>NC_141284.1:3116231-3666231 GCF_037954325.1 Fistularia commersonii
CATCGTTATTACGCTGAAACTGAGAAGGCGGGATTAAACCCATCACTTTCACCTTTTTTTTTTTTTTTTTTTTTTTTCTTTTTTTACGGGATACGGAAAGACGGGATTAGGCTCCCACCCGCTTCACGTCCCGGCCGGGGCGGCGGGGGGATCCCGGGAACCTCCCCGTCGTCCGAGGTGAGCCTCGCTCCTCCCGCTCCCCATTAACCCTTCCAAACCTGGACCCGGTCGGCGCAAAATCCGGGGGGCTCAGCGGCGGCGGCCGGCTGAAAGGCATGATGGGACTTATCACGGAGCACATATGGGAGCCGGCGAGGGGATTTGGGCGGGAGCGTGGCGGACACAGGAGTGGATCAGCCCGTGACATCATTAACCACGGGCGGCTTCCATCCAGCCCGGATTTCTGGGATTTCTGTAAGCCGGGCGGACGAGCGGCGGGAGGAGCCGATTGGCCGCGGCCGGACGGGATTGAGAGGCCGAGGCGCGCGATTGGCCCCGGAAGGCTGCGGCGTGGTCGTATTTTGAAATGAAGGCTGAACCCCCGGGGGGACGGAAATACAGCTCCTTCTACTCGAGTACTCGAGTAATAGAATATCCATAAAAGTGCCGGTTCTAGTACTTCCTGAAAGTTGTGCACGAAAAAGTAGCACTGAAACAGGAAAATATAAATAATCAACTATTTAAAATGTAAACGGGTGCATAATTAGCAATTAAAGCTAATTCGCGTTTTATATTCCACCATATTTCCGCCTTTTTGCTTCATGTAGGAGTGTGTAACGCGTCGCAGAAGACGCACACACACACACACACACACACACACACAGCCAGACGGTGTGTGTGTTTGTCTCGTCAGCAGCTCGATGGTCGGACTTTGTCGAGGTGTTGTTTTTCGCCCCCCCCAGCTTCGTTAATTACTAATCTCACGGTCGAGTGCAGGACACTTGTGCTAACGTTCACTCCTTCTCACTAATGAGGGGAAACCAGACTAACAGACGGGATTTACTGCACGACACGTGCACTTTATTTCACAGACACACACACGCCAGAGGCTATGAGCGCACATAAAAAAACTGCATATTACTGAGCCGAGTTATACTGTATACGCTGTGTATTTTATACTGTACTGCACTTTACTATTACACTTGATGTACTTTATAATAAGGTATATAAAGTGCATTTACCATGCACAACACACACACACACACACACACACACACAACATGGATACATATAGAAATGCATGTACTATATCACTACCATATTTTTCGCACTACAAGGCACAAAATCTGCACATTTTCTCAAAAATCGGCCATGCGTCTTATAATCCAGTGCGCCTTATATATGAATTCATGAATTCAATATCGGTCAAAATGTTTTAGCGCAACTTTGGTAAACGATCAAGACACTCGGCTTAATTGATTACATTAAATTTGGTTATTGGTTGAATAAACATGCTGGACTACAACATTGTCCAAACTTTAC
The DNA here is from genome assembly GCF_037954325.1 of Fistularia commersonii. Lineage (NCBI taxonomy): Eukaryota > Metazoa > Chordata > Actinopteri > Syngnathiformes > Fistulariidae > Fistularia > Fistularia commersonii. The sequence goes on from NC_141284.1 coordinate 3,117,714, forward strand.
ATTAACTTCAGGTGTTCGTTATCGCTGACAACGATGAACCAATCAGAGAACAGAACGTAGCAAGCTCACCTCCGCCACTTTTTGTAATAGCGGTACATACTGTGCTTCAACTTAAGAAGAAATCAAACCAAAGAATTCAACATGAATGAATCAATGCTACGGAAGTAGAGGACAAAATTAAACAGTGGCTTGTTGAGCGAGTGAATGAGTTGAATAAAGTTTGACTAAACTGACAGTTTTGTTTGGCTTTATATATCTTTATATAATGCGGTGCGTCTCATGGTTGGCAAAATACGGTCCATACAAACAAGGTATATTGCTTCTAATGGTCTCTCTATATATTTATATTTATCTAATTTACACTTATATTCATATCTATTGACACTATAACTGTTACGCTGCTGTGACAAAATAATTTACTATGTAAATATATATATTGTAGACATTGGATTTGACTCTGTCCGTAGGTGGTTTGGTACCAGGCCGCACAGAAAGAATAAATATTTCATTTATTATATTCATTTATTATTATATTATATTCATTATTATATTATAATAAAGTATTGTATAAAATATTATAAAATATCATATTATATTAATATAATTTGTATAATATTATACAATAATATTGTGTATATTATTATATATCATATATGTATATCACGTTATTATGATTATACTATATAAATTATTATATAATGATATATTAATAATATATTATATTATGGAATATTATTATTATTATAAATTATATTATACATATATATAAAAAAATCATGATACCATAATTTTGTAATATTATAGATATAATATTTCGGTCACGTGATACATTAATGCGACTATTAAACCACGAAGATAAGATAATACTTTTGTCACAGCAGCACAACAATATCAATATCAATACATATGAGTAAACATATAAATAAAAGATATATTTAAAAGATTGTACTAAAAATAGACAGCAAAATGAACAACAAGGATAAAAAGAATACAAAAAAAAGCTAGCAAAATGGGTAAAAGCCTGCTCTGCATAAAATGTGGCGGCTGACGAGAACCCTGAATTAAAAAAAAAAGCCTTTGGAGTATTTTGAAAGAAAAAAAGCGGGAATATTTACACATTAATATTGATATGTATTTATGCAAAAAAAGCGTATATTTACTGGAATATAAACCTGGATACTTTGAATCCAGCCAAATACTCATACAAACAAGGTAGCTGTGTTACTAAAAGTAGAAGGAGTGCGGCATCAAACACACACACACACACACACACACACACACACACACGAGAACAATATGTAACAACAATGTTATCCCTTCTTTTTCAACTACAGATATTAGTTTTTTTCTAATCAGTGTTAGACCTGCATGTGTTGATGTATTTGTGTTTGTGTGTTTGTGAGTGTGTGTGTCTGTGTGTGTGTGCTAAATTAGGATCTCCAGGAAAAATCACACCCTTCCCATTCGCATGCATTAACTTTGCCAATCGATCAATCAAATCGCTCAAAAAGTATTAATACGCTTTGTCTATTTGTCTAAAAATAGTTTTTATTTGTCGATTCCCGGTTTTGTTGACAAGAAAGTGTCTCAAAAATTAATAACAATCAATTCAAATATGAAGAAACGACCACACGGGGCGTGAAAACACCAAAATCGTCCACCCCGGAAAAAAAAAAAAAAAACGCGGGGTGATGACGGGTGTGTATCGACGGGTCGGAATGCGTGTGTGTGTTTTTGCTGATGAGCTTGTGTGTGTGTGTGTGTGTGTGTGATTGAGGCAGACGCAGCATTTTGAAAGCAGGACTTCAGCACAAAGACATCCACCCAACCATCAGCGCTTTCTCTGCAACGTCCAGCTCTGATGGGGGGATGATGGGGAGGAGGTCCGACACACACACCCTACCTGACTGGTGTGTGTGTGTGTGTGTGTGTGTGTGTGTGTGTGTGTGTGTGAAGAAGCGGCTGTCGATAAGAGAGACAACAGGCCGCGCTGAAGGTTCAAACAAACTGCTGTTAGAGACACAAACTAACAAGCCTGAGGGCGGGACCTCGCCTTCCTCCACCTCCTCCACCTCCTCCTCTTCTTCTTCTTCATCCTCTTCTTCTTCTTCTTCTCCTTCTTCTGTGGTCCTCAACCCTCCACTCGCTCAAAGGCTCCTTTTATCAGTCACGTCACCCATTTCGCCGTCTTCAGCACTTTGCGCGTTTGATTACACCTGTTTATGTGCTGCCCGTCTTGTTTGCTCAGCCACTCTTAGCCCGCGTGTGTGTGTGTGTGTGTGTGTGTGTGTGTGTTCTCTTAAACCAACCTGCTGACTCCTGGTGGGTCCGGTTTTGGATACCGAAGGGCGTCGATGAACTTGAAACCCCCGAGTTTGCTCGACGTTTACCGAGGGGGGGGGGGGTTGGGGGCGGAGCTTGGTCGCTCCGGGCGCCGACGGGTCGGTTCACAACGGGGGTGAACTTTTATTCCTGCAAACAGCGAAGGAAAACAGCCGAGCGCTGGAGATTTACAAGGTTGTGAAAAGAAAAAAAAAAAACATGCAGAAGTGTTTTGGAGCTTATTTTGCATGTTTCCTTGTTATTACTCATTAATAAACACCCGAGGACGTCCCTTTGTGAGGACGGCCGGAGGTAACAACGGTTTAAAAGTCCTCTTGATATTCTGAATGAGAAGGACGTTCACAACCTTCAAGTGAATGCAAAAGTGCAATTTTTAATCCGAGCGGAAAAAAAATTGATTAAAACCTTAATTCTAACTATTAAACGCCAATGTCCTCGTGTGAGGATGGAAATTTGGGGATTTTGTCCATCATGTGCGTCCGATGTCCTCGGACGCCGCCCAGAATGAGGTCCCGTGGAGATAATTAGCGTTGAACGCTAATCGGACGGGCGCGGCGTCGATACCGGCGAGCTGCCGGGTTTGCTGACCGGGGAGTCGATGGACTGGAGGTCGGTGATGCCATGACTCTGCAAGCATTTTATCTACGTTTGGGGAAAATAACTTAAATCTGAACGTCAACGTAATCAATAAACCTTTCTTAAAAATATCACAATCCAATTTTTTTTTTCAAACCCAAATTTTTGCTCATCTATTACATTTTCGGGCTTTTTTTTTTTAAATTATATTTGAAGTAAAAAGAACTCTGTAAAAATAAATAAAGATATTAAATATAGTTTTCTTAAATAAATAGAGGAATCAATCAATAAATAAAGGAAGCGGTGGGATTAAAAAAAAAAAACTAAAAAAAAAAAAATCCAGTCCAAACTCATCATAGCCTGATTAAACCTGCTAAAACCCAATGATTTCTTTATAACCCATTAAAATCAGAACCCACTAAAGCCTGTTGGAACAGAATTAAATCCGCTGGAATCGATCAAAACACCTAGAAACCCAATTTAAAACCCAAAGAAGTCCAAAATCACCAAAATCAAAGAAGTTATCACTCTTAAAAAACAATTAGATTTGTGAAAACCCCTTAAAATCCATTGGAACCCAACAATTTCTCTTACATCCAATCTAAACCTGTGAAAAAAAAACTTAAAAAAACCCAAAACGACAAATCCTGATAAAACCCATCAAAACCTATTAAACCGCGTTGTAAACCTGCTTAAACCTATCACAATAATACCAGACAGAACACGTTAAAAGCCCTTGAAACGTATTGGAACCCCACAATTTCTGTTAAATCCAACCAAAACCTGTGAATAAAAAACTTAAAAAAGACCCCAAAACAACGAATCCCGATAAAACCCATCAAAACCCATTAATCCCCGCGGAAACGCATCAAAATTTGCTGAAACCCATCACAAAAAACACCAGATAGAACACATCAAAACCTCTTAAAACTCAATAAAACTTCTGAAAACCCATTGAAACCAGTTCAAACCCATTGGAGTCCCAAGGAAACCCACCAGAACCAATCAAATCGTCCCGCAGGACATTAGGGTCCCCTAACGGTCAGTCAAAAAAACATCAGAAAAAAAAAAGAAGGCCGAAAGTCTTCAGGGGAGCTTCTCGTCCGGACGCCACTCACGCACGGCACCTGGATTTAGCCCCGCCTTCAATAATTCAGGGAAATGGATGGCGGTTGGGGGGGTTGAGGGGGTTGAGGGGGTCCTGTCCGTCAGCGAAGTGTCACCCTGCAGGAAGTCACCGCAGCCCATCCATTAATCAGGACGGAGACGGCGAGGGGGGTTTCTGGGTGCAACCAGGGCCGAGCAGAGGACGACAAAACCAATATCTGATCCTGAGAAGATGTCAACTTTTATTGTTGTTTATTTTGATCTGACTCGGTGTCATTTTAAAAAAAAAAATCATGTCGGGGGAAAAAAAAAAAAAAAATGAAATACTAACACTCAAAATTAAATTAAATTAAATTATTCATTTTTTTCTGTTTTTTTTTTTTTTTTTTTTTTTTTTTTTTTTCTGAAATTCTCCCCCAAAAATCCAGTCTGTGAGGAGAGGTGATGGGGGAAGTTAAAGGGGGAGCGACAGGTGAGGAAAAAGCCTCCGTGAATAATTCAGCGAATCGTCGGTCGGAGGTTTCCTCTCCGTCAGTCGGCGTCTCCGACCTCTTCCTGCCTCGGACGAACTTCGGCTTCCCCTCCTCATCCTCTCCTAATCCTAATCTGCCGCCGGTTTAAAGGTCTGGCCACTGACCACCTCCAGGTAAGGTGAGTCACACAAACATCTGAGTGTTTGTACGTGTGTTTGTGTGTGTGTGTGTGTGTGATAGAAAAAATAAAAAATAAAAAAAAAAACTCAGTCCATTGCTACAGATCGGTCAGCGTTTCCATGGAAACGGCCAAACCCTGCAGAAAGCGCCGGCGGTAGACGTGGATGTTTCAGGGCCACGTTTTCTTTTTCCACCATGTGGACAGTGTGTGTGTATGTGTGGGTGTGTGTGTGTGTGTATGTGTGTGTGTGTGCATGGAGTTGATAGACCAGACCTGGGAATTTTTCACATCCGTCTCGTTTTGCTTTTTTATCCGTCCTGCCAAACTATTTTCTTTGAATATTATAATAAGTATTTCCAATCAATATTGAATTTAGAAACTCCTTATTTTTTCCTTTTTTTTTTTTTGAACATTTATTAGAACAGGTTCCTTAACAGAGTCATACACATTCTTACAAAACCTCATAACAAGATATACATTATACAATAATCTTTATAGGTCACTTATTTCCTCAAATTTTTTCCTTTTGTTTAATTTTGCATGGATGATTACACACAAAATAATGCTGGTACATTTATATGATCATAAATAATTTTAAAGGTGAAATGAAATTGCACAAAAATTGAAATATTTAAATCATAATTTTCATTTCATTTACATGATACAGAATTGGCCCACGCATAAAAAATTGATTTGAATGGACAAAAGGGTTTTTCCAACTCTTGGGCCAGCAATAAAAAGGTTAAATCAATCAATCAATCAATCAATCAATCAATCTATCTATCTATCTATCTATCTATCTATCTATCTATCTATCTATCTATCTATCTATCTATCCATCCATCCATCCATCCATCCATCCATCCATCCATCCCTCCATCTATCTATTATTTATGTATTTGTTTGTTGTTTATTTATTAATTTATAGGTTTTCTGTCAGTACTTTGGCACTGAATAAATTAAATCAATAAATACAGTTTTTTTTTTATTCTAAAAATACCCGCTGAGAGTCGTCAGGCGGGAGAAGAGCGTCAGGCGAAGGGGAGGAAAGAAGAAAAAAAAAGGCGCTGAAAGCAGCAGGAAAGTTGTTCCAGGAGGAGGAAGAGGAGGAGGTGACACGTCTCCCAGGTTTGTTTCACTCATGATTTATGAGGCTGCGTTTAAAAACCCCAAGAAAGAGAAAGAAAGAAAAAAAGTGCAAAAAAATGAGCCTCAAATAAACCAAAACACCTTTTTCTGTTTTGACATTTTCTTTTTTTTTTTTCCAGTTGTTCCTCCTCCTCCTCCTCCTCCCGGTTGTTTCCTCTCATCATGTGCCGCTTAATCCCTGCTGACTCTACATTTTGTCACACACACACACACACACACACACACACACACACACACACACACACACACACACACACACACACACACACAGGTGTTCAGTCTGGGTATCATGGGAATTGGGCCCCTAATTGGAGAATCCTAGGTTTGTTTGTTTGTTTGTTTGTTTGTTTGTTTGTTTGTTTGTTTGTTTGTTTGTTTTGAGGGGAAATAAAAACATTCCCACATCATCCGTTTCCTCCAAGCTGGGAAAAAATGATAAAAAAATTGTGTTAAAATTGAATGGAATAAAGAAAGTTAAAATGGAGCGGATGGTTTGGATCGTACCATTTCTTCCCCGCCTGCCCCCCACACACACACACACACACACATGCGAATACACACACATATACACATCTGCATAATCAGATCCAGTGGTGAATCACCACGGCCAAACAAAACAAAACCCGTGACGTGGTCGCCCTCCGGTGAACTTTATTCCTGTTCCGGGTCAAAGCTAATCCCCAAACTTGGAAGCTTATAGTTAGCGCAATGCTAGCTCCTCGCTATGCTACCACTGTGCCCAGGGGGCGGAGCTTAATATCCTGCAGCGTCTCCCCGGGCAGCCATTTCTTTTATTCATTCATTTATTAGCTATATCGCTAATCCTACACTCGGGGTTCAAGCAACCATTCACTCTGTCATTCGCACATGATATAAACATGCAACCAGTCACACGTGACATAAACATGCAATCATTCACACGTGATATAAACATGCAATCATTCACTCTCTCATTCACATGTGATATAAACATGCAATCATTCACATGTGATATAAACATGCAATCATTCACACGTCATATAAACATGCAACCATTCACCCACTCATTCACACGCCATCTAGAACAACATACAACAATTCACTCTGTCATCACGTATGATATGAAAATGCGACCATTCACCCTCTCATTTGCACATCCGAGACATACAAATATTCACATGTAATGACGAAAAAGTCGCTCTCATATGCACTTCATTTAGAGACATAAAACAATTCACCCTCTCATTCACATGACATCTAGAACATGCAATAAGTCATTCACGCATGATATAAACATGCAAATATTCACTCTTATTTGCAGATCATACAGGGATGTGCAAATATTCACCCTCTCCCTCCCACAAACCTGCTGTCATTCACGTCTTATACAGGCATACATAAAGTTTGTATTATCTTATTCTTTCTCTCTCCGGCCCATTTTTTCTTTTTTAATAAGTTTTAAAATGTTTTTAAGCAGATGGAACGGGAAGGCGACCTCACGCTTACAACTACATGTTTTTCACACACGGGCGCAGCGAAGCCTAACATCTGAGAGTTCGGATTTTATTCCGTTTTGTTTGTTTTCGTCTCCCTGGCGACGGGTTCCACGTTACAAATCTGCTCCAGCTGAGGATGCGGGTCGGCCATCTTGACCCGCTGGCCCGCCATGAGACGGAGCGGATGGATGACACACACCTCGTTGTTTACATCCCACGTTCTCTTTGTGATACAAAATGACGCAAAACTGTCTTTTTCTTCTTCTCCATCTGGAGATCACGCCGGGGCCGGCGGGTCACATGACCCGGGGCCCCTTCCTGCCTCATGTTAACAGTTAATGGCTGCGAGTCTGTGAATATTATTATGAAATAAAATTTACAGGAATAAAATAAAATAAGATGAAATAAAATAAAAAAAAATAAAAAACAATAAAATAAAATAAAATAAAATAAAATAAAATAAAATAAAATAAAATAAAATTATTTTAACCCATGGCAGCTGGGATAGGTTCCAGCATCCCTCACAACCCTGAGTGCAGGATAAGCAGGAGAAGATGGATGGATGGATGGAAAATAAAATAAAATAAAATGAAATAAAATAAAATAAAATAAAAGGGTCTCACTCGAAGACACCTCGGATTGGTTCCAGCTCCCCTTCGACACTGAGTGCAGGATAAGTGGCAGAAGATGGATAAATTAAATTAAAAGAACTAAAATAAAAAATGAAACGAATAAATTCTTTAAAAAGAAATGACGATAAAATTCCTGAAAATGTGTTGGACATTCCCAAAGAGTTTAAAATGTAATATTATATGCTATATAACATATATATGTTGCACACTCATAATATTAATAATTTCAATCATAAATAGCTTTTAGAGCAACTCGTTAGTTGGTTTGTGTGTTTATGACAAAACATGATACCATATAACTTTGTGGTGTCAAAACTATGAGGATTTTTTTGGCTGTGTGTGTGTGTGTGTGTGTGTGTGTGTGTGTGTGTTTGTGTGTGTGTGTGCGCGGTGTCACTCTGCCCGGCTGGAGCGAGAAATAACTCCCTGGTAACTCAGCACCTTTCCCCTCTCTCTCTCTCTCTCTCTCGAGAAGTTGACCTCCCACTGCGAGCACTGACACCCCTGTCACATCCCATCACACACTCACACACACACACACACACACACACACACACACACACACTCACACACACTCAGCCCGCTGCATGCATCATGAATATTTAATTCTGGACGGTCTTTTGACATGCAGTATCGGCCCGGTGCAGAGGCGTCCCGTCTAGGTCCCACTGAGACTCATCATCAACAAACACACACACACACACACACACATCCACCCAAAAACACACCAACGCAAATGATACACACACTTACCTCCGACCAGCAGATTCCACTCCTTCCTGTGTGTGTGTATTTTTACTCTCGTCGCAACGCCGGCCGACCCTCTGGGTCAGATGGGAAACAACAAATCTGTCACACTCCGCTGCATCGTCGTTGCCCATGGCAACGATGATGCGGCCCTTCCACGGCCCTTCTCTGACCATGACGCCGGCTGGTTTGTCGACCATCGTCTGACTTCGCGGTGTTGAGGTGGCCAAGTGCGTCCAGGTGGAACAGAGACAAAATAAATAGAATTAGTGTAATTACATGATTATGGCGTTGTTATTACAATGTAATAGTGGTACAGGTTTACCTGTCAGGGATGAGATGAGGATCTTCTGCTGGGTTCCAGGTCTGAAACTCAGGGTCTGAACCTGAATGTCTGTCATTGACAGCTGACCCTGTGATTGACAGGTGACCTCTGCAGGTTAAACCCCGCCTCCGGCCCCAGGGACGGCAGGGATTGGCTAGAAAAGTGAATAGTTAACAGAGGATTGAATGAATGAAATTCAACTAAAATAAAATGACATCCACGGTCTTGGTCATTAGCGCCCCTGTGTGTGTGTGTGTGTGTGTGTGTGTGTGTGTGTGTGTGTGTGTGTGTGTGTGTGTTTGTATGGATGGACACACACACCCATCAACATCAGAACATCACTTCGACTTTAACAAAAATGTTAATGTTAATGCTAATGTGCCAATGTAAATCTTTTGTTTTGTGATTAGTGTTGTGTAGTTCACATTAACCTTGTGGAAATTTAGTGTGTTTGCTTGTGTGTGTGTGTGTGTGTGTGTATGTGTGTGTGTGTGTGTGTGTGTGTGTGTGTGTGGATAGAAACGATATTAGGATCATCGTATAGACTTTAGCAAAATGCTAATGCAAATATACACGTTATGTCTTTTCTGGTTAGCGTCTTCACATTAGCTTTGAAGATATTCAGTGTGTGCTTGCCTTTGTGTGTGCGTGTGTGTGTGTGTGTGTGTACGTGGAAATGATCTGAGGTATAAAATCTGGACTGTAAAAACAGAGTTGTTCAGTTTTTCCTCCTGACATCTGCAGAGCAGAGCTAGCAGCTAACGTTAACACTGTGAGTAATCTGATTAGTACTGTGTAATTAATGCCGTATCCTCCCGCTTGTATAAATTACTTTTTCAGTTTTTGGTTGTGTGGACATTCTTGAGGACGCTAATTTGGGTGATATCGAGATTCACGAGCGGGTGGCGAAGAGCTTCTGCTAGCGTTAGCATCGAGGCAGCGTCGCTTATGACGCACATCGGGTTGACCCCCTGTGGCCAAAACTGGAACTGCAAGTAGGAATCGTAAGGGGAAATAATATAATAATATAATAATACTAGTATTTAAAGGAAAAAATAAAAAAGTTTTTGTAATTATTATTATTGATTGAGTCCCTCTAGGGAACCTAGACTCGAACCCGCTGATAAACAGGAAATCAACCGGGAACCAAAATTGAACTCTAAAACAAAAATAATAAAACAAAACAAAACAAAACAACCGCAGCGGCGGCGTGGGAGGGGGGTCGAGGCGTCGGAGAAACAAGATGGCGGCGAACAGAACGCCTGTCCCCAAACTGCCAGCCGTCTGTCACCACAAAAAACAACCCTCTAAATGAAACTGCAACATGTCAGACAAGCGGCTCCTCTTTTCCTCGCTCTCCCTCGACTCCCCCCTTCTTCCTCTTCATCCCCTCCCTCGCCGTCGCCGCCGCCGCCGCCTCCCTCTGACGGCTCCGTGACGGCTTCAGCTCGCTGCGGCGGCGCTGAGTCGGCAGCCGCCGCCACCGCCCGCTAACGCACTTGTTCATGCTGTTTGTTTCTCCCCGCCTCGCTATTAAACGGGCTAAATGAGGACAAGGCCGCCCGCTTTGCAACCGGGCCGCGTTCCAGCGGCGGCTCCTGGAACTCGGCGGGTGGATTTAGGCGCTTTGTCGTCCCTGTGATGCCTTTAAATGCGACGCGAGGCGGAAAGTTTTGGAAAGGAAGCGCTCGGAAGTTCCTGGAAATGCGGCGGCGGGAGAGTGACAGTTTAAAAACAACATAAAAACAAAAAAAAAAAGAAAAAAGAAAACAGACGTTCGTTACTAATTGAATACCGGATCTGAGGGCGACCACATGACGCCCATCGGCCAATCACGTCCTTGCGCTTTATAAACCAGGAAGCATTTTGTCGATAAAGTGAAGGTGTTTTTTTTTTTTTGTTAAAGCAAAAAAAAAAAATCAAGTTGCTCTTTTTTCGGTATGAAAACCAGGCCTTCATCGTCCCCCCCGCCCTCCCCGACGCCCGCAAAGTGCCACGCGGACAGCCGAGTGACGGCGGCGTCACCGATCCTGACACACCGGCCGCGGCTGCACGCCCCGAGGGGGTGGCGCCGCCATGACGGAGCCCCCCCGCCCACCTCCCGCCCGCTGACAGGCTAACCGCCGTCATCATTCGCGTCCGTCGCCCCCGGAGGAGGAGGAGGAGGCTCAGGCCCGGTGTCACGTCTGAAAAAATATAAATACTGGACGTCTCCCACAGTGGAGCAAAGTTGGTGTGTGGTGTGTGTGTGTGTGTGTGTGTGTGTGTTTGTGTGTGTGCGTGACTATACATACCAATAATCAGAAGCCACCCCCCCCACACACACAGAATTTTTTCATCACTATTTTTTGACGATTGCCCACTTTATTTTATGCCATCTCATATTTCTGAATTGTGATAGTTGTACAATTAATATATACATATACATATACATATGTTTATATACATATGTATATGTATGTAAATGTATACGTATATATCTATATATATATATATATAGATATATACGTGTATCTACATAGATGTAGAAAAGAATTGGGGTAGAATTAGGGAATCCCTGACCTGTGTGTGTGTGTGTGTGTGTGTGTGTGTGTGTGTGTGTGTGTGTGTGTGTGTGTGTGCGCCGCAGGCAGTGAGCCTGCGGTGTGGCTGCAGCAGAATAATGGATTGTCGATTGACCCTCCACCTGCCACCGAGGACACACTCTCTCTTCATCCCTGCACGTGTAAGAGTGTGTGTGTGTGTTTGTGTGTGTGTGTGTCACTATCATCAAAAAACCCTAATGAAGCCACTTCTCACCTCTGACACATTAAGAAACAATGACAATGGAATAAAACTGCAGAGTCACCCTGAGAGGTGGAAGTGAGATGTGTGTGTGTGTGTGTGTGTGTGTGTGTGTGTGTGTGGGGTGGGTGTGCCCCCAGTGTTTAAGAGGTCAACCCGGTGACTCACCATGTGATCAGTGTCCAACAGGAAGGGAACTCTCTCTGAGGGCAGAAATGAGGAGGTGAAATTGCAGCAGAGTGGAAAATCAAAAGGGCGGCGTCTGACTTTAACCCCTTCAGCTTCCTGTCAATCATCCAGAGCCGCGTGTTCAGCCATAAATGTCTGGAAAAAAAAAAAGAAATATTGATGATGTTTCATATGCTCAAAAATAGAAAAAAAAAAAAAGTAATCAGAAAATGTCACAAAATTTGCAATAAGTACATGTTTTCCATTTATTTTTCTGATTTGTAGCGGAATATTCATTTACTAAATACAACACAAGTGACGTAAATTGGAAAAAGTATCATGTAATAGTACAATACAATATTTAGCTCAATAAATGTTCCCCAGATTGTAGTATTATAATTATCTATTGATAAATGTATGTATTTCTTACTGGCGTCATATTTCAAAGTGTCTAAATGGCAATAATAAAAATAAAGGGTTTGGATTTTAAGTCCAGCGAAGGGTTAACGCATCTCTGCGGGGTGTTAAACCTCCTAGTTTCCTCCTGGTTTCAGCACATCCTGCATCCTGTATCTCTTCATTCATCCGTTCATTTGTTTGTTTGTTTGTTTGTTGATTGCGGTGCGTTCAGGGCCGCGGATTTGCTGTTCCGGCAGATATTTTTTTTCCCCCCCTTTCGTCCTGTGATAGCACGTCTAAATGTGTCCACTCAGCACGCAGCGTGTCACAGGAAGTCTGCATGTGTGTGTGCGAGGTCGCAGCAGAGCGCCACCTGTGCCAAATTGCTTTCCAGGGCGGCGGCGGCGGCGGCGGTGGCGGCGGCGGCGGCAGCTGCTGGAAGTCTCTGCGAATTGGCGGCCGCCCGGGTCACTAACTCAATCACCAGATCAGGAGTAATAATTATTAATTCCCTGCGAGCGCTAACGGCGCGCCGGTGATTTATCAAAAATGTCGATTACGTTTGGCGCCGGGTGACAACTTTTTAAAGGGGCGAGCCGTCGCCCCGGGGGACGAGGGCGAGGGGAGGGGCTGCACGCCGTCGTTGGATGAGGGATTGACGGCTACCGCCGCGGAAAAATAAATAAATGAAGTTTTTAATAATAGTCGCGTTCGGATCATTAGAAAACTACACTGATCGGTGATTTCACTTCCCCCCGGAAGCGGAGGGTAAGACCAAGTCAGGACATGGAGGGGGGGAGATAAACTAAGGACATGTTTGGGTCAGACCAAGTTGAGACATGTAGGGGGGTGAGATGAAGTTCAAATACAAAAGGGGAGAGACCAAGTCAGGACATGTAGGGGTCAGACAGAGTCAGGACATGAAATGGTTGAGACCAAGTTCAGACATTTAGACAAAGTTGAGACAAGAAGGGGTGAGACAAACTTCGGACCAATATGGATCAAACCAAGTTGAGACAAGGTGGGGGTGAGACAGGAGTCATAGCATGGACATTGGGTGAAACCAAGTCAGGACATGCGGGGGGTGAGAAAGAGTACGGACACGGAGAGGGTGATACCAAGTTGAGACGTGGATGGGGTGAGACCAGGTGAGGACCAAAAGCCCGAGTGGACCGAACCATATCAGTGCAAATGGACGGACCGTACCAACGATGGCCGTGGCCGGGTCCTGCAGAGGTCAGAGGTCAGAGGTTCCTTCCGTTCCACTGAAACAAACACAAAAAGCCAATAAAGAAGTCAGGTGACCTGATAATGGAGGACCTGGGGGCTCAGCTGGACGTCCAGCCTCCACCACAACAGGTGTGTGTGTGTGTGTGTGAGTGTGTGTGTGTGTGTGCAGGCAAGCTGATCCTCAGAGACGCTGACTGGGGTGAATCTCAGACGCCAGAGAATCATTGTCTCCCCTTCTTTACCTCCCCCTCCCTCTCTTCCTCGCTCACTCTCTCCACCTCACTTTCACTCCTTCGCCTCCCTCTCTTTCTCACTCTCTTTCTCACTCTCTTTCTCACTCTCTTTCCATCTCCCTCATCCCTCGCTCTCCCTCTTCCTCGCTCTTTCCGCTTCACTCATTTTGATTCTCACATGTACTTTGCTCTGATTTATGGAAGGGGGGTGAATCCCAAAGCGTTGTCATGGTGATCTCTCTGTTTCCTCCCCCCCCTCTCTCTGCCTCACACACACACACACACACACTGTGCATGCCACACACATGCAGTGTGAGGTGACGGCTGTCACGCCAGGCGCTCCTGACTCAGCAGGAAGCGGCGAGCGGAGACTGATGGCGCCCGGAGAACGACATGAGGCTGAAATTAAAATCTGACCCCAGATGAAATGTTTTTTTCGACCCTGACAGAAAAAAAAAAAAAAAAAAAAAAAACTGTCTAGGGTCAGCACTTTAATTATTTCATTTCTCACGGGGAGAACACACACACACACACACACAAGGCTATATATATATTAATTTTAAAGCTTTTTTTAAGCCTTTCTCCAAAACAGTCGATTTGGTCTCGACAATTTCGGGTAAAAACCCAGGACTGATGTCCTGCAATGCTTCCAATGGCCTCTAGGGGGCGTTTTCGTGGACTTTCAACGGTTTAAAGAACCCCGATGTTCTACCCGAATCATTTGTAAAAGAAAAAGAAAAAAAAAACGCAAACTCTTCAATATCCCACACGGACCGGCGGCCTTGGTCATGTGACCAACATGATCCGGCCTGCAAACATCCCATAATATGCGTTGTCCATGGGACGCACGGCGTGAACACGTTAGCCCATAGAAATGCAGAATATCTGAATACGAAACATGTTTTTGTTTTTCTTCAGGATGTGACGACCCTTTTCCTGGTCACATGACCCTGGGCCTGGTCATGTGATTTTTTTTTTTTTTTTAATTTTCAGAGCTTTTTTTGGTTCAATTTCTGTTTATTCTTTTGTATTATTATTTCATTATCTATTATCACAATGCATATATAGTTTTAAATTTAGATTAAAAAAATTTATTTAACCAAAAATCTCAGGAGGCGAGAAAATGCTGTGAAATTAAACACAGGGTCGGCAGGAAGTGAAAGGCGAGCTCCTGCTTACTTTCTTTCAAAATAAACATTTTGATTTTGTTTTTTTTAAAAAAACAGCCCTCCAGATCTTTTTTTAATGCATTTCTGGGGGGGAATTTCAGAATTTCAGAAGCAGTGAAATTTAGAATTAAAACTGGAAATGGGATGTCCTCCCCCCCCCCCACGCCTGAGAACATGACACCTATAAATAGATGTACTGGCATAGAAATAGTCTGGGCGGACGCTCGGCGTGCACGTGAGGAAACAGAAAATAAAATAGCGAAGCGGCCGAAGGCACACAAACCTCCCTGTGCACTGGCATCACGCACATGCACGTGCACATGCACACGCACACATGCAAAGCATTCACATCGGTATTTACAGTATATGATATGAATACACACGTGTACACTGTGGAGACACACAAACAGGTGTTTTTGTTTGTCCGCAGTTCCGATTCGAGGGCTGGGGTGGGGGGGGTGGGGGGGTTACACGCATGCCCACGCGCGTGCACGCACGGGCAGGAGTTTAACTGCATGTAAACATGAGCCTGCAGAGGCTGCAGATCACTGACTTTCTATTATTGACCTCTTGGCCTTCATCCCTCCTCCTCCCCCTGCTTCTGCCCAGCGCGCACGCACACGCACGCACGCACACACACACACACACGGACGGACGGACGGACACACACGCTCCTTCTGGGTGAGTTATGATAGCGCTCGGAGTGAGCGGCCAGATGCGCGTCACATCAACTCCATCGTCAATCCGGGGCGTGCATGTGCGTGTGTGCGTGCGTGCATGTGTGTGCGTGTGTGTGTGTGTGTGTAAGTGTACCCAGATAGAGCTTCCAGTTTCCCACTCTGTTTGCGTTCGTGTGTTTGACAGACTAAGAGAGTCTTGCATGCCCGTTGCTCACGCACACACGCACCCGCGCACAGTCACGCAAAGTTGGAAAGTGAAAGCCGCCCGCGGGTGTCCGGTGGCGGGAGGAAGCTCGTCAGGGGCGGACACACACACACACACACACTCGCAGGAACCCGCTATGTGAGGAACATCCGGGGAATCGTGCGGCTTCCTGAATATTATACACGGGACTTTGCGAAGGCCCCGATTTAAAATCGATAAATCGATAAATCCAAAGCCTAATTTCTTCTTCCTTCAACCAAATAAACTCCCGCCTTCGATTCGTTACATTTTTCCATCCATTCGCTGTTTGTCATTGATAAGATGATTATTACTGTAATTATTATCGATGGAAGGCCCCGGATGTGACACCGATTAGCGCGTGAACCGGTGACTTCCGGTTCCGCGGAGACGCCGAATGTAAACAAATATTTAATTTTGATTAAGTTGAATAAAAACATGTCAAGAAATAGATTAACGGGGCGATTTGTTCGTTTGTTTTTCCTTTGCGGCCTGAAGTCGGAAAACCGGCCTGTTCTGGAGGAATTAAAAATAAAAATAAAAACACTCTGGAATGTAATTGTTTGTTTTTTGTCTCCGATTAGAAAATAAATTGCAAACAAAGATGGCGGCGTCGGGTGGGACACAAACTTTTTATTAAACATTATGAAAACAAGATTCTCGACAACGTTGCACTTTAGTTGTAGGTTGTTTTTGTTTTTGTTTTTTGTTTTTTTAAATCTCCACTTGTTGACACGTTTATTGAATAACTATAGAAATCATATGTACAGATATACATCGACAGCACTGTGCAGAAGTCCGCTCCCATTTCCGCAATTTATCCTAATTCATTCGTTCATTCCTCTATTTATTTTTGGTTTCCTGAATCACCCGCAGTTTTTTTAAATTATTTTTTTCCCCCCGTGATTGAAATTTGACAATTAGAAACCCGTTCATTGATAGAAACGGTGTGATTAACGCGCAGGTCCGATTATTAAACGGTTATAACACGAGAAACGTGTGATTCAATCTCTATATATTTCATTTTATTTTTATTTTGAACGGCCGGTTCCTCCTGCACTTTCCCGCCATGCAACAGGTCAAACACTTCTGCACAATATTGCACATACAGTATATCTAGGCGGGGGTTGGGAGTTTAAAGGGTTAAAAAAAAGGGATAAATAACAAAAAAAGAACAAAAAACAAAACACACGAACTCTGGATTTCTCCCTCTCCGACATTAAGATGCATTCATTGCGTTTTTATCTCCCCGTCAGACAAACCGGTAACTTCTGCCGTTGGTTTTATTAGGACACCGGAGAAACTTCCGGTCCGTCTGCAGACACCGGAAGTACGAATTAAAAATGTGTTATTTATTTAATCATCAGGTTGGTGCATAGAGTTTTAGCAGCGGTTCCTTTGCCAGTTCGAAGAAAGAAAAAAATATATATAAAGAAAGAAAATGAGACCTCGTTTGAAATATACATCCGGGTATTTTCACATTGAAAATAACAAGAAGGAGGGGGGGAAGCAAAATATCCTTTTTTTTTTGTCATTTTCGGTTCTGAAGTAGAAAACAGAGAAAAGTCGGTTTGATCGCGTCTTTTAGTGCAGGATATGACGGGATGGGGGGGGGGGGGGGGGGGCACAGGCTGGTGGGGGGCACAGAGCAGAGATTTGCATGCTGGAACATACAAACATTTCTTTTTTTTTTTTTTTCTTTTTCTTTTTCTTGAAGACATTTTCGTCGCAGAATCCGAGCGTCTCTCCGAAAGAGTAAAACACCACGGGAAGGGAAAGGATGGGAGGAGGAGGGAGGGGGGGGGGGGGGGGGGGTCGGTCTCTACACGTTTTATATACAGGTGGAAATAAATACAAGTCTAAAATCTGGCTCAGTTATTCTCTCTCTCTCTTTCTCTCTCTCCCTTTCTCTCTTTCTTTTTGTCCTTTTTCTTTTTTTAAAACGATAGAAAAGATTGATTGAAAATAGCAGTTCAAGACGCTTCCGGTCGGATTGGTGTGTGTGTGGATGGGTGGATGGGGGTGCCCAGATGAGGAAGAGGAAGATGAGTGAAGACTTTTTTTTTTTTTTCTTTTTAAAGGAAAAGGGGAAGAGGTCAAGTCAACCCAGGCCTGATGGCAGGAGCGCTGTGGGGCCATGCTTTTTTTGTCCATTTGGGAGTCAGATGGGGGGAGCAGAGGGGGGTGTAAATGGAAGGGGGGGTACCATACATGTCCTGCATGCAGGGTTGCAATGGAGAGGGGGGTGAAAAGGAGGAGGAGGAGAAGGAGGGGGGTTGCAGTATTGAAATGTCTTTGCATCACAGAGCGCCTCCGAATATTGCTCCTTCCGGTTTCTCACCCCTTCTTCCTCCACCGTGAAATATAAAATCACTCCTTCCCTCTGCAGGTTAAATTCACTCAATCATTCATTCATGTGTTCATTCACCCACCCAACCCACCCCCGTCCTTAAGACAAGCGTTCTGGGAGTCATTGTTATTATTGTTATTATTATTGTTGTTGTTTTTTTTAAGACAGCCGCGATGATCTGGACCAGCTTCCGGTTCGGGTCAGGTCATGTGATCCCCAAGTTGTCGCAGCGGCGGCGACTGGAAGTCCTGGCGGTTAAGACTCGGAAAACAAAACAAAAGAAATAAAAATTAAGAACAATTAAAAAAAAAAAAAAAAAAAAAGAAGAAAATGAAATAAAATGAAGGAACTATCGCGAGGTTTTCAAAGGCTTCCTATCCCGGGATTGTTGTTGTCGTGTCGGGATGAGGAGTAAACAAACAAACTGAAAAATAGATAAATATATATATATATAAAGTCTGAAAAATATAAGTTAATTTTTTTTTTTCCCGCGGGTGATTTGTTGGTTGGTTGGTTGGTTGTTTTTTTTTTTTCTGGAACCGGAGGTCCGCGGCG
Source organism: Fistularia commersonii (assembly GCF_037954325.1). Classification (NCBI taxonomy): domain Eukaryota; kingdom Metazoa; phylum Chordata; class Actinopteri; order Syngnathiformes; family Fistulariidae; genus Fistularia; species Fistularia commersonii. The sequence goes on from NC_141284.1 coordinate 3,136,513, forward strand.
CGTCACATGAAGAAGTCGGCGCCGGGCGGCGCCTTCCCGGGCGGCTCCCGGGCACCGGCGGGCCCGCCGGGGCCGAAGCTCCGGCCGGCGAGCTTCTCGTACTTCTCCTTGTAGAGGTCCCGCTCCTTGGCGAGCCGCGCCACGTCCTGCTTCAGCTGCTCCACCTGGTTCTGCAGGCTGCACTTCTCGGTCTCCAGCATGTGCCGCTGCTGGACGCGCTTGAAGCGGCACGACTGCGCGTAGCCGCGGTTCTTGAGCGTGCGGCGCTTCTGCTTCAGGCGGATCACCTCCTCCTTGCTGAAGCCCCGCAGCTGCCGGTTCAGCTCCCGCACCGTCATGCTGACCAGCTGCTCGTCGGAGAAGCGGTCCTCCAGGCGGGCGTGGTGGTGGTGGTGGTGGTGATGGTGGTGCGGCTGGTGGTGGTGATGGTGGTGGTGTCCGTGTCCGACGCCGTTCCCCCCGCCGGCTCCGGCTCCGGCTCCCGCTCCGGCTCCCCCTCCGGCCGAGGCCGCGGACAGGTCCTCCCCAGCGTACGGCTGCCCGCGGAAGCCGTCGTAGGCCTGGTGGTGGTGGTGGTGGTGGTGGTGCGCGTTCCCGATCAGGGCCTCCACCGCGTCCTCCGGGGTCAGGTTGAGCGCCTCCGGGTTGATGTGGTGCTGGTAGCTGGGGATCCAGTAGAGGTCCTCCAGCTGCGGCTTCCCCGCCGCGCCGTGGCCGCCCACGACGGGGGCTCCGCCGGCGCCCGGAGCTCCGGCGCCCGCCGCCGCCCCTCCTCCGCCTCCACCGCCACCCAGGCCGGGGTTGGGCTGAGCGCCCGGGCTCGGCGCGCAGAAACTCGGCGACGACGGCACCGAGGAGCACGGCGTGCTGATCGGCGTGGAGGACAGCGAACCGGACGGCAGGCGGTGGCAGTAACGCTCCGCTTCCGGCGGCTCCTTCTTCACCTCGAACTTCATCAGGTCGAAGTCGTTAACGTACTCGATGGCGAGCGGGCTGCTCGGCAGCTCCGCGCTCATGGCGAGGTCGGCGGCCATGTCTGTCCATGCGACGGCTCCCGGCCCCGCAGCCAAAGCGACGGCGGGACGCGGAGTGACCGCTGCGGGAGTTGCGTGAGCGCCGGTATATATATATAAATATGTTTCTATACGCGTGTGTGTGTGTGTGTGTGTGTGAGAGAGAGAGAGAGGGAGAGAGAGAAAGTGGAAAGGGGGGCGCTTATTAAGGCCGCACGCTTGGCTATATATAGCGGCGTGAATAGACGTCTGCGTGGACTTGTGCACCTGCCGTCCGCGTTCACGTCCGCGTCCACACGCTTGTTGACAACTTATCCCGGCCGGAAAAAGGGTGGGTGGGTGGGTGGGGGGGTCAAGGGGGGGGCCGTGCACGCTCTGCTACCCTTCCCCCCCACCCACGGAAACCCGAGCTTGCGGGGTTGTCCTCGCGTCAACCCCCCCCACCCGCACCCCCACCCTCCCCACGCTAAGGGAGATTTACGGCCGTGCGTGGGGAGGCTCCGGTAGGGTTGTGGGGGGGGGTTCTTGAGTAGGCGAGGGGGGGGTTAGTTTCCAGTCATCGTTGCGGCGGATGCGCCAGCATGCAAAAAGTTTTTCACGCGTGGGGATGCGTGAACAATAAAAACATAATAGTAGTAAAAAACAAAAACAAAACACAACACCGGAAGTGGTGGTAAAAGTCCAGAGATGAAGTGGAAGTGGGTGGGTGGGGGGGGTTGGGGTCACAAGTTCTGGTCGAGGGGTTGGGTGGTGGTCCTGGCGTGGGTGCGGGGGGTCCCGGTGTCTCCGGTCGTCCGTGGGCCCCCGCAGGTCCCGTGACGTCCTGGCGCGCTCTTCGCGTGAAGATGCGGGAGGCGGTAAATTCCACTTGTCGGCGTTTCTCGGTTTCCTCCCGGCGTGTGTGTAGTGTGGGTTAAATGCGTGTGTATGAGTGTGTATGTATGTATGTGTGTGCGTGTATGTGTGTGTGTGTGTGTGCGCGGGTGGGCTCCTCCTGCCCCGCCGGTGCAGCCTCGCGGTGTCACTAGCGCGCCGGAGGGCGCCGCGGATTTATAAAGACGCCGCGGCCCTCCCACGGACACTCCCACGGCCCTCCCACGCCGCGCAGCGACGGGCCAATGGGAGCCGCGGCCCGCATTTGCATGGGCCAATCGCAGCGCTCCGGCTGCGGGGGCGGGGCCGTGGGAGGAGAGCGGGCGCGGCACAGCGCCCTCTAGCGGCCGAAAGGTGTTACTGCGACGGAGGGAAGGCGGTTTCTTGGAGGGAGGGGTAGACCCGCGCGTGGGTTACGTAACGTAAGGTTTCGAGGAACGTGCGAGGACCCGGATGTAGATTGGAATCTGTGAATATCACTTCCGGGTTATCTTAAAGTTCAACATAAATACTACGCTGCTTCCGGTGTCTGGCAGTGACGTCGACGATATAAAAGACAGTTCATAGAAAAATACTACGAATCAATATATTGTGTTCGTAGTAGAGTAAAATAAACGCTTTATAATATCGATTAAAAAAATTCAGAAAAAAACGCCCAGATAAGATATGAATACATCAAATAAAGAGGACAAATATGAATGAAAAGAAATCAATATGATCGATACTTGACCCAGTCTCAGCCGGGAAGTATTTCTGATTCTTCTTTTCTGGACTTTGAGAACATTAGCAAGAAAATGAAAGATAAACAAAACATAAACAAAATCTTAACATATTTTTTAAATCTTGTTAGAAATCAGGCCCTGATTTTTTTTTTTTTGTCATTGATGTGTTCATTGGTGTGTGTTGTTGTCAATACGTTTGTCAATATGTTTGTATGAATGTTCATATATATATATATGTGTGTGTGTGTGTGTGTGTGTGTGTGTGTGTGCTTGTGTGTGTGTGTGTGTTTGTGTCATTGTTGACATGTTTGTGTGTGCACGCGTGCGGTTGCGTCTGTTTTTTGTGTGCGTGCGCATGCTGTCATTAATGTGTTGGTGTGTTTATGTATGTGTGCACTGTCTTGGATCCAATCGTGCGTGTTGTTTTCAATTTATTTACGTATGTGTGTGTGTGTGTGTGTGTGTCATTGGACTATTAGGAATCGTGCTGTCCTGCACACTCGTCTGCAGCCACTAGGTGGTACAGTGAGTATTTTGGAAAGTTTTTTAAAATACCACGCAACTTATCTATGACATCATACACACACACACACACACACGCACGCACACAGCGCACAAACACGCGAAACACACACATATTACTCCAGAATCAGCAAACCACTTCAACTTTCATTTGTTCATATTTTCTCTTTTCTAAAACATCAAAATATTGCAAAATATACATAGAAACATTTCAAATAAAAATCAAAAGTCAACTAGAAGTCTTTTTCTTCTATTTGTTTGTGTGTCTGGTGTTGGGTGAAGACGAAAACGAATATTCCGTTCATGTTTATCGATCGAGATCCGATCTGGGCACGTGGACGCGCGCCAGAAGACGGAAGTCCCCCGAAAAATAAAATAAATTTATTAGAGGTGAGAGGATCAAAGAGAGGGGTTATTAACCTTCATCAGGACGAGCCTCCTCCTCCTCCGGAAGCCCCGGTGACACACCGCCCGATCTATCAATCACAGATCGATCGATCCCGGGCCGAGCGCGCGAACCCGTCTCCCGAAAAATCAATCAGCTTGTCCACACCGATTGGATGAGCAACCGGAAATGATGGGTCGTGTGTATGTGTGTGTGTGTGTGTGTGTGTGTGTGTGTGTGTGTGAAGGGGGGGTGGATTCGGCATTTGGACACAAGCGCGCCATCGATGTGTGGAGAAGACCCGCTGCGCGCGTACGCACGACTCCATCCGGGACAATGAGGAGGAAGAGGGGGATGATGGGGGGGCAGGATGTCGATAGTAGTGATCGGTATCGCAGGGTCTTAAACCGGAACCGGCTGCACCTGATAACCCCCCCCCCCACACACACACACACACACTCACACACTCACACACAAGTCCCACAGGAACCAGAAGCAGGTATGAATGATGGCCATTATGACCCCCACCCCTCATCTATAGCGCCAACACACACACACACACACACACACACAGATCCAGGATTACCCGTCCCCACTGTGATAACACATTAATAACTGATCAATAACTGATTCCTAACTCGTGCTATGGAGAAGATGCACATGAGAACGCAGGAGACCCGGTGAAGGAGGTGAGGTTTGGACTCACCTGGAGATCCTCGGAGGCGCGGCGACTCTTCGTCTTCCTAGTCTCCTCGTCTTCTCTTCAGCTTTTATAGCTTTTTATTTTATCGCTATAAAATAGAAAAAAAAAAAAAAAAAAGATTAGTAAGCATCATACGTGACCTGAGCTCCTCCAGGTCACCTGACTTCTGACCTTTGTGTGAAGGACTGCAATCATCATTCATGTAACTCCTTGTTTTTGTTTCATTGTTTTTTTAATCTAATTTAGTTTATTCTGAGTTATTCTATTTTTAATAACTTTTCTTGCACTGTCCGCCTCCTGATGCGATTTGGACGTTTAAAGGAATATTCTACTCTATTATGGAAATTCAATGTTTTATTTCCCTTTTTTTAAATTTGTACTTTAAATTTGATATTATTCTCTGGATGATTTTAAACACAAATAAAAGAGGAAAAATCGGAGAATCGGATGAAAAATTAGTAAAAAAAACAAAAAAAACAACATAAAACATCTTTAAATTCAATGATATAAATACGATCACGATCTCAAAATCAGTCCCGCCGAAAGATTTTAATCGATGTAATCAATATTTGTGATCAAAATCCCAGTCGAATCCCCATTTTAGTTAAAAATAACAATCGAAGCAAAAGAGGGGAAGGAAAATGACGGGACAGAATGAGGCCACAGTCGGAGGGTTTTTCTGGAGCTTCTGCGAGGGAACGGGCGCTGGTGGAGCACAGCTGCTGAGCTCCGCAGCCCCCCCACCCCGAATCTGCTGGCGAGGACGGAAATAAATCATATCAAGGATATTTTTAAGTCATTAGTCCAGTTTTTTTTTATTCTCCCCCTTTAATAAGCAGTACCTGCCCCTCCGCCCCCCCCCCCCCGGACCGGCCAGCTAAGCAGTCGCCATTGAAGCGGCGCGTCTAAGAAGATCCGTGGCGTTTCATTCATGGCGGCGGGGGGGGGGATCTGATGGCGGAGGGGGGAAGCCGGGGGAAGTCAGGATTTTTCCTTTGTGCCGTTTTTTGCTCCCGCCGACTTCGCTGCAGGTGCACTTCTGGCGACTTAAGCCAGACGGACATCAGCAGGCCGAGGACGGACGGGTGGATCCGGGTTATCTCTGGGGGGGGGGGGGGGGGGGGGGGGGGCGTCCATTTTTTTTTTTTTTTTTTTTTTTTTTGTCACCGCCGCTAAAGCGCTAACGTCGCTCGGCGGGAATCAGCTTTGGCGGGCGACGGAGGAGAGCGGGGGGAGTCAAATCCGCCGCGCGGACCAGGCCTCGCTCGTCATTGTTCGCCTCCGGATGAGGGGATCAACGGACGGACGGCGTCCCGAGATTAAGAAGCACTGACGCCATGTTTACACATCGGGTGCGACACAATGGGTCACGCACAAACACACACATTTACCGAGAGAGCGGTTGAAAGTCGGGGTCACCGATGGATGAGGGAGAAACAAAAGGAGGTGAGTGGAAGATGGAGCGACGGAGAAGCAGAGCGATGAGACCTTCGGATGAATCGATGGGACGAAAGAGCGTCGGGCGGCGATAGAGCGGTAAAAAGGCGGACGGACAGATTGGTGGGTTGATGCTAGCAGTTAGCGTGATTTGTTTAAAATGTCATATCAGCATTCTTTATGTACAGGACTGTGTCAGAAAATTGTGATAAAGTTCTTTATCTTCTGTAATGCAATTAAAAAAACAAAAATGTCATACGTTCTGGATTCACTACAAATCAAATGAAATATTGCAAGCCTTTTATTATTCTAATATTGCTGATTATGGCTTACATCTTACTCAAAAATCCTATCTCGAAATATTAAAATATCATGAAAAAGTCATTTTTGTTTTTTTAATTGCATTACAGAAGATAAAGAACTTTATCACAATATTCTAATTTTCTGAGACAGTCCTGTATACAAACTAGCATAGAAAAAAAAGCACATTTAATAAAAAAAAGACATTATTATCTCTTACCTTTCCATATAAATGAAGTCCATGCGCTGCTCCTTCTGAGGAAAAGCACGGATAACTTGCTTCTAGAATTCTTCCGTTTCTTTTTTCTTGTTCCGACTGTATGTTTCGAGTCTTTTCAGTGTCAAGAATGAGCGCTCCGCCGATGGCGTCCCAGCTGGAACGGCGACCACCAGCCGGAGGAACTTTGTCGCCTCAGGAACAGTTTGAATGAGATCCTTCTGGTCCCAAAAGTTGAGAAGCTGCCCTGGAGATTTACATTCATCCCTCACCGTTTGTGAGCTATACAGCCCGAAGAGATCGGCCAAAAATAACTGGATGGCTGCACTTGACTTGCTAACTGTTTACTGTAGCTTGCTATTGCTAATTCTATTATTCTGTAGCCGAGTAGTAAGAAGGATCCCTGGGATCAGCGGCGCCCCCTACCATGAGGCACCGTCACTGCGTGCCTCACTTGATATCTCTTCGCGGTCGTTTCACGATCGCTCAGCACAAGAAACACGTTACAGTTGTTGACGAAAGAGATTACACACATCAGCTCAACTATGGAAATTTAGTTCATATATCAAAAGTGTTTTTTTCCCTGAAGGGAAAAGCCCGAAGGACAAGAAGAATTTGTCACAGGGGTGCAGGACATGTATGACCGAGAAAAAGTGATGACTGAGATGGTTTGGACATGAACAATCCTCTGTTCATGTCCAAACCATGGTGAAGATCTGGGTGGAAAGTTGCTGAAGGTGGAGCTGCCAGGCAGAAGGTCTGGAGGAAGACCAAAGAGAAGATTTATGGACGTAGTGAGAGAGGATTTGAAGTAAGTTGGTGTTAGAGAGGAGGATACGGTGAATTGAGTTCACATGTTTGTGATGAAGTCAGTGCCTCACCGCACGTCACTGGGAAGAAGAAGAGATAAATGGATTCAGTGGCGACAGAGTGATAGAAAAAGAGTGATAGAGTGTCAAGTAGAGCAGATAAACGGAGTGATGGACCGTTGGGTAGAAGAACAAATGAAGGGTTGCCGTCCAGATGCAGCCATAGAACGGAGTGATGGAGCGACAGATGAGCTGCTGGAGCTGCTGGAGCTGCTGGAGCTCCTCACCTTGCCTTCTTCTGGCGTTCCGTCCTTCCGCCTCGCTCGGATGGAGAGTGGCGTTGCCGTGACGACCTCCAGGGCCGACCCCCAGCACAGGAGCCCTCTGCTCTGATTGGTCGGTGCTCAGATTCTCACCCGGAAGAGTTATTACAGCGTTCCCCACGCCAGGAGAGGGGAACATGGGAGTGTGTGTGTGTTCACATACCTTCAGCTCACACACACACACACACACACACACACACAAACAAACATGTAATCACTATCAAATATACACTTTGATCAGTTCTTAACACACGCACACACACAAACATACATACATCTTAACCACCAAACACACACACACACACACACACACAAACAATTCCAATCAAATACACTTTGATCAGTCCTACTAAACACACACACACATACACACACACACAATTCCAATCAAATACACAATTTGATCAGTCCTATTAAACACACACACGTATGCGTAAATACACATCTTAACCACTAAACAAAAATACACACACAAAAACACCATTAATTACTTTGATCAGTCCTACCTCGGACACACACACACACACACATGACCAAACTAAGTCTTAACCACCAAACTAACACACACACACACACTCCACCAATGACATTCAGTTCATGCAATTCTATCAAAAACACACACACCTACAGACTCACAAAGACACACACACACACCCACAAACACACAAATATACACACTCCACCAATGACATGCATGTCACACAGTTCTACCAAACACACACGCACACACACTCCTATCAAAAACACTTTGAGCAGTTCTTCAAAACACACATAACCACCACACACACACACACACACTCGTGACCCCCCCCCCCCTCCAGTCTCCACTTACAGATGATTCCTCTCCATGTCTCGTGCGCTTTTACTAAAAAATTGAAATATTGATCTTAATTAGAGTTTGCCGAGCTCAGCAGCCGCCGGCGAGGGTTCGAGGCGGGAGGCGGCGAAACATCTGTCTCAGGCACTTCTGTCTCCAGCAGCACCAGGAGGAGGAGGAGGGCGATGAAGAGCGATGGCTCGCCGTCTCCTACCTTTTCTCAGAATCATGTCCACCTCTCCATCTTCCTCGCGTCTGTCAATACATCTCAGGGAGGGGGCGGGCGTGCACGCGCGTGCGTGCGTGCGTGCGTGCGTGCGCACGTCCCATATGGGTTCGAGTCGGTCGGGACCTGAGGGTTTGTTCTAAGATGTCGGCGGCGGCGAAGGGGCGAGGGGGCGGGGCTTAACCCGGACAGGTGGGCTGTCAATCATCCGATTATTGACCCTCTTCTTCGAACCTACGGACGATTTCGAGCCGCCGAACGTTTAGGATCTGGAAGACGGAGAACCCGGACGGGGGAACGCGTGCAGAACCTGGACCGAAAAAAAAATCAGGAAAATAAATACTGAGAATATTAGATATTCAAGCGTTTAACCCATTGAAATGGTATTTAAATTTAATTTTATTATATAAGATTATTTTATTAATTTATATGTGAAATGATAAAAAAATATATATACATTTTTAATATTATTTTTTGATATATAATTGTAGTTACATTTCATGAATTGCAAATATAATTCAATATTTTTTCAGTTAATTTTGTGGGGGAAGATTCTTTTACTTCCTGAAGATAACCTGTGTGTGTGTGTGTGTGTTAGAGTGTTTTTAGGAAGATGGAAGAAGGGAAATCACACAAACACACACACACACACACACACACACACACACACACACACACACACACACATACATACACACACACACACACACACGCACAGGAGCGGCGCTGCTGCGTCTGTCACCACCTCGACGAGGAGAGACCCACTGGGATCGAGTGACGCACATTAACACACACACACACACACACACACACACACACACACACACAAAGAATCCCCGAAGCCGTGCGTCCCTGGAGTCGATATGCTTTATTGATTCTTTAATTTAATTTTATTTTTTTTAAAACTTTACAAAAGAATAAAACCCTGAAGAGCAGGAGAGGAAACACCACGTGACGTTATATTGAAAGAAAGCAGGTCGAAAAGGTGAAACTTCTCGGATTGAGGGACATTCGGAGGCAAACCTGCCGGCCGCAGATCTCGCGTGACGAAACGGGATTTCGTTTTTATTTAAAAAATTTTTTTTTTCTTTTTTTTTTTAAATGAATATCCACCTTCCACCTCTTCCTCACCTCCTCACAGCCGAGGTTTGATCTGTAGTTTTCTCTCTGCGGAGGAAGAGAAGCAGAGAAGATTGAGAAGTATTGGAGTGACAGCATGTGTGTGTGTGTGTGTCATGGTGATCATGCGTGACGGTGTGTGTGTGTGTGTGCGGGCGCCGGCATGTAACCGATCCTCCATGTGTTAAAACATCTGAATCCTGCTGAAACGCTGAGTGATGGCGTCCCAGCTGACGAGGAAATGAGAAAGCGAGTGTGACGGCGATGAATGGAGGTGTGTGTGTGTGTGTGTGTGTGTGTGTGTGTGTGTGTGTGTGTGTGTGGCAGTGATACATGGCTTCCAGGCTAATTTATGCAAAACGAAGGGGAGGGGATTTTTTTGCAGCAGAGTTCCACCTTAAATGAGCGGGTTTGGGGGGTCGGAGGTTACAAGGATGGCGGTCTGGACGGTCCGGGGCAGGATCGACCAATCACTGGCCGGCGCCGCGGGTTCCGTCCCGTAGAAGAACGTGGAGGATCGCGGGGACCGGGTGAGCCGATGACCTCTGAATGGCAACACTGGTGACCTTTGACCCCAGAACCCCATCGAGTTCACTTCAACAACAAAAGGCTCCCAGTTGGAAAACTCCCTGTATATATTTGTAAATACAAATATTACCGTAATTTCCAGACTATAAGACGCTACTTTTTCCCCTCACGCTTTGAAAAATACGGCTAATTTACCCCGCCAAAACATTTAGCCTCGTCACATCGGACCGATGAAATTACCGTGAAATTCTGAGGCCGTTCAAACGACACCGAAGAAGACGACTTTAACGGTTTTAGTGCGTTTTAGATCAGCTGGAGTCGGACAAAGCAAGGATTTTCCCTGTGTTATTTATTATTAATGTTGTTCATCGGCCATATGAAGACACTGTTCGGGATAAAAAAAACATTCCCATTTGTGGATGTTACTGGTGTGTATTCGATTAAAAATAAAAAAAATGTTTCTGTGTAAATATGTCTATTACAACATGGATACCTGCAGCATGTACACATATACAGGACTGTCTCTGAAAATTAGAATATTGTGATGAAGTTCTTTATCTTCTGTAATGCAATTAAAAAAAACAAAAATGTCATTCATTCTGGATTCATTACAAATCAAGTGAAATATTGCAAGCTTTTTATCATTTTAATATCGCTGATTATGGCTTACATCTTAAGAAAACTCAAAAATCCTTTCTCACAATATTAGAATAATTTTTGTTTTTTAATTGCATTACAGAAGATAAAGAACTTTATCACAATATTCAAATTTTCTGAGACAGTCCTGTATAGATTGCTTCATTTTTAGCAGGTGTGGCTTATATTCAGGTGTGCTAAATAGTCCGGATATTACGATATTTATGGACAAATCTCTGACTTTTTGGGGACGTCTTTCTTTTTCATCTTTCTGAGCATCATTATGTCGGTGATGGTGGTTATACCACCTCATCTAACCTCATCCTGATGACCATGATTTTTATTTTTCTGTTAAATCCCGGTACCAAAGGAAAGCTCACGTCCACCAGAGCCCCGACCCTCGCTCCAGCCCCGAACCCGGGCGGTAAACCTAACTCTCCAACCGAAAGCTGGACGAGCGTGGAAGTGGGTGTCGTTGGAAAGCCCAACTCGGAAAATGTAGGATCTATCTTGTACGGTTATTCAGGTAAATGATTTTGAGGATCGACACTTTGTTGGCGGTGGTGGTGAGAAACCCGAGCTTGAGCTGGAAAAAAAACACGGCTTTTCTTGTTTCGTCAAATTATTTGAAACCAATGTCAATCATCTCCTGACTGGAGCACCAACTTGGTACCAATGGACCCGATGGAAAGCCCAACTTAACTAGCGCCCTAACCCTCGCTCAAGCCTTAATGCTAATGCTAATGCTAATGCTAGGGCTAACTCGAACAAGCTTGGGAGCGGAGCTGTTGGAAAGCCCGCCCGACATAACGTGGGGGGTGGGAGAACCCGCCTGGGTGACCCGAGACCTCGACGGGACGGGCTTCCAGAACGTTGACCGCCGGTATCTTCTCAGAAAAACAAACAATCTGAGTAGCACAAACCGGAGTGGGTGTGATTTATGGGGGTGGAAGGAGGGGGGGGGGGGGGGGGGTTCCACGCCCGACACACCTCCGGACCTTCTCTCCGTTCCTTTCGGAGCGTCAGCAGGCCGGCGCTCGTTCCAGCGGGAGAAGAATTCAGCACTTTTGAGTTTCCGCCGTTTCTTTATGAGCTTTGGCTTTGGTTCCCTTCAATTAGCGCATTCGACCAAGTTCAAGAGCCGGACGCAGCAGAAAGGGGGGGCGGGGGGGTCGTCAAACGGACGGACGGCCTTAACTCTGTCGCTGCCGGAGGCCCCTCCGGTCCGGACCCCCCTGAAACCCCCCCCCAGACCCCACCGTCCCCCTAACCGACTCAGCTATCAGTCAAAAAAAACAGAAATCCTTTTGAGAGAACGATTCCTTCGCCGCTGATTTATAGATTAGCATGTATTAGCGCGCTAGCCTGGCGGGTTAATGAACCTGATTGCCTTTATTTCCCAGCGGGCTCATTTCCTCTACGCACCGGATTGGTCATTTTTCAGGATATTTCTTTTTTTAACCCGTAACCTTTGAGAAGCTCTTACCAAGCTAAACGCGGTGATAACGATTCTGCTTCGGCGCCACGATATAGCTAGCGCGTATTAGCCAATCAGCGGAAAACGCGGACCTGTCGGCTACTTCTACGTTCTACGACGTGCTTCCTGGAACTCCGCCGGTGAACTGGATGATCCCCAACAAGGGGCCGAGAGTCCCCCCGATGTTGGGGTGATTGGTATCACGCTCACCTTTGACCTGGGAGGTGCGGGCCGGGGCGGCGGCGGGGGCGTCCGACTCCTCTGGCGAGCTGGAGAGGGAGATGAACGAAGGCAGCGCCAGGGAGCTCCTGCCGGGCGTGGCTTCCTGCGGCAGGACGACGGAGAGGCGGGGCCTGGGGGGCGACAGGACCACATCGTCAACCAGCGTCTCCAACCTGCCGCCCTGAGATGGCGTCACATGTCGTACCTCTTTGGCGTCTCCTTGGCGGCGGCGGCGGCGGTGCGTTTGGCCCGCTGGCGGTGCTGGAGCCTGCAGCGGGTTCCCCGCGGGCAGGAGCCGCTCTGCGAGAAGTCCGGACACACCAGGGTATGCTTCTTCTTGCACTGGAAGAGGAACAGGAAGTTCAGACAGGAAATCGGGCGATGTTTCCAGTTCTGGGGTTCCTCATGCTGTGGAGAAAGAACCGGAGTTTGGTATCTCCGGTTGGGCTCATCGGGCGTTTGTGTTGAGGTTTTGTTTGGAGTCTCTTGCAACACACACAAACAAACTAGGGGTGGGTGCTTGGACCTGTAGAAGGTTGTGGACCAAGAGGTTGTCTGGGTCCTCTGAAGGACGGCCAGATGAGCAGAGGAACCGGGCGAGGATCGGTTCAGAACAACCGATCTGAGGACATCCTTGGAACTGACCCGGAGGTTCTGAGGAGGCCTCCTCCTCGAGGGGGGGGGGGGGATCCCGTTCCAGTTAGCTGAACTCCTCCCCGACATCCCGGAATCAAACCGACTCTATTTTTGTTGTGATCGAAATTCAAGGGAAGGTTCGGTCGGTCGGTCGGTTCCGTCCCGAAACCCTGAAGCGAAAGAGTTTCAGAAGAGAAAGCAGACACGGGTTCCTCCACCTCCCTCCCCCCGTCCTTCAAAGCTGATCTGGGTCCGGTTGAGCGCCGTTCCTGCTCGCGGCCCTGCCGTGTATGTGTGTGTGTGTGTGTGTGTGTGTGACGGTGTAATACGGGTGTAAATTGGCGGCTTCATTCTCCACGAGATCCGATCCCTCCCACCTGTCAGAGGGGGGCTAATTATACCCGCGGTGGGGGCGCAGGCTTCGACCGGCGGGGTCGGGGGCGGGGTGGTGCAGATTGGTCCAGAAATAGTGTATCGGCGTGCGTGCGCGTGTGTGTGTGTGTGTGTGAAAGAGAGATCGATGAGTCTTGGTCAAACCCCCTTCCATGAGAGACCCCCTGCACCCCCTCCTTCCAGTATCGTCTTATAGGGCTGCGGTTCTGACACGACATGTTACACCAGGATTTTAGCCTCCAGAGACGCCGGCTTATATTTGGAGCGTGTCTGGTGTCCCTCCTCCTCTTCCTCCTCCTCCTCCTCCTCCTCTTCCTCCTCCTCCTCCTCCCCACCACCACTCCGCCGCGGTTATTATTACCGAACCCCAAACCCGCTAACAGTTCCTTCGCTTTCAGCGCCGCAGTCACAACACGCCGCGTTGGTCGAGACTTGTCGCGCCCGTCGTCCACAATTATCCGGGCAGCTTCAGGACCGGCGCCCGCCGCTGAAGTGAAACTGAAAGTGGGGTTCGGGTCGGATCGTGGATTTGGGGGAGCGAAGGGAAGAGGGCTGGGTTTTGCTGGAAGACGAACCCCAAGTTTGAACCCCGACAGCAGGGGGTTCGAGCGTCAATCAAGCGGAGAAGCTCGACCGTTCAGAGTCTATCATGAAGTGCTTCTGGATGGAGAACCTGGGGGGGGGGGACTCTGGTTGGAGAACATGCAGTGAACCCAAGCCAGGGAGTATGAAGAGAACAAGTTGTGGAAAACTTCAAGAGAACTTAGTCAGGAGAACATGGAGAGAACATGGGGGAGAATCCAGACAGGGGATGAAGAGAACCAAGGATGGAGAACATGAAGAGAACCAAGGATGGAGAACATGAGGAGAACCAAGGATGGAGACGTTTTAGAGAACCAAGGATGGAGAACATGAAGAGAACCAAGGATGGAGACGTTTTAGAGAACCAAGGATGGAGAACATGGAGAGAACCCAGGATGAAGAACATGGGGAGAACCCAGGGAGGAACATGACGAGAACCCAGGATGGAGAACATGGGGAGAACCCAGGGAGGAACATGAAGAGAACCCAGGATGGAGAACATGGAGAGAACCAAGGATAGAGAACATGAAGAGAACCAAGGATGGAGAACATGAAGAGAACCCAGGATGGAGAACATGGAGAGAACCAAGGATGGAGAACATGAAGAGAACCCAGGATGGAGAACATGAGGAGAACCCAGGGAGGAACATGAAGAGAACCCAGGATGGAGAACATGGAGAGAACCAAGGATAGAGAACATGAAGAGAACCCAGGATGGAGAACATGGAGAGAACCAAGGATAGAGAACATGAAGAGAACCAAGGATGGAGAACATGGAGAGAACCAAGGATGGAGAACATGGAGAGAACCAAGGATGGAGAACATGGAGAGAACCAAGGATGGAGAACATGAAGAGAACCCAGGATGGAGAACATGGAGAGAACCAAGGATGGAGAACATGGAGAGAACCAAGGATGGAGAACATGGAGAGAACCAAGGATGGAGAACATGAAGAGAACCCAGGATGGAGAACATGGAGAGAACCAAGGATGGAGAACATGGAGAGAACCCAGGATGGAGAACATGGAGAGAACCAAGGATGGAGAACATGGAGAGAACCCAGGATGGAGAACATGGAGAGAACCCAGGATGGAGAAGCTCCATCCAACCAGGAACCTGGAATGGTCCTAATCGTGTTGGGCTTCAGACCCCAGTGGTTCTCCTGTCATGGTCCTGCAGGTTCTCCGCTCAGCGCGGCGTCGGGACATCTGGGGTTAAATCCTGGACACACACACACACACACACACACACACACTCTCCCTCACCGGGCGCGAAGCGAAACACAGCAGCGCGGCGGAAATTGAGTGTAAAAGCCGCTGGCCGCGGCGCCATAGATCCTCATCTTCATAAGAGAAGCGGGAGGCGGCGGCGGCGGCGGCGGCGGCGGCGGCGGCGGCGGGGGGGCAAAGTGGAAAGAACATCTTTATCTCACACCAAGTTAACAATTTTCCACTTGATTTAAGGAACGGCGGGGCGTCTCTGGGGCCTCTTAGCGCCGGCGAACTCCGCTGGGCCGGAAACCAGGACGAGTCAGCATATTCGGCCCGGCAGCCCGAGGAGGAGAGAAGAAGAGCAGCGGAGAGAGAGAGAGGAGGAGGAGGAGGAGGAGGAGGAGGAGGAGGAGGTCCATGCTGGGTGGAGATGTTCTACTGACGCTAGAGGAGGAACCCCAAGTATCTGACAGGTGAGGAGGAAGAAGAAGAGGAGGACAAATAAGAAGAGGAGAAGGAGGTAGAAGAGAAGAAGAGGAGGAGGTAGAGAAAGATGAATAAGAGGAGAGGTGGAAGGGGAAGGAGGAAATGGAAAAAGAGAAGGATGAATAAGAGGAGAAGAAGGAGAGGAGGAAGGGGGAGAAAGAGGAAAAGGAAGAAGAGAAGGACGACTAAGGAGAAGGAAGAGGTGAAAGAGGCAGAGGACGACAAATAAAGTGGACGAAGAAGAAGAGAAGGGGGTAGAAGAGGAAGAAGAGGAGGAGGAGGAAGAGAGGGATGGATAAGAGAAGGAGAGGATGAAGAGAAAAAAGGAAAGGAGGAGGAGGAAAAAGAAGAATGAAAAGAGGAGGAGAAGGAGAGGAGGACAAATAAGAGGATGAAGAAGAAGAGAAAGGATGAATGAGAGAAGGAAGAGGAAGAAGAGGAGAAAGAGGAGGAAAAGGAAGAAGAAGAGGAGGAGGAAGAGAGGGATGAATAAGAGGAAAGGAGAGAAGAGAAGGAGGAAGTAGAAGAACAGGAAGAGGAAGAAGAGCCAGAAGAGGAGGAGGAAGAGGAGGCAGTTTTCCAGGATGAGCCTGATGGAGCTGCAGGAGAAACATCTCCATGCAGTGCTGAACGTCGGACCGGTCCAAGTGGATCCAGGCGGGGGGGAAACGAACCCCCCCGCCACTTCCTGTCTGATACGAAGGTCCCGCCAAACCACAAATACTTTGGATGTGGCTTCCGGGTCCTGCTGAGATCTTCCCCCTGCAGGATCCGGAAGCCCGGTCCTCATCTCGTCCGGATCTCCAGGAGGCTCCGCGGACGTTTTTCGGGCCGGAGGATGGCGGCGGCGGCGGGGGGGGTTTAACCCCCGGGCTGCTGGAGCGTCTGCCTGCCCGCCGCGGACTGCCGTCCTCAGCACTTTTCCCATCTATAATTACTGCCTGCTATCCATCATAGAGCCGCCGGAGCCTCGCAGTGCTCCGCAAACACACACACACACACACACACACACACACACACACACACACACGCAGTCAGTCAGCCGCACGTGGGGAAAATCACAGACCTAAGCACTTCGGCTAATAGAATAAATATTAATATCCCTTTTGTTTTCTGGACCCCCCCCCCCAACCCCGTTTCCCCGCCGTCTATTGGAATGAGCTCTGACAGTGTGAAAAAGCATCTGTTTCACAGTTAGGGGGGCAAGACAAAAACACAGGTGTGTGTGTGTGTGTGTGTGTGTGTGTGTGTGTGTGTGTGTGTGGGGTGGGCTCGGAGCAAGATGGCGGCGGCGGCGGAGGCTCTCTGTTACCCATCGGGCCCTCAATATGTCACTCAGACACTGCAGATATGCCATTATGGAGCAGCACCCCCTGCAGCTGTCCCTGCCTGTGTGTGTGTGTGTGCATGAAAATGTGTGTGTGTGTATGTGTGTGTGAGTGGTGGGGTTGGTATGGGTTACCAAACTACTTGTTTACCTAAGCCCCCGTTTAACGCGAGTGGGACCGTGTACATGTCGTACAATATAATTATCCGTGCGATGACGAACGAGGCGGCGGCGGCGGTCGGTGCCCCCCCCCCCCCCCCGACCAACCGTGGCAGTCGTTACCCGGGCAACGGACATCTCCGATGTCGCAACACCATTTCAAACATGTCTTTTGGGGAGGAACATAATCGGTTTCTGCCCTCCTAATCCGTCCCTGTCACTCAAATGAAGTTTCACATTGTTTGGGACACACACACACACACACACACACACACACACACACACAAACACACACGCGCGAATGTGCACATATATGCACACACACACACACACATGTGTGTGAAATTGCCAGAATTGCTGGGTTTGATAACCTCATATCGAACTAAAAGTTAACGTTGACGCTTCCTGAAATAAGGCGTAACGTGTGTGTGTGTGTGTGTGTGTGTGTGTGTGTGTGTGTGTGTGTGTGTGTGTGTGGACGTGCACGCTCACCTTCTCCCCTGCGGGACAGTAACCCCTGACGAAGTCGTCGCACACGCCGGCCTTGCGGGACACGTAGACGTGGCTGTAGGGACAGTCGCTGTTGCTGCAAATCCCTTTCAGGAAGTAGGAACAAACCGGCATCTGCAGGGGAAGCAAAGACGGAGAAAAGGCGGAAACAGAAACATCAACTTTCCTGCGTTCTGAGAAACACGCCGCACGTCCGTCTCGGCTTCCTGTCCGTCACCGGGACCTCCCGGCCAGCAGGGGGCGCTGCAGACGAGCCCAGCTCAGGGCGAGACGGGAGGGGGCGGGGCTTAAATCAAACCAGACAGCTGTCAATCGTCCGACCGGTCACCCTCTCGCTCACGCCGACGGACAATTTAGAGACGGAGAACCCGGAGAACCCAGGTCGGAGAACGCGGAGATCACAAAAAGGGAAAAAAAAACATGGACCGGCGACGGGAGGAAACACTGGATTAGAACCAGGAACATCCTTTCACCTCTTTTCCCACATAGTCAAAAAAAAAAAGTGACAACCTGAGGTTCCACAGATGTTCTCCTTCTTGGGTTCCTCAGGTGTAATGCATTTCCTTTATTCTGATCCCATCAGCAGATATTTGTGTAGCTAAGAACTAAAGAAAAAAAAAAAAAAGAAGCTATATTTTCTCTCTTTCCCCTCTTGTGTGCCGTGTGAGGATGGATGGTGTGTTCATGAGCCCCCGGGGAGGGTGGGAAAATCCAACTTTATTGGCTAAATGCCTAAAAACAGATTGAATTGATTTTCAATCAATCAGACCAGCGTAGAGGAAGGTGCGTATATATATGTGTGTGTGTGTGTGTGTGTGTTGTCGGTCAGTTACCAGTCTGTTCTTCGTCCATTGCTTTGGCAGGTGTCTGCTCGTTGTGTGTCCGTTGCTTTGCTAGTTGTACGTCTGCTTTGTGTGTCCATTATTTGACTGCTGTGTCAGTTGTGTGTCCATTGTATCAGTTGTCTACCAATTGTTTATCAATTGTGTGTCAGCGTTGCCAGTTGAGTGTCTGCTGGGTCGGTTAACTGCTAAATTGTGTCCATTGCTTTGCTAGTTGTATGTCTACTTTGTCAGTTTTGTATCTGCTGTGCTCCAGTTGTGTGTTCGCAGTGTGAGTTGTTGGCTAGTTGTGTCCATTGCTATGGTAGTTTTGTGTCCATTGCTTTGCTAGTCGTGTGTCAGTTGGGCTCCAGCTTTGTCAGTTGTTGGCTAGTTTTGCATCTATTGCTTTGCTAGTTGTGTGCTTGCAGTGTCAGTTGCGCATCTGTTGTGCACCAGTTGTGTGTCCGCTGTGTCAGATGTCTGCTAGCTGTGTCCATTGCTAGTTTTGTGTCCATTACTTTGCTAGGGGTTTGTTAGCTGCACTCCTGATGTGTTAGCTCTCAGCTAGTTTTGTGTCCATTGCTTTGCTAGTTATATCCCCGCTGCTTTGCTAGTTGTGTGTCAGTTGGGCTCCAGCTTTGTCAGTTGTTGGCTAGTTTTGCATCTTTTGCTTTGCTAGTTGTGTGCTTGCTGTGTCAATTGTGCATCTGTTGTGCACCAGTTGTGTGTTTGCTGTGTAAGTTGTCTGCTTTGCTAGTTTCGCGCCTGTTGCTCTGCTAGGTCCACGTCCGTTGCTCTGCTAGTTTCGCGCCTGTTGCTCTGCTAGGTCCACGTCCGTTGCTCTGCTAGTTTTGCGTACTTTGCTCTGCTAGTTTCGCACCTGTTGCAATGCTAGTTTCGCGTCCGTTGCTCTGCTAGTTTCGCGTCTGTTGCTCTGCTAGTTTTGTGTACTTTGCTCTGCTAGTTTCGCGTCTGTTACTCTGCTAGTTTCGCGTCCGCTACCTGTCTACTCTAACACATATGCGTGGAGCAGGGACTGATCACATGACGTGGGCGACGATTGTGCGTTTTCGTAGACCGTCGCCGTGACGCCGGGCAGCAGGACCACGGGAACGGCAGCCGAGTGCCCTGCAGGACTGAGGAAGGGGTTTTGGGCTGGTGGGTTGGGAGGGGCGCCCACCATGTTGAAGATGGGTTCTACCTAATTAACTGCTACGGAAATATTTATCCGGGCTGCAGCTCATGACGTGTTTATGTGCTCGGGATGTGTGCGGTGCTGGGGGGGGGGGTCATGCCAGGCTTTAGTTGAGGGGAGGGGGGTCCGGTTGAAGGTATTCCTTGTAGTGGGGGGGTGGGGGGGGCAACTACCCAGATCAGGTTCATACGGATTCTGAAATGAGAGCGGGAGTGTCCCGGGGGGGAGGGGCCACGCAGGGGTGGGGGGGTCAGTGAGGTGGCACATTGCAAACAGACAGCTGGGCTCTCAGCACCTCCAGGCCAGAGTGTGACGACCCACACAGGTGCATGGAATAGTGTGTGTGTGTGTGTGTGTGTCCCAGTGGACACCTGTTGTTGAAGCCGGTTTGTCAAAAAGAGAATTGGGAGAAACACAAGAACAGCTTTCACTTTTTTTTTTTTTTTTTTTTTTGGGTTCCCCCTCCGCGGTTGCTTCACCGTCCGCTGGACAGACGTGTGTGTGTGTGTGTGTGTGTGTGTGTGTGTGTGTGTGACACAGGTGGACCGGGGGCTCGACTCCCCTCCCACACATCTCCAATCACCGTATCGACACGAGACACAATCAAGTGAAAAGCGAAGAATTACGGATACAGTGTAAATACTGCAATACAACAGGCTGTTTACTGGCTACGTCTCCAACGACTGGCTACCTGGAGTTTGATTCTTTTATTAAATATCGATTATCCTGCGATTGCGAGACTCTTCACTTGCCGCTGCCGTTTTTTTTTTTTTTTTTTTGTTGGCGGAAGACGAGGAACCTGGCTGGAGAACGGCGACAGAAGCAACCCAGAGAAAAAAACGGCAAGTCGCAAAGTAAATCGTGATCATCTTTACAGAAGCAAAGACGAAAAACGCTCGAAAAACACGACGACAAAGAAGGAAGTGATGAGACGGCGCTGTTGCAACCTTTAAATTCACCCATCAACCCCCCTCTGGCCCCCGCCGGGCCTTATTTACCCCTTAACAGGAACGGCTCCAACAACATGAATGTGACCCATCAGGAGTCATCTTATATCAATGTACTGCAGTGAGGTGTGCATGTGTGTGTGTGTGCCCGTGTGTGAGTGTGTGTTTGTGTGTGTCCACGTTACCTTCTCCTTTGCGACCTTATGGGAGAAGGGACAGGTGCCGTCGGCCCGTTTGCACGTCCCGCGCAGGAACCTGAGGAAGAAAAACAGCATGAGAGGATTCTGCTGCTGCTGCTGGTAATCAATAATCAATCAAACCAATAAAAACAAACAAACACAGGATTTGTTTTTCTTTTACATGAGAAATACATGTTTTAGAATTCTGCTCTTAATAGGGGAGGGGGGGGGGGCTGATTTTATTTATTTACTTTTTTTATAATTAGTATAATTTTGTATTTTTGTTGCCATGACAACGAAGCGCTAAATGTGTGAGGATGAATAAAAGCACCTGGGCACGCATCGTATTGGGACTTTAAATCAAAAAGGAAACAATCTCGTTGATTCGACCTGTTGCCATGGTAGCAACATGAGTACACAGTAAATACGTGATAGTACAAATAAGGGCAGTGTGGGAAAACCATACTTTACAATTTTATACCAGGGTATAAAATAATACCAGTGTGCCAAAGTTGTCAGTGGACTACACGTACATACACAAATACACACACACATACATACACAAACACATACATACATACAGTACATACTGTGCACACACTCATACACACTGCACACATGAACACACACACACGTAAAAATACATACTGTACACACACATACATCAACACATAAAATACGTACACACTGTACAAATAAACACACTCACTTACATACGCACACACACACACACACACACACATACATACGTATTGTATACATACACCAACACACGTAAAAATACATACTGTACACACACATACATCAACACATAAAATACATAAACACTGTACACATACACACACACACATTTACATAGACACATACATACTGTGCATCCATATCAAGACATAAACATATACTGTATGCACATATACACATAAACATACATGGTTATCTGCACAGTGTACATACAATGCATACTATGAACAAACTGTGCACATACATACACACATGTATACAAACATACATATTCTCACGTGTATATATACATTAACATGGATACATACGCGCACACTGTGTACACACCCATACATACGAACACATTATACATACAAATATTCATATTTACATACGCTATATGTATATTATTTTAGCATACAATTATGCTAATAATAATAATAAAAGTAATAAATAATAAAAAATAATACAATAACATACTAACCACACAGTGATTTAGTGAGTATAAATAATTTTTCCTTTTAAATCCCGTGATGTCACATATTGGACCGTTCCACTTTGAGGTGGCGGGGGGGGGGGGGGGGGGGGGTGTCGCTCACCTGGTGCACACCGCTACCTTGTCGGGGTCGTGGATGTACGGGCAGCCGGCGCCGCGGTTGCACCTGCCGAAGCGGTTGTAGTACATGCAGTACTGGCGCGGCTGGCGGCGCTGGCGGGCCAGGCGGATGATGGCCAGGCTGCGCTGCACGGCGCGGCTGGGAACCCGAAAGGAGACGACAAAGACGAGTTAGAAATACACGGAACGCAATCGAAACCCCGAGTGAAAGCGGGTCGGCGAGGAGCTCCGGGTTCACGCGAGGATCCCCGGGTCAACAAACCCGACGTGCTAAATTTAATTTTCGAATTGCTGCCGGGGAGGGGGGAGGGATCAAGTGTGGCGGATCTGATTTTATGACGGCATTGCTACGTGAGGATGAGGAGGCCGCCGGCGAATGACCTCCCGGGAAAAGGTGGCCCGTCTCTTGTTTCTCTGCGGGAGCGGGCGGCGCTACCTGGCCAGGTGGCGGGTGCTGGACGGCCGGGCGGCGGCGGCGGGGCTGGCCGGGGAGATGCAGCCGGGACCCCTCCCTGAAACGGAGGAGAGAAAAAAATTAAAAAAAAACAAAAAAAAAAAAACATCTTAAATCCTCGCCATCCAATCAGCAGGCTCCACTCGGACCCGCCCACTTCTATTCCACACTGACTCGTTCCCATGGCGATCGGAGGAGAAGGCGGGGCTCATATTCATCCCGCCATGCCGGTCTTCGGGACGTTTAAAATCTGGGATGTGGGTCGGTGATGGACGCCGACCAGGAACAAGTGTGAGGCCGGGGGTCAGAACAAGACTCCTGCTGGGAGGACATCCGAGGAGGCGTCGTCCAGATGCCAGTCACGTGTGTGTGTGTGTGTGTGTGTGTGTGTGTGTGTGTGTCGCCCCCCCCCAAGCAGGTTTCTTTCAGGTTGTGAACACGGAGCTCCGGGTTTTAATCTGCCCCCCCAACCCAATCCCCCACCTCGCCGGTCTGACAGATGACAACTTTATTATTTCAGATGGCAAATCCGTCCAGAGCCACAGCTGCAGCCCCAAACACGAACACACACTCCTTCACCCCCCCTGGCACGGCGATCCGGACCCGCTATTCTGCGGACCCCCCTCGAGGCTTGTCTCGGGGGCGGGGCTTAACCTGGCGGGCCGGCCGTCAATCGAACCGACGCGTTCCTCACCTGCTCGGTGGACGGCCGGGCCGGAGGTGGTGCGGGACAGCTTGTTGGCCGACACCCGGTACAGAGAGCCGCGGATCCAGCAAACGTCCGGCGCTCTCCACGGCCCGGCGCCCGACGGGTGGGACGCTCTGCGGCGGCTCTGCAGGAAACTCCTGCAGGAAGACGAGGCCCCGGAGGGACCACCAGGTTAGATCTCCTTACGGATACATTTCAGCAAGTGAAGCGACAAAGTCTGCTAATCGCCCTTTTATTGCTATGATAATTATGTTATAATTGTTCTGTGACCGTCGGTGTCACTGGATATACTGCTTAAAAATAAAAAACTTCCATGTGAAGAGTCAGGTGAGCAACACGGAGGCCTCCAGGCCTGAAGGGGGCGCTGTAGGACGCCTGCTTTGCTTTATTTCAGCTTTCATTTTCATCTGCTTGGCATTTTTTTTGAAATATGTATTTCATATTTATATAGGTTTCCTTGACGACTGAACACGTCAAATTTGTTTTCTTACAAATATGAATATAATCGTTCTGATCACCTTTAAATATCTTTTGCCAACAATTTAGTGGATAAGAATTATGAGGATTACAATTGGGAGGAATGTCTGAACATTAATAAATAAGAAGTCAATTTTGCAAGAAAATAAACAAGTAAAAGAATTAAATGACATATAAAATCCTAGTGCTGGAAACTGAAAGAAAAAAAATGTATTCAATTTTGCTGAAAATTTAAGGAGACAAAATAAGTATATTAAATGTATTATAATTGAAAATAAATGAGCACATCACCTATTTTTTGCTGGGAATTTAGGGAAAATAAAAACCAGCAGAAAAAAAATACAAAAAACATTGTAAAATTAGTAAATGAATGAAACAATACATTTAGCTAGAAATTGAAAGTAAATAAATTGCTTAAATGCAGGTGGAAATGGAGGGAAACAGATGAATACATACATTAATTAATCTAATTTTTGCCATAAATTGAAGGAAAACCAAGATCTGAATAAATGATAAAAAATAGTTTTGCAAGAAACTGACAGAAAATGAATCAATAAATACATTTTAAAATAGTAAATTACTAAATGTGTGAAACAATACATTTTGCTGGAAACTGAAAGAAAATAAGCAAATTCAATTTTGCCGGAAATTGAAAGAAAATGAAGAGATCCACATCAGCTAATGTCAATGCTGAAAACAGAAGGAAAAGATGTCAATACATCCTGCTGGAAATGTGAGAAAAATTAATAAACATATAAATAAATTCAAATTTTGCTGCACACCGGAGGAACCTGGAAAAACCAATAAATAAATACATATATTGAATTTAATCGCAAATCCAGGGAAAAAAAATAAAGGTAAAACTACAATAAATCCAATAAAATTGAAAACAAACAAAAAAATATGAATTTCCGGCCCAAAGAGGCGGCGTCAACTAATGACGCTTATTTATTGGTTTTATTTCAAAAATGAGGAGTGTTTTCCTGGATGCTTCTTTTAAGCCTCCCCCCCGCCCTTTTCTTCTTCTTCTTCTTCTTCCCACCAGATCTTCCACTACATCTCCCCTCCTTACTTTATGCCCCCCCCGCCGCCGCCGCCGCCGCCGCCCCCCCGCTCCCGTGTCACAGCACTCTGTTAAATTGCCCCTCTAATGGAAAGGACGGCGGTGTGGAAATGGAGAGAATTGAAAAGAGGAGAGGAGGAAATCAATGAGATAATAGGCAGGGCAGGGGGCCAGAGCGGCGGGGTTGGCCCCCTGTGCACGTGCACACACACACACACACACACACACACACACACACACACACACACACACACACAGACATAGCGCATCACAGGAGTACACACAATCATGGGGGGGGGGGGGGGGGGGGGGTGCTCCTCACACACATGCAGGAGTCACTGGGCTGGACTGGAGTGTGTGTACAGGGATGCCGGGTGTTTTAGAGTGGGGGTGTGTGGGGGTGCAAGGGGTTATGGCGATAAATTGCACTGTCCTGTCACTTCTATTTGGGGCGGGCCGGGGGCCGGAGCGCCGGGCGCCGCTGGAGGTAATTTGCTGCCCGTATTTCAGATGGGCTGGAAATGGGTTTGGAGCGAGGGTTCATGCCTCCCATTACGGAGGAGGGGAGGGGTGGGGGGGTGGGGGGTGGCTTCCTCGTCGGGACGCACGTCGCACGCCGAACACCTGACACGTCGGCCCACGGAGAGAGCGGCGACCCCCCCCCCCCCTCCCCCCCTAAAAAAAAAAAAAACAGCTGAAGAAAAAGGGTAAAAAAAAAAAAAAAAAAAAAACATCAGGCGCCGCCCGCCCCCTCGCCGCCATAACTCAACCGCACGCCCACTTTCGCCGCCGCGAGACGGCCGGCTGCCCTAACACGGGGCAACTGCAGCCAGGGGAGCCGTAATGGAGGCTAATGTCGGAGCGCTGACGGGCGCCCGGGGAGGCGTCGGCGAGCAGCGGGCGGCCCCGGGAGCCACAATGGAGGTTAATGGGGATATGACATGTACAGTTAACACAGATGGCAGTTAACCCTGACACGTGTGTGTGTGTGTGTGTGTGTGTGTGAGATCGGCGGAGGGTAGACGTCGCCCCTGCGTTGCTGTCGCGCGCACACACTCGGGAGTGGGGCTCACGGAGGTCTGGTCATACACTCGTTCACGGCTGCTTTAATCGCCACTTCCTGTGTCTGATGGCAGTGAGAGGTCATCAGATAAGCTCATGTGTGTGTGTGTGTGTGTGTGTGTCTTGTACCAGGACTGTATCTACACACAATTCTAACCCTGTCTGTGTTTACACCAGGGGTTTTTACAATGTAATAATGTTAAAGCCATGTAACAACAATGTAATAAAGCAATTTTTTTGCATTTTTTTTCCCATTTTTTTTTTGAAAACTGCGCCTGCAAAACAAAAATAACAAAAGTATTCCTTCTCCATTTTAGCTATTATAATTTTCCTCGCTATCGGCACTGGCGTTACTGATGCCCACACGAATAACGGCGGCTAGCGGAAAATGAATATATAACAAAGAAATTGTCAGTGTTTAAATAAAGACCATATTTCAGAAATGGAATTAAAAAATAAATCTAAAAAATAAAAAGGTGAATGCTAAAAAAAAAAAAAAAAAAAAAAAAAAACATCAGGGAAAAAATAGCATGAAAGAAAAAAAGGGGGAAAAAAAACCCATGCACTCATGTTATTTTTGGAAATATTGAAGTAACAGGTTTAGAAGTAGCTGTGTGTGTGTGTATGTGTGTGTGTGTGTCGGGGTCACCTGTCTGACCTGAGGGGTTTTAACAGAATGGGTGTAATTACAACTGTCGGCCTCTAGGGGGGAACTTCCTCGTGCAGCATGCTGACCTGCCTGCGAGTGATGAAGAGGAGGAGACGCCGAAGACTCTCCTTGATCCGCTCCTCGCCACGACCTTGACCTCGGGGTCGTGGCGAGGCGGCGGCGGGGGGGGGGGGGGGGCTGTTATCGAACCCCCTCCAGGCTCCGTCCGGGGCACAAATCCTCCCGGGCCGACTGCTAGTGTTTTTAGACGGAGGCCATTCCACCGCCGCCGGTTATACTTTCCGTAAAAAAAACACTCGCACCTCAGCGTCTGAGAGCAAGCTCGGCGCACAAAAAAGAAAAAAAAAAACACTCTTTTTAATTTTTTTTTTTTTTGTAAATTTATGATTTTTTTTTTAAAAATTCAGTTGTTTTCTGCAAAATTTCAAAATTTTATTTTGCCGTTGTTTCCCAATCATCATTATTATGATGTTATTCATTTACTGGCTGACAGGTGTCACATTCAATTAAAAAGTCTCCCTTAAATTTATCTTTTTAAACGTCACCAGACCCAAAAACCTGACCCGGGCGTTTCGGGACCCGTCTTGGACTCGATCCGAAAACTCCAAAAACACACAAACCGTGCGAAAAAATAAAAATAAATGAGCCATATTGACTGGACGGGGGGGTTGAAGGACACACACAGGCACCCCGGCGTCTAGCCGTCGTGTGTGTGTGTATGTATGCGCACGTGCACCACGCGCACCGATCAACCTAAAGTGCAGACGAAGGAGGACGCGACTCAGCACTAACCGCCGCCGCTGATGAATGGTGCGAGTCCCGGTTCAGTGGCGGGGGGTCGGTGGTGCGTTCGGGTCGCACCAGCGCGCCGGATAATGCTGCCCTCGTCCTGTTTGTCTGCAACCCAAGCACTTACCGGGAGACCCGCAAGGGGAGGAAACGGTCGCCACGGCAACGGGCGCGGCGCTAACTAACGGTCTGCTTTAAGGGGCGGTTCACGTAAAGGGAGAAAAAAAAAAAAGAAAAAAAAAGGGGGGTGGGGTTGGGTTTCGGTTTGGAGACGTCACCATGGAGACACCAAGTGGGATTTTTATTTTTTTTTTTGGGTTGAAACCAAGTTTTTCCAGCAGAATACTTTCTCTAGACGGGACGATGTTTTTTTTTTTTTTTTTTTTCCAGTTCTGGTTCTGGACTTTTGACCAAAAATCAAAACATAGTGAAACCATGGTGGATCAAACCATCCGTGGCTGAGCGTGGGGGGGGGAGGGAGGGGGGAGGGGGCGACTTTACAAATGAATAAATCTAACATAATAATTCAATGAACAATTTTTAAATAGCGAAAAAAAAAAAAAAAAATTGTTATAGAAATATTTTCTAAAATTAAATAAATAATAATAATTTATAAAATACATCCACCTCCTCCTTCCTATTAAGTCTTACTTTTTTTCTGAATTGGGGAGGGGGTTAAATAATGCCATGCCTTCCAAGACTTTTCCAGGAGGCTCCGGCAGCAGGATGAAGAGGAGGAGGATCATAACACGCCCCTGCAAAGTGACTTATATGATAATTAATGAGTAAATGGATGAATTGCGGTGTGTGTGTGTGTGTGTGTGAATGTGGGGAGAAGAAGAAGAAGAAGACGAAGAGGAGGAAGAGGAGGGGAGTGAAGAAGAGGGAGCCGCTTCACTTTATTGCCCCGTCTCTTCCATCCTGTGCTGATCGATAGCGGAGCACTAAAGGAGATGAGCGCCACTGCAGCCCGATTTAACCCCCCGCGCCCGGAAAAAAGACAAATATATATATATTTATATATACTTCTTGTTTAGAGTTGGGGGGCTTCTGGGGTGGAGACCCCTAGGTGGGGGGGGTTATTGAAATCCGGTGTTACAACGGGAGGAAATACCCCACCACGGCGGGACGGCGTAAGAAAGTCATTCTAATTAAATCCCCTGAGGAGAAAACAAGAGGAAGATGAAGAAGAGGAGGGCGGAGGAGGGAAGACGAAGGCGGGGTCGGGGCTGGGGTGGGGTGGGGGTGCAGGGTTGGGGGGTGCAGGGGGCTGTAATTTATCCTGCATGCTTTACGGCTTTCTTAATTCAACTCCTGCTACTATTAATGGAGTTAATGTTGGGATTATATCTATTTTCTGGGGGTGAGAAGGAGGGGGGGGTGTCGGGGTGGGGGCGGGGGTGATATACTGCAGCCACACACACACACACACATGCACGCACACACACACACACACGCGCGCGCGCGCGCACACACACACGCCAACCCTCAAACGGCCACTAAATCAAGCCCCCGGCGTGAGCGGATCAACTCGCCGCCTTCCCTCTCCTACTTCCTGTCTCCTGCCTGGACGCCCGCGCGCTAACGCTAGCGTTTAGTTCGAAGCGCTTCCTGTCTGCGGTTCCGCTTCATCTTCCCCGCATGGACAGAACCTGCCTGTCCTGGTTTGGCTTCGTGAACGGCACAATGCTGCAACACGTTAATTCGTTCATCCATTATCTCATTCCACATGGGAGGGAGCCAATCAGAGCGGAGAGGCGGGGTTTAACCCGGATGGGTCACCTGTCAATCACAGGTGTCCAGTCATTCATCCTCTCGTCCACACCTGCGGACAGTTTAGCAAAGCTACAGACTGATTTTTGGGTTAGAATATGAGGAGAACCCACTCAAAAAAAAAAAAAAAAAATCAATAAATCATCTTTTCTGATCATGAGCTGATCGATCGCCCGGTCGATCAATAACTTCCTCAAAAAAAAAAAAAACCTTGCGAGGGGTTGGAGGTTTTCCGGTCGGATTCAATCTGAAGAGAAAACCTTCCACGGATGAAGCTGTAGTTCGACAATCGTTATCACACTCACACACACACACACACACACACACACACAGGGGAATCACGCTGCTGTAATTCTCCAGCAGAAATAAGAATTACGAGCTAAAGATGATCTGAGGATTCCCTTGGAGATCACAAATCAGCGCCGCCGTTTGAACGCCACCCGGGATGGCGTGTTTTTTTTTTATTTTATTTAAATACCCCCCCCCTCCCGTGGAGGTAGAAGAAGTAGGAGGAGTTGCTTCCCTCCACACGAGAAGGACCGGTGTGGAGGTGGGGGTGCAGGATGCAGGACCCCCCCGTCCCCCCGGGGACCTGACCTGTCCCTCCGCCTCACTATCTCCCGCCTCTGCTCCACAGCCGCGGTGATATTTCACGCCGTGTCAGGGGGGCTCAAATTGAAAATCCCTTGATGAATCAATATTTACTGCCGCGGCTAAATGAATAGTAATAAGTCACTGGGGGTCCGGGACCCCCCCAGACCCCCCCGGACCCCCCTGGGGCCCCCATCCCCCCCCCCGCCCCGGTTCCGGACCCCGCTTTCTCGTCCCAATCTGGATTATACGAATTGACTTTTCAGCGCACGAACACGAACACGAACACACACACAAACACACACACACAAAAACACACATACCAGCCTTAAACTTCACACTCCATTTAGTTTGTTGTTTAGACTCCCAATGTTTTATATTTGCATGTGTGTGTGAGGTTAAAGTCCAAGGAAGGGGACACCCGACTGGAACCAGGGTTCTCAGTGTGTGTGTGTGTGTGTGTGTGTGTGTGTGTGTGTGAGAGAGACTTTAAAGTCCAAGGAAGGGGGCACCCGACTGGAACCAGGGCTCTCAATGTGTGTGTGTGTGTGTGTGTGTGTGAGAGAGACTTTAAAGTCCAAGGAAGGGGGCACCCGACTGGAACCGGGGTTCTCAATGTGTGTGTGTGTGTGTGTGTGTGTGTGTGACGTTACAGACCAAGGAAGGGGGCACCCGACTGGCACGAGGGTTCTCAGTCTGAGTGTGTGTGTGAATTTTGCTGTGAGATTCGCAGGAGCCAATCACGCTGGGTGAGAGGCGGGGCTTAACCCGGACAGACCGGCTGTCAATCATACAGACGTCCAAGCTCTCATTCAAACCCACAGACTGTTTGAGATCATCAGTGAACCTGCTGACGGGTTTGGGACCATCTGGAGAACATCTAGAGAGAACCCAGGAGAACACCGACGGCGAAAAGTTCCTGGAACTGACTTAATTTTAGTTTTCAGCTGATTGTCGGACCTTCGTGGAAGATGTAGAACCTGGAGAGAACCCGAGGGGGAGAACATTGAAGGAACCCAGGCAGCAGAACATGGGAAGAACCCAGCAGAACACCTAAGCAGAACCTTGAACCTTCTGAGTCTTACTCAAGCGTTTCAGACACCGCGTTTGAACAGGAGGAGGAGGAGGATGGAGAACATGAGGGAACCCGTTCAGAACCGCCGTGATCACATGCAGCAGGACGTAAACAACTTGGACCATGTCAGGAGACGGAGGAGGAAGGATGTGGAGGTGGAAGATGGGGAGCAAAGACTGACTAAATGAAGGAGGGGAAGAAAAGGAGAAATGGCGGCTGTAATGGCATTAAGAGGAAACCCTCCCCCTCCGGTGGTGTAAATGGTTTATTCCTCTGGTTATCTACTGTGTAAAAATGAGCACCATAAATCCCCCCGGCTCCTCCACTCATGCTACGTTTGACGGTGACATTAAAAAGTGTGTGTGTGTGTGTGTGTTTGACGTCACCTGGCAGATTGGACCCTGCGAGCTCGCCAGGAGAGGGCGGGGTTGAAGTGGGGCGCGGCGCCGGCGCCCGGCCGGGTCACCATCTTGAAGCGGCTGCGGAACACTGGCTGGGGGGCGGAGCCTCTGGGCGGCGTGGAGGCGGGACCTGGGAGGGGTTTGAGTGACATCAGGAGGAAAACTTCAGAAATGAGCTAACTCATGCTAATGCTAAACTAATAATAACAGTAATAATAATGACAATAACGGTAAAATGCCACTGATTCAAAAGAATTGCCCAAAAAAATCAACGCGAAATGTGATGCAATAAAAATGACAAGAAATTAATTACGATTGTAGAAAATTACAGAATAAGCACATTAAACCTGTAAAAAACAAAAAATTGAAATTTGCTGACAATTAGTTTGTGCGTAAACATTGCACAAACTTGGAGCAGACAATCACCCAGGTAACTTGGGGGGGCTTCCTTATTTATTAATTTTGAACACACACACACACACACACACACAAATGCACGGACACACACATACATGCACATGTATGCACACACACTGCAGTGCAGAAATGGTTGACGGATGAATGCGAGAAGCCGGGAAATCAAACATCCACTCTTGACACACACACGCTCGCTCGCTTACACA
Organism: Fistularia commersonii; assembly: GCF_037954325.1. Lineage (NCBI taxonomy): Eukaryota > Metazoa > Chordata > Actinopteri > Syngnathiformes > Fistulariidae > Fistularia > Fistularia commersonii. The sequence goes on from NC_141284.1 coordinate 3,168,314, forward strand.
CACACACACACACACACACACACACACACACACACGTGCATGTGTCTGAGCACGGCGGCGGACGCGGGAGGTGCGTGTGCGGCCCTGGCAGGTGTGCTCTTTAATAAGCCTCACATATAAAAATGAGCGGGAATAACAAAGGCAGAATTTTTATGAGGCCAATAAATCACAGCCCCTCCGTCTGAGTCCTCGCCTCCTCCGTCACCCCCCCGACGCCCGCCGCACCTCCCTCGCTTCCCCTAAAGTCTCATTCATTATATCATTTTACTGATCCATCAGCGGGGAGGCGCAGGAGCAGAGCGATGGGAGGGGCGGAGGGTGCAGCTAAGTGTTTATATACATTTATTTATTGGGCCGCGAATCAGTCAAGTTGTTTTACGGCACGGGTTCGAGCGGGGAAATTCATCGACGCCGTGGATCGCAGCCGCCGCCGTCGGGGTGTCACCGACCGCCACGACCTGATAGACTCCATGGCGATTACTGGGATGTGTAACACGTTGTAGCCGGACAGGAAGTGTTCTGGACTACATTTGTAGTCCAAATAGGGGATGCGGAGCCAATCCCGGCTGGCGTTGAGGTCGAGAGGCGGGGTTTAACCTGAACGGCTGTCAATCACAGACATCCAACCATTCGCTCCTGCGGGCGAGAACCCTGTCTTGAACTCCTGTCTCCATGACAACTGCTTCGTACCCTGCACTCGGATTCGTTTTTTTACCCCTCAATGTCATTTACCGTGAAAACAAACAAAAACCCAAACTGGGCTCCTTCAGGATGAAACAGGAAGTGTGTGAGGGCGAAGCGAAGGGAGACGGTTTCCCAGCTAAATCTCGGAAATGTTCCCGGTCTTCATCTCGAGTGAAGAAGAGGGACGGCGACGGGAGGAGGGGGTGGATGATCTCATTCCTCCTCCGGTCTTTAATTGCCAATTGTTGGTAGGGTTACGTTTTTAATTAGCCGCCAATAAGAAACCGTGACCACCAGGGCGGCGGCGACAAACAATAAAGCGATTCCATTTCCACTTCTGCAGCCCCTCCACTCAAATAGCCCCCCCCCCCTCCTCCCGACACACACACACACACACACACACACGCACACACACACACACACACACATACAGAGGCAGCAGGTTTCATTTGTCAGCTGGATCCGACGGAGAATTCATCTGGAGGTTTCGCAGCATGCTAACTAGCGAGCGCTAGTTTGATGGCGGCGCCGCTGGCGTCCGGACACCATTAAATGAGCGCGCGTCCTCCTTGAGGATGATGATGGTGACGAAGAGCCGAACATGAGGGACTGATTCAGCCCCCAACCCCCCGGAGACGGGCGGACATATGTCCGATTGATTGATTTGTAGCTGCAATATCTATTGATCACCTCCTATTGATTTACCACTTTTTTTTTTTTTTTTTAAACGCCGTTTCCCGCACATGGTCACTACGGCGTGCTGGAGGTCCAGCCCCGCCCCCTCCTCTTTTTCTCCGAGGCCATCGGCGGGTCAGAGACCTCCGAGTGGCGTAAAGAGGGTCGGCTTTAGCTACAGATTGACGGAAAAAAAAATTCCGAAACGCAAGATCGTGGAATGGCGAGAGATGCTCGAAGGAGTTTGATTGGACGGCGGCGGTAATTCCGTTCATAGACAGAAGCTTGAGTGGCTCAAAGACGTTGAGTTCAGCGGCAAAAAGACCGACAGAGGCAAAATGGCGGCGACTTGGGACTCGTCGCCCGAATGCTCGCTCACCGAAACAGGAAGTGAAGCGAAGGCTTTCAGGCGTTGCGCTTCCATCGTAGGTTCAACCACCTGGTTTGGCCTCAAACCAATTGGAAGCAGGTGTGTTGAGTTATGAAGGGGCGACCCGGACACCCACATGCAGTGTGCTGGCGGCGGCAGCGAAGGGGGGGTGGTGGATGGCGGCGGTTGTTCAGGATTAGTCGCCTGGCTCGCCGTCGCTTTTTCTTCCACAGTTCATCCGTATTGCAGTCAGAGCTATTTGGGCGTCTTGGCAGATGACAAATAGGTCCTGTCAAAGGTGCTGCCACGACAACCGCCTCTACAGCTCGCTATACAACCCCCCCGTAAAGCCACCCCGCCCCCTCCGGCGGAGCTAAACTGTACCACAATCTCCCTCGACCCCCCCGAAAAACATCCTGATACCCAGCGTGTCCGCTACGCCGTCGTATCTCTGTTCCACCTTGGCTGCTGGTTAATGGTATCCGTAGTGAGTCCTGCTATCTGAGTGTGTGTGGTAGCTTGAGTGTGTGTGTGTGTGTGTCAGCGTGGGGATGGATGGACGGCGCCGCCGCGATTGTAAACCACAGCAGGCTGTGTTGGTTGAGTGGCCCCGGGAGCGATGGGGGGTCTCAATCTCCCCGCCGCGGGACCGTGACCAATGAGCACGTGCGCAGGCACACAAACATACGCTCGCGCGTTCACACCTGGGGTCTCAATCTTCCCCTAATAGACCTTTGACAGTGGCCTGCCTCGCCATGCGAGGGGCGGGGGGGGGGTGGCGCCGCGGCGAATTCAGCCTTTGCAGACGGCAGGCGTCTCGCCGGTCGCCCCATCCATCTCTGGCTGACTTATTGCGGTGAATCCACAGATAATCTACTCCGCTCGCCGCCCTCATCACTCCACCTGCAGGAGGCGCCGCGCTCCCGCCGCCGTATCCCATCGAGCCGCCTTCCCCCAACCCCCATAGACGATTATCCATCAAGCCGATCAGAAGTTTCTTCAAGATCAACATGAAGCTGGCATTTGGGACATACAAGTATTGCTACTGCCAAGTACTCGGACGAATTCTACTCGGTACAAGTGCTCAATATACAAAGCATCAGTGACGTATTATGGTCTGCGAGCAGCCTGATCCAGCAGGGATCCTCTCAACCCTCCCCGCTCCCTCCATAGATGTTTATCCATCAAGCTGATCAGAGGTTTCTTCAAGATCAACATGAAGCCAGGATTGGGGACATACATGTACTGCTACTGCCGAATACTCAGACCAAGTGTACAAGTACTCAACATGCAAAGTATCAGTATTATGGTATGTAAGCAGCTGGGATCCTCTCACCCCCCCCCCCCCAAAAAAAAAAAAAATCAGGGACGTTGATTACGACCCCAGGAGGCGGATGGAACGTCACGCTGGAGAGCCAATCCTCATACGGTAGTGCCTCGCCTAGGCCACCACTGTGGGCTGAGTTGCAGCTTCTCAGCCCTCTGACTGGGGACGACTGACAAGTGGGACCCCCACCTCCATCCCCGCAACCCTCAGCTAAATCCTGGGAACAGCGCTCAGTAGCCCCCCCCCCCCCCCCTCCTCCCAGGGACGAGCTGACGTATATTAAAACTTGTTATTGACAGCCCCCGCTTCTCCTCCTGCCATCCCGCCTGTCCGTCCCCCGGGGCTTGTCTTCTGACTCCCGCCGCTCCGCTCGTCGGTCGGACGACAGCCGCCGCCGTGCCGACATCAGGCTTAACAAGGGAGTTACCGCGGTTTAACAGGCCGCCGCCGGAGAGCCGCGGCGGTTATGATAATGCCATCCCCTGACACGCCGCTTGGAGTCGCGCCCGCCGCGTCCCGTCACTCCTCTTGTCATCCCCCGAAGCGGGCGGTGGATCTTCACGTCCCGCTTTCGCGAGGTCACCGCCAGTTTCCCCCTCGAGGCGCTGACATGCACAGGCTGAGCCCCCGGCAGACGAACCAGCGGTAGGTAGCAACACGCCGCTAAAGATGTTGCGGCGGCTCTTCGGTGTCTGGCGGGGCCCGTCTCCCCGCTGGGTCCGAGGCCGGCGGGACTTAATAAGTCTATTTCTGGGAAGCTCTGAATTAGTTGTACCTGCGGGAAACTCCGAGAGGATCTGGGATTACTTCAACACTGAAGCAGCGCGAGTGGAGCTAACGCAGTTCTGAGCTAGCTGGCCGGCTCGAATTTGGTTCCATGAACCGGCCACCTCTGGGGTAACTTTTGTAGGGGCCAGTGTGACATACACCTTGAGTGTTGCACTCAAAAACAAACTGAAGAAGAAGAGGACATGGACAACATGGAGACCTGCCGGTGCGATCGTGTTCTGTGTGGCAGGAAGAATAACCATGGACTACAAGATGGGTTGCAATTTTTTTATCTTCTCCTTGCACTGTTAAAGAACCCAACCATTAGCTAACTGGTCTTATTTCGGCCAAGACGTTCCAAGATGAGCCCTGGAAAACCCGTTTGTGGCAGAGTAGGCCAGAAGAGCTTGGACCGCTTCGGCGTTCCATCCAAGATGTATCAGAAAATGGCCGTGGCTTATGAGTTCCACCGATCACTAAGTCACATGAGTTCCTATGAAGCGCGAAGGGACTAAAGAACGGAGCTAAAATGGTTCTTGGAACTGAAGGTGCACGGCCCCAATTGTCCCAGTGCACAAAGAAGAGGACTATTTCCGGGAAAGGTTCTTGGAACTGCAAAAACTTCCTACAGTGAGAAAGCCAAAACAGACCGCGTCCTCCTTTACACCTGGGGGTCAGTCATTGGTCGAACTCCCCCATGACATCACCCTCTCACTTGTCTCTAGCCGAGGAATCCGAAGAGTTGTGCATCTTTTGATCCCGTAAAACCAACACGGGGATTAAATTCACATCTCTGACGGAACAAGAACGTGGCTTGGGTCCAGCTGGAGGTTGCGCGTCCGGATGACGCGTGACCCACAACCGACCAATGAGAGGCCGAGAACATGGCCTCCGCCCCTCCGCTTGGTCGGACGATGAAACCGTCGCTTAATAAGCTGACGGGGAGGAGCCACGACGCGGAACCTCGAGTTCTGGCGAAAGTACCGGGGTTGCTGTGAATACTGCGGGCGGGAGCTCAGCTGTGTTATACGGCGCCATAAAGCGGCGACCTCGTGGCACCGAACCCGCGGGTTCACATTCAGGGAAGGAGGAGGAGGAGGAGCGCCGCGTTGGTGGAGTGGAGGCGGGGTCACCTGACGGAGGTCAACGTGATCTGACAGGTTAATGGCGGCTGTCGGCGACACGGGGAGGCCCTGCGCGTGTCTTTCAGCCCTTTTCGGTGATGTCATCGCAGTGAGTTGAGGGGAGGGAGGGAGGGGTGTGTGTATGTGTGTGTGTGTGTGTGTGTGTGTGTGTGTGTGTGTGTGTGTGTGGTGGTCAGGGGAGGGGGGCGCGGGCTTGTGGCCTCGTCCATCATCACAGGGTAGCCATCAAGTGTAATGTACACCAGCTGACCCGGGACACCCCAGGCCAGGTCGGGGGGGGGGGGTCGGCGTGGGTCGCTCACCCACAAAAACAAATGGGAGCTTGTTGCCGCGGCGATAACGTTGTCCATCTGTTTTTACTGTGCAGTAATTACACCGGACCCGTTGTCGCTTGCACTTTTTACAACCCCTGCACCTTGCTGGTTCATCCGTTCATGCATTTGTTCACTCATTCATTCTCCGTACCGCTCATTGGGGAAGAGTGGGGGGTCTGGAACCAATCACAGCTGTCGTTACTTGAGGGGTGGGGATGAAACCTGCGCGGGTCAGCTGTCAATCATGAGGCCACATATGGGGGACATACAACCGCGCCCTGGCTGAATAAGCCCCGCCCACCGGCCTCTGAAAGGTCGACCGACATGAAACGGCACGAGAAGCACATTTGGACTTTTTTTTTTTTTTATAAACATAAAAAAATAAATATGGAGGTGGTGCAGAGAGACGCACACAAACACCCCCCCGCACGGACATTATTTAGCGCGCTCTCTTTGAGAAACCGCTAGCACCAGGCTAGCACACGGTTATGCTACTATAGGCTGCGGAGGAATAAGATAAGATAGATAAGATAAGATAAGAACAACTTTATTAATCCCGAAGGAAATTGTTGTGCCAGAGTTACAGAAAATATAACAGTAATATATAATAAAAAGAAAAAGGCAGAATTAGAAATAAAAATAAACTATAAAGTGTTTCAGTGAAACTATAAAGTGTCTTAGTAAACAAGTGATAAAACTATAAGGGTCTTAGTAACAAGTGAGGTAAGGAGTGCACAATAGTATGATAAAAGGAAAAATTGTAGTGTCGCTGTTATGAAATGAAATATTGCACAGTTCTGAATATCTCATGATGCACCTCTCCTTCCTTCCTAATGTCCACCATTAATTCATTTAAGGATATTAAAGCTATAAATGTAGCACATCAGCTATTAGCATGTAGCTGTTAGCGGAATTATCGTGTGTGTCCGTCCCTCCCGACTCCTCTTCCTGATGGCTCTAAATGGCAATGCTATGTTTGCTTCTTATTTGCCGAGACTCCTTGTGGTCGTTGGGTTTTGGGGTACACGCAAACACCAACGCCCCCCCACCCCCCACCAGCGAAAAAAAATGGCGTTGCTGACGGGATGAACTCGGGATCCACGTCATCGTTTCCACGCGCTAAGAGCACAAAGCAGGTCTTAAGTACTTTTCCGAATTCCGCGTGAAAGAGGCCGGCGTCCTGACAACATCCTTGATGAATAATTCACGGGCGATGGGGCCCTGATCGTCTTTCCCGCCACGGCAGGCGCCATACGCCGCCTCTGCAGTAAACAACACATCAGGGACGTGAATAAGACATGACCGACGACGACCTCCACCCTGACCCGGACCCCGGGAGCTGACAAAATCTTTATCACCGATTGAGACCCAGCGACGTTGGGATTTGATGAGTGTGTGTGTGTGTGTGATGGGGGGGGGGGGGGGGGGGGGTGCACACATGTAGCTGTAAGGTCAAAGGCATGACTGCAGCTGTCAATCAGGACATCCCATTAGAAGCATCCAGAGCAAGAGCCCGCGGCTTCGTCCACTCAAGGACCGCCGCTGCATACGCTAGCCTGTGTGCATCTGTGCATGGTTGTGCACACGCGTGCGTGAGGCGGAGTGAAGTGGCGGCGTCCGGGCCAGTTTATGTCAGAAAAACCTTTTTTCCCTGAGCGACGCTCAGGCGTGTCAAGGTTAAGTGAGACGATTCTTAAAGGGCAACTCACGATGGAAGGGGATGTGACCCCCCACCACCTCCAAACAATATATATCCAGACCCCGGGGGTGTGTGTGTGTGTGTGTGGAGCGGTGGTGGGGGGCAGCGGAGTGCGACGGAGTGATGGAAAGGGCAGAAGACGACACGCGGGGACAGAATCGTTGGTTGTTAGCAGCCGCCGGGTCATTGAGCGTGACGCGGGGCCAGAAGATGTATAAGGGGAGGGGCTTAGATTCATGAATTCCGATGTTTACAGTTTATTCGATCATGGGTGTTTTAGCAATATGTTAGCAGATTCGCTAATTGGACCTGTGGATGGAAAGTGGGTGGGACTAAAAGTCCACACCCTTTCCTGATTGGCCGGAAACGACCGGGATTTTTTTTTTTTTTTTTTGCAAATGCAGCTTTCGTGGAGCCACGTCCATTTTTTTTTTTTATGGCGTCCAACTTGCGTGGAGGTCACTTTGACTTTGCTGCCCGACAAGGAGACACACACACACACACACACACACACACAGACGCGGAGGGTAGATTTAAACGGTCCGCGAGGTTCTGGTTGCAGACGCCTCCACGGTGGCGCATCCATCACGCCGCTAATTCTTCGGGGCCGGTGAGTGATGGTGGGCGGGCAGCCGGCCGGACGCCGGCCCCCAACTTGTGTTTCAGCTCCTCAGTGAGGGACGGGCGTGTGTGTGTGTGTGTGTGTGTGTGTGTGTGTGTGTGTGTGTGTGCGATACATAAGCGTCATGAAAGTGTCAAAGTGTTAAGAGAGGAGGGGCGGGGGTGTCGAGGGTACCGCTCCAGTCTTCTTTACACTTGGCCATAAGGAACGTCTTCCAGGTCAGGATCAGACGGGGCTTCGGTCCTTCAAGGTCGAGAGGGAGGTGTGTGTGTGTGTGGGGGGGGGGGGGGGGGGTACAGATGCTACTTATCCGAAGAAAAAAAAAAAAAAAGGGCTGTAGATAAAAGTGTATTTCAGGCGAGTCCCATCTGGTTCTAAACCTGACACTGAGGAGAAATCAGCCAGGTCCATAAAGAGAAGCCTCGACCTTGAGCCCGGCCAAAAGGGGGAGCTTCTTTGGGGGGGGTTGTATGTAGGGTGGGGGGGGTGGAATGCCCGCCGCGGGCCGGTGTCGGAACCGGACCTGGCCCCCGAGGCTATTTGGCTGAGCGAGAGCAAATCCCTAAATCCGGAGGGAGCGTGTTCGGACGGACAGATATTAACTTCTCCGGTCAAATACCCCGAGGGCCTGGAGTTGTCGGGCTGGTTTCGGGCCGCGGAGGGTCTGGAGGGGGATCGATGTCGGAACCACGTCGGAGTGAAAAAGCAGAACGGCCGGGAATCCGACGGGATGTTTGCACTCCATCTGTGTCGGCGGCTGACGCTAAATCGGTGTCTTTCTACCTCCGAATCTGGAAGATGGGTCTTTTATTGGGGGTCTGTCTCGCCGAGCCTGTTTTTTTTTTTAATGAAAAACACAAACGCGCCGACGTCTGAGGCTAACACACTCCAACACTTGATAACGTAAAAATAGAGGAGTCAGGAGTACATCTGACACTGGGAGTACGAGCTCCGTCTGATTCGTGCAGAATATCTGCACACAGTATTTCGGGGATGGATTTAAAGTAACGTTGGGTAACGTATAATAATAACAGCAACTTTAACTCGTTTCCGTGTCCCCGTTTTGGAAAAGGGCAGTTTTTTCCGTCTATTATGAGACGCACGCTTCAACCGCTCTTTAAATAAAACCGCCGTTTCGCCACCCCAAACCCCGCCACCTTGTTTTTTTTTTAAAGTCGTGCGTTACTCGGTGCGTAATGACAGCCTTTTGACTAAGAATATCTGGTGGAGGGCGGGAGGGAGGTGTGACACGTCGAGATGAAAACGGCGCCTCCTTGTGTTACTGTAAAGACCGGCGTGTAGATTTACAGACGACCCCGCACGGCGACACCGATACCTGAACTCGGGTGTAACCAAGAGGGATGGCTGGGATGACTCCGGAGCCCGTCGGGGATGGGGGCTTCCAGGGTTCCGGGGAGCGGGGGGCTGCTTTTAGCGGGGTGAAAAGTGAGGGTTCAGGGGGTAAAGGTTAGCCGAGAGAAAGGTTTCGATGGGGGGAGGGAGTCTCTTGAAGGCTAGGTGCTAATTTGGTGAGGGCAGAGGGCCAAGGGACGGCTGGTACCCCCCGGCCCGCCGCCGCCCCAGAGATACTATACAAGCCCAGCAGGTGTTCTGACCAAGGGAGGCTCCAAATAAACACAACGACAACTTTCTCGCCGGCGAGCGCGCTCAGAAGCCCCTTCTCCCAGGGCTCCGCCCTTAGCGTCCGCCCGCCCTGCGCACTTCAGCAGCTGCCGGGGGCTCTAATTGGTCCCGCCGGGCCTCGGCGGCGCCCCGGAAGTGCTGATGGCGGGGCGGGAGGGGCCCGGCATCTGCTCGGAGTCCGATCCCCACTGCCGTTGGGCCGCCGGTGACGCCGGACGACCTCTGTCAAAGTCGCGGCAAGGGCAGGCGGCGCGTCCGGGACTCTCGGGATTCTACCAGAGGATGACCTCGCCTTGAGTTCGGGCCAAACGCCGTCATGAGACTTAACCACGATGTGGTCATATGGGGGGCGAACTGCAAGTGGACGTCCAGAGAAAACATACGATTTTAGGAAGGTTGAAGCGGGGGGGCGGGGCTTAACCTGTCAATCACCCAACCGTTCACAGCGAGACCTTGGAGAAAACCATACAGCAGAAGTCCTACGCGAGAAGACTACCGCGTCCTTCACCCAGGAACAGTAGATTGACCGAGCAGCAGGTTTGAACATCCTGCGACGGGTTCGGCCAACTGGCACGTTGGACGCCGGAGGTGTCGGGGGTTGGGTTTCATCCCGCCTTTGTGCTCGGCGCCGATGGCGAGGAGCGCGTCTTCCTCTCGGGGGCTTAAGGGACAGACGTCTCCTTCCAAATCCGGAACGTTCCCCTTCGCTCTTAAAGGTTCCCTTTGAATAGAAGAACGAGGGCGCTTTTCGATTCGGCCTGTTGATTTCGCCCTCCGTGGTTAAAATTAGACAATGGAATTAGCTTTGTGGAGCTTATTAAAAGTAAGAGACACCGTGACTGACAAGTGACCGGCCCCAGTTAAGCCTCCACCCGTCGCCCCGCCGCCGTCGGCATCGTTTCAGAGCGAGAGACCAATTAATACTTGTATTATTCAATTTAAAATGACATTTTTTTGTCAGTAAATTAAAGTCGCAAGGAACTCGTGACTTTAACTCTTCTTGCGTCATTCGCAGGTTTGGAAAGTTGAGGTCTCCACTGACCGCGGAGAAGCTTCTGGAACCCGACGTGGAGACGTGGAGAAGATCAGGAGGGAAAAAGGCCCCGGGTTTCCGGCATTGGGATCGGGAGCGACGGACGCTCGGCCATCACCCCGGCATTACTGTCACCGAACGGGCCGATCGATGCTATCAGTGTGTGTGTGTCTTCCCCCCCGTAGAGAGCGAGGTATTTAATACACACACACACACACACACACACACACACACACGAGCCCCCTGGACAGGAGACAAATTAACCACTTCCCAGTGAGCGATTCACAAGTGAGCTGAAGACAGTAAACGGCAAATAATCAATTGCTGCCTCTTCAGCCCACATAATATTGGTGCGCACACACACGCACACACACGCACACACACACACTTATTACTCGTTCCTGGGGAGCCATGAGAACATCTGCAAGTTCTCCCAAAACATCCCGCTAGAACCAGAACCTGGTGCAGCAGGTGCTTCATACCCCCTCACACTCACACTCTCACACACACACATTCCAGGTTGCTGACCCAGCAGCATGTGAACAGCGCCCTCTGCAGGTCTTGGCCGGTACTGCGGCCGAGCGCGTTGGAGCAGGAATGGTGTTCATCCACCTAGCAGAGTGCCAGGGGTTCCGGGGATGCGCCATGCCATGGCCTAATGTGGCTTAAATCTGTGGCTGGTGTATGTCTGTGTGTGTGTGTGTGTGTGTGTGTTTCGCGCAAAAGGTGTCCCGGTCACGCTAGCCCACTCACACCTGGATATAAATAGTCCCGACCGAACGGATTTCTGGGTTTTCCTGCCAGGGTTCCTCTGCGGTGGATCGGCGTGCCGCCAGTCATACCGTTGGCACGGTAACTGAGCCCGCCCGCCGGCAGCCAGGCTTTATTTTGGGATGGGCCGACGGCCGATGACGTCAATTCATGACGTTCGGGTTCCAGCAGCTTCTCCAGCGCCAGGTTACAAAGACGCCTGTCACCGCTACCCCCTTGCATCACGTCATCGCCATTTATTTTCGGAACTGCTGGTGAGAGCCAGCGGGGGGCGCTGCGAGGACACCCTGCACATGCCTTTGCGTTTTTAGACACTTCTATCAAATTCAATCAATCCATTTTCGAACAATCCGTCGTAGTCACAGCGTCCGATTTAGATCGTGACGATCAGTTGACACCGAAATTGGAAGGTTTAAGGCTGATAACCAACCAACAGCACAACACACACCCACATAGGTAGACATCACCTCTTGTTGGAATTTTTACATCGACCCGGTTATAAATTACAGATGAAACATCATGATTTTGTGTAATGGCTTTCCAGAGAGTCTGGATTTTAAAGAAAATTAGCCGCGAGAGTTTAGATCAGAATTCGGCGCAACCGAGATCGAGGTTATCGCCTCAGCAGGTCTGGTATCGGCCAAACATGGCTGCCTGGACCAGAATATCCCGGGTATTAGCATCAGGGTATTAGCATCAGGACTCTGATGGTCTGAAGGGTGTCACCGTCTTCACGCTAAGTACATTAATGATGCTATTTTGACTGACTCAGGACCCGTTTCCATGACGATGTTCCATTACATTTGTTGTTTTCGGACTGTTCCATGTGAAGATGGCGACGACCTAGAAACAACATCGTGCCAGGCAACTTCAGCGGGTGTCAACATCAACAATGGCGAGCGAGCAAGTATTTGAATGGACCGAAAGATGAGCGACCCAAAACTATAACGGTAAATTCCAAGAGAAGGTAGACTGGGAGTCATGGCAGCGCTCTGGAGTCGGCCATTGTTGTTGTGGTCAATCCATCCGGTACCAGCCTGGTTCCCTATCGTTTCATTGTCAGGCGCCACTATTGTGTAAACGCACACCTGAAGAGGTTGTCATGCCAACAGGGCCTGAGCCATACGTGATGTTCCAGCCTCCCGGTCGTACGACCACCTCCATGGCCGATCCCTGGCGGCGAAGGAGGAGGAGGAGGCGGCCTTTTCAAATGAGCGTTGAGGACGATGAGGGCCATTTAGTTCCGCGGTGGCGATGCGTACAGCCGATACAGAGGGACCGATGCGAACGCACTCCTGGACCGCACAGCTGTCCAGACTCAACTACTCCGCTTCTGTTCCTGGCAAATCTCACTAATTAAATAGGTGAGGCATTAATTATTCAACCCGGGAGAGGAAAGAGACCCTTGATGAGGGGGGCGAGGCAAACGGGGCTGAGGGAGCGTGGTGGCGGCGGCGGCGGCGGCAGGGGGATGTAGCGGTTTTTCTCGGGGCAATAAAACAATCCGCGGCCGGCGCGGCTAATCAATACACCCCTCTGGAATTAGCGGTTATCTTTCAGGCCTTTAACAAGAGCTCGCTGACTGACAAACACAAACAATCATCCATTATTAAACAGCCGGCTGGGGCGGGGTTGGGATATGGAGCTGTGGGAATGTGCTGCCGGATGATGGAGGGGTGCCAGAAGCTAAGCGAAGACAGAGGAAGACGGGTGGAATTAAGGAAGGACCATCCAAGGAGCGGTCCTGGTACTCCTGGATCCCATACTTCCATTTTCACCTGCCGTCGGTCCCTCTTTTGCCCCTGATGCCTTGATACTGCCTGGTAACATTGTTCTAAAGTGTTCCAAACTCTCTTTTCTGGAGGACCGTTCCCACCCATTCACTTTTTGGGTGATATTCTGGACTCCAGCCCAACTGGAGACACTCTTGGTTTGTTTGGGGCAATTCCAGATTTGACAATGGACCAAATGCTAGCACGGCTAGCGGAACCACAGCCAATCACAGCACAGGAAATGTGGTGAGAAGACCACTAGCATTGCTGCCAAAATACTATCGAGTTTCCAGAAACTTACCCCTTAATGGTTTGTACTTTGTACCTGCATGAACACTGTACACGTACTCTATATATTTGTATGCACGCTATCAACACACACTAGTAAAGGTATGTCTTTACTATATATCAAAACACCGACTTGCTCTTGAAGTACTTGTACTTCCGACACCAAGGCTCCATGTACCACTGGCTCCATAGTCAAAGTACACAGTCCCGACCCGTCGTATTCTCGTTACTCCGCGCGTTGTTTACGGCTTCTGGACCGAGAGGTCACGGCGTGGAGACGCCGAGCGACAGGAGCGATCCGTCACAGGCTTTTACGACTCTGCCGTATTTGCTCAACACGTTGACAAAATAATTTGCCGTGGGTTAAATCCCAGTGGGGTGAGAAGGGGAGGGAAGGGGGCAGGTTAGGTTTAGGGACGTCCATTCTTCGGCATGACCGGAGAACCCCAACCACCCCAAAACTGGACAAAACCATTTGCTTGGCTGACTCACTTATCTTTAAAGCAGCTGCTGTTCGGTTCTTCATTACAAACTTTTATACCTACAATATTTTGTCAATGACTAATCTATAGATCATCACTACAGGGAGTCCTGAACTTACGTTTGAATTCTGTTGCTAAGCTGTGTGTAACGCAATATTCACCATAAGTGAGAACTCTCATACGGTACCTTCCCAAGTGCCAATGTCCCTCACCTATGTGAAACACGGTGGTAAAATTATAATCTAGGACAGAAAACAAATAAAAAAGACATGTTTACTTAAGATACAAAATGAATATGTCAACCATACACTTAAGGTTTGGGAAAAGACAAGACGATTCCTGAATCTACCTCTATCCCTATCAAGGGCAGCAAAAATAACAGCAGCAGGTGACTTTCTGCCAGCAAAGATGGACGGTGGTTTCATTCGATGGGCAGGGAAAGGTTTAATCACAATAAATCAGTTATTTGAAGGAAGAACTCTGAGGGCTTTTTCACAACTTCAGGCAAAATACGACATTGACTCTAAGGATTTATTTCGATATTTTCAAATTCGACATTATTTGATGACACGCAAAGAATGGGACAATATTAAAGAAGCTTCGACTAATTTTGAACAATATTGGGTTGAGATAGTTGAGAACAAAATGAACATTAAAAATACAATATCAGATATATATGGCAGGATACGTATGGACACTTTAGTGGACACACTGGATGTGAAAGCTAAGTGGGAACTGGAATCTAATGCCGTGATTGCTGATGGAGAACGGGAGAGTTCTTGGTTGCCCTGGCAACAATGTTTAAGCAGCCCAACATGGAGGGAGTTCAGCTGGAAGTTAAGAATAAGGTATTTTAAAACTCCCTTGATAATAGCTTCTTATGATAATAACTGTTCTCCCCTGTGTTGGAGGGGCTGTGGCATAACGGGGGACTTCTCCCACATCTTTTGGGACTGCCCTAAACTGATGAAATTCTGGGAAGAGGTAAAAAAAAAACAAATAAGGGAGATTTTAAAATTAAACAGACCAATTGATCCACAGCAATTTATTATGGGTGCAGCATCAACAAGCGACCGAAGGAAAAAACAGGTGTTTTCGCTTAGAGTTCTTCTATTAATTGCACATAAAATGATCACAGTAAACTGGCTCAAACCCCACCCACCTACCCTGGACCAGTGGCACCCATTAAAAAATATTTGGAGAGTTGAAGATATTATCTCTATTTGACTGAGTTAGATGTTTTTTTTTTTTTTTTAGTTTTATTTTATTTTCCGCTTGCTATTGAGGAAATAAGTGACCTATAAAGAATATTGTATAATGTATATCTTGTTATGAGGTTTTGTAAGAATGTGTATGACTCTGTTAAGGAACCTGTTCTAATAAATGTTCAAAAAAAAAAAAAAAAAAGACATGTTTGAGAGTTATAATGAAGGGAAAAAGCTTTCCAAAAAAATAACACCAACAAAGAAGTGTATGAGACACAATCCAATATGGCATACAGCCGGCAAATGTAAACAAAACCACGGTCCTCGCGCAGCCACGTATTCGTCCGCTACCCTCACCAGCTAGTTCCCCTGCGAAATTTGTTGTTTTTTTTCCGCAAAATTTCTCAAATACTGTATGCCGTAATGATGAAACAAGACTTTACTAATAAATGTATGGGGTATGATGACATAATCAAGACAAAACGTTGGTGGAGGACATTGTAAACCAAGGACTGACTGTTATTATTTTGGTCAATGACTTTAAAATTTGTTGTTGTTTATATTATGAGCGTGGTAAAGGCTACGGTTACAAAGCGTGGAGTGGGTGGACAAGGAAAGGGAATAACACCAAGACCAGAATAGACTCTAAGGGTTCGAGTGTCCCGGCCCTTTACGACCGACAAGGAAAGTTGGACAGACTTGGCAAAAAATGTCAAGAAGACCTAGGTGGTGGATGGGGTTGAGGGTCGGGTACCGAGAGCAGAGCCAGATATATAAGTTCTGGTGGTTCCACACCGAGGAACCGTGAGGAGACGTAAACAAGCACTGTTCACTTTCCAGTGGTGGTTCACTTGAGGGTCACTCAGGCATTGCGCTCAAGTTTCATATCTAAGATCCAGGATGGGTTTTATCCATAGACGTTTACTGGAGGTGGGGTTTTCTTGCTCCTTAAAAAAAAGGCCTGAGCAGATGTTTCATCTGCAGCACCCTTGACGGGAGGTGTTTTTGTAACCCGGCGCGGTGAGCGAAGACAGCTCGGCGAATGGATAGAGGGTCCGCCTGCGAGCCGATCCACGCCTGGTCTGCTGGTGCACGCCCACTCCGGGAGGGTCCTGCAAACCATTTCCAGCTCCTTGAAAGCAAAAGCTACATCGCAAGACAGACTCGGACCGAACCCGTCGGTCGGAACCGGCGTTCTCGCCACACAATTTACCCGACAAACTGGACACCTGACAGCTAGATTATCTCGGGGGCTAAGAGCTAATCCGGTTTCCAGAAAGGTGATCTGGCCCCCCCTCCTCTCCATCCCCGTGGCCACCCCTGGGAATAAAAGGTTGCGTCAGACAATTAAAGTGTACGACGCGGTGAATAATCCTACTCGGAATCCCCAACAAGCCCCGCGGTCGTAAACCATCCCACATGTCGACAGCCATGCCAAGCGCCCATATAACCCTGCCCCGGCGGTAATGACCAACCGGTGATCCCTCCCCCCTGCCCGAAGCCCCCCCTCCCCAAGTCATACAATCCCTGCACTGCCATGTGTCCAGGCCCGTGTGTGTTGGACATAATTAACATGCCTGGCACTCCTTGCGCTCTGCGCTCGCCTTCCCACGTAAACGCCAAACCCCTGATGATTATTATGGTGACACACCAGTGTGTGCGCAGACATATGGAGGGGAGCTATGGAGGGGGGCTGGGGTGGGGGGTAGGGTTACCGTCAGGGGGTCGGGGGGCACAGCGGGGTGAAGGGCTGGGCGGCCATACCGGCACGCTCGACTACTGACAAAAGATGAAGATTGATGGAGGGTCGCATAACGACCCCTGACACTCCCTGGGCTTCGAGCGGAGGGGACGGAACTTATGCAATACGACGAGTCCAGAACCGACACATGCGCTCCACCTGATCGGCAACGGTTGAACCAACCACCGACCAGGTCACCTGTCAATCATACGCATACATCATTAATGCCTATGGACAAGTTTGGAGTCTTCGATTAATCTGATTTTGGGCTGTGGGTCGAACACGGAGAGCCTAGAGAGCGTGGAGAGAACCGACGGAGGAACCGGGAGAACTCTGCACGGAGAGAGAACCAAGCCAGCCACCTGATTAGAACCAAGTCCCTTCCTGCTGGGAGAAGACCCTTTCGGTACACTCCACTGCAGTGGGACGAAGACAGAGAACCTGAAGAGGACTCAGGCACGAACCTGGAGAACGTGTGAAATAACATAAGGAGAGAACCAAAGAAGGAACCAGGAGAACATGGCGTCTCCAAAAAGAGAACTCAATTGGCCCCCTGATTCAAACAAAGTGCCCTTCTTGCGAGAGGAAGACCCATCGGTACACTCCGCTGCAATGGGAAAAAGATGGAGAACTTGGGAGAGCGTGCAAAAAAACACAAGGAGGGAACCGATGGAGGAACCAGGAGAACGTGGAAACTCTAAACGGAGAAACAACCAAGCCAGCCACCTGATTGGAACCAAGTCCCTTCCTGCTGGGAGGAGACCCTTTCGGTAGACTACACTGCAGTGGGATGAAGACAGAGAACCTGAAGAGGACTCAGGCATGAACCTGGAGAACGTGTGAAACAACACAAGGAGAGAACCAAGGGAAGAACAAGGAGAACATGGAGACTCCAAGAAGAGAGCCCAGTTGGCCAGCTGATTCAAACAAAGTGCCCTTCTTGCTGGGAGAAGACCCTTTCGGTAAACTACACTGCAGTGGGACGAAGACTGGGAACCTGAAGAGGACTCAGGCATCAACCTGGAGAACGTGTGAAACAACACAAGGAGAGAACCAAGGGGAGAACGTGGAGACTCCAAGAAGAGAGCCCAATTGGCCAGCTGGTTCAAACCAAGTGCCCTTCTTGTGGGGAGAAAACCCTTCGGTACTTTGGCGCCGGTCACATGACAGTCGGCATGGTTGACCAGAGAATACAGAAGCGGCAAACAGAACCAGGTTGAGCAGTTCACAAAAACAGCTAATACACACTAAAAGAGTCAAAGGGCCACAGGCTTGGACAGGTCAGGTTCCTTAGCCCCCCAAAACACACACAACTACACACACACACACACACACACACGATGGTTTTCCAGGACTTTTTTTTGGGGAAACCCAAGTCGGCAGGTGAAAGAAGGCCCACGTCTTTTCAGTTACTGGAAAGTGACACAGACGTCAGAAGCCATCCTCGCCCCCCACTAAAGATGGTAACGGGCCCTGAGACCTTTACCCGAACACGATACCGCCGTTGCCCGTGGCGACGCCTCCGTCGGTCGGCGCGCGACCGCTGCCGCCCTGTTAGGGTTTCTGATTTATTCAGACAGCCGCACGCCGCCGACCCCGAGAAAACATTTACCTCCTTAACTGGGAAGAAGTGGCTGTAATCCTGACTCAATAGTATTGATTACACATTTCAACACCCCCACCTCAACCCCCCCAACACACACACACACACACACACACACACACACACACACACATGGCGCTTCCACCTCCCCCGCAGGAAAAAAACACCCCTGTGTGACGCCACACAGAGCGCTCAGCTCACGCAACTACATTTTACACTTAGAGTGGAAAGAAAATTTGGGGTGGAATATTACCCCCCAACACACACGCACACACACACACACACATACATACACATACATACACATATACATACGTATACATGCAAGAATAACGAGCACAGGAACACCAACACACGTATCTGCGCACAAACACATGCACACAAACACCAACAGATGCATACATACAAAAGTACAGGACGCGGGTCTTAACACACACAGGAACAAAAAAAAAAAAACACACACACACACACAAGCGTGCGCACGTATACATGCGAGAATACCATGCACAGGCGCACAATACGCCGTATGCACAAACATGTATAGTTTGTACATCAACACACACACACAAGCACCACACATACACACCCACAATTAAAAAAAAAGTTAAAAAGATGCAAATGTGCACGTGTGCATGCAAACACACACACACATACACACTCAGGCACACAAAACACACACCTACACACGAAAGAACTACAAGCACTCGCACACACACTGACAGACACATACATACAAGCATGTTAAAGTACACGTATTTAAACACACACACACACACACACACACACACACACACCTTTCTCAAAACCCCTTTGATATCTCCATTCAATGGCCAAATAGCATTTCAAACCATCGTAATATATTGGACTATATTACATTTGTATACGTTTGTAGCAGAAAAAAAAACAAACATAGAAAACACCATGTTTATGTTCATGGTTTTAATTACAGCCAGCTGACAGTTTGATGAGGTGACTGCGGTGGCTGACCGGGGCCCCCCGGCCCCCCCGGCCCCCCCGGCCGACAGTTCACCTCCACGCCAGCGAAGAGGAGCCCGAGCAAAACACGAGTCCTCCAGAAACCGCAAAACCGTCGTCCAGAAACCGCCAAACGTTCAAGGACCGAGGAATTTGCTGCCATTTAAACCGGAACATTTCTTATGGTTGATGCATAAAGAATCTACAAAAAGCAACTGAGGCCTCTCCTGTGTGAGTGTGCGTTATCTTTAAATCATTATGGCATTTGTTTGCGTGTGTGTGTGTGTGTGTGGCCGCATGTGTGCGACGGAGACAAATGGTGAGGGGATATAAAGAGAAAGGATGAAACATAAAGCTGCAGAAGTTGGGGACAGAAAGGGAAGGCGGACGCCCACCTGTTTGACACAGAGAGCCTGAGAAAGTGGACGGGAATGAGTAGAATGTGTGTGTGTGTGTGTGTGTGTGTGTGTGAGTGTGTGTTGTCCAAATGATAATGCGATGGGAGAATGCTGGGGAATGGCATTTAGACAGCGCAATGTTCAAAAAAAAAAAAAAAAGCAGCTGATGGGAGGAATGGCGCGCTTCCTCTCTCTCTCTCTCACACACACACACACAAACACACACGCAATAATTTGACCTAAAAAAAGCTCGGCAGTTAACACATATGCAAACACACACACACACACAAGAGAGTGACGCAGTTTGCATGAAATCTGTGACCCCAAGAGGTCCAAACAAACAACCAGCGAGTTCATGTTTTATGTGTGTGTGTGTGTGTGTGTGTGGGGGGGGGGGTGCGTGTGTGTGTGTGGTGCGAGGTCCACGAGGCAGTCTGTGTGTGTGTCTGTGTAGAAAAGGTGAGTTCATCTCCAGTGGCAGCAGTGTAAAGGAAAAGTGATAGAGTCCAAAGCTAGTCGTTTCAGACACACACACACACAAACAAACACACACACATCGTCAATGGACATGCACGCACACAGGCGCATGCACCGCACACACGCACAAACACACATTTCTAGAGACTTTCCAAGTCAGTGAACTAATTATCTGAGAGTTCATTTTGCAGTTTTCCAGTTTCCCTGCTTTCCGTGTTCCTCGCGTGTTCCCTCTTGACCCCCTCGGCGTTCCCTGCGTGTTCCCTGCGTGTTCCCTGCGTGTTCCCTGCGTGTTCCCACGAGGGGAGGGAACGCAAATGGAGGCTCAGTGAAAGGTCACGGCCTCCAGGGGGAGCAGGAGCCCTGATTTATGGGGGAAATAAATGGGATCAGTGTCGGCATGGAAAACCGATCCCCTGGGCTGGGTGGGGGGTGGCGAGGCGAGGGTGCCGGTAAACTGATGCGCAGTCCTACTACAACAAGTCGCTGTAGTAGATCCTGCAAGACCTCCAACAACAAGTCCTACAAGCAAACAAGTCGACAACGCCGGACAGACTTATTACAGGTTTCTATGGAAACCAATTGCTGGGAGTCTAATCCTAATGCTAACGTCATGCGGTAATCCCGCCCAATCTGCGCCCGCCATCGATGAAAACCTTGACATCCGCTTCGCCGCTGGCCTCCACCCCTCACGCAGTTGACCTCCGACCCCCAGGCTTCACGACTCAAAGCCCCGCCTCCACCTGCGAGGATGATTTCTGGCAGGTTTTGGTTCCTGGTTGTTTTTTCCCGGCGTCCGCGAGCCGACGAGGGGCCTGAAACTCCGGGAGCTGCTGCGCTCAGCATCCCCCGGCGCTGACATTTATGGGCTTTATGAGATTATCTATACACACATGTACACACACGCGCACACACACACACACACGCACTTCTCCATTCATTACTGCCTTAACTGCCCACTTTGTTTATACCGCCTTAAATTAAACCGCAGATAAGCCGTGGCTGCGGGGAACGCGGCGCTAACGCTGGAGCTAAAGTTAGCGGTCAAGGAAGAAATTAACGGACACGGTTTGTGTGTGTGGTTGTGTGTGTGTGTGTGTGTGTGTGTGTGTGTGTGGGGGGGGGGGGGGGTCGTCTAAGGGGCTCATCTATAGGGGCTCTGCTTCCCGTCATTAGTAATTCAATTTGCTCTTTATTAGCGTCTCTTATCGGCGGCGCAGGCGGCGGCGGCGGCCGGCTCCCCGCGCTCCATCTTCCATCCCCCGGACCCTCCACCTCCAGCGGGCTCGTTAATTAGAGGGGCATGTGTTCCCCACCGTGGGCCATTTAGGCTGCAAACAGGACGGGAGGGGGGCGGCGGTAAAGTTGGGGCCGATAAGAAGCGCGGCCACAGGGACAAATAAAGCCTAATGTTAATAGTGATGGCCGCCGCTAATGTCTTCTGCCTCGACTGACTGCGGCAGATTATGGCAGGCGCGCGCGCGGGGCGACGCGCCGAATGACCGCGGGGGGGCTGGAGGGGCCACGTGGCGGCGGCGGCGGGCTTTGAGGGGGTGGGCGCTGTAAAAACAATGATTGCTTTCCATCAGGTCGGGGCCTATATTCTACAGTTCGTTAAAACAATCCAATTTGCAAAAGGATAATTATGCATTAGCTCCTTTTTATCTACTGGAGGGAGAGCGGTGCCGCGGCTTGATAGCGGCGCCTCCGCCCGCCGCCACCGCCGCAAATTACCCGCTATCTGCGCTTGTTCGCCATCACGGCTGAATTGGGCAATCAATTAACCCTCGCGCCCCCCCCCCCCCTCCTCCGCTGGGTGGCGAAGGTGGGAGGTGGGGTCACCGGTGGCGGAGGAGGCGGTGGCGTGTCGGATGCTGCCCTCTAGTGGAGGCGGACGGCGCGGCGGACGGGTGGGAAAACACGGTTGCGGCGGGGTGTCTTTAACGCCTGGTGTTGTATTTCAGGTGAAAATGATTTCACTGGATTTCAGAATATGGAAAAAGCTTTAAGGTTCAGAATGTGAAGAAGAAGAAAATAAAACACGCATAAAGAAATAAACTAACACCGCCCGGGCTCACCCTCTCTGACCTCTGACCCCGTCGCTGGTTGGCTCCGAGACCCATGAAAATACTAGAACCGCCATGTTTGAGCGTTTTGAGACCCCCTCCAGACCTGCTTTGGAGGACGTGGACTTCCCTTGAAGAAAGGAGAGGGTCCCTACCTGTCCTGGGCGTGGACGGCGGGAGGCGCCTCAGCTTGTGTCTCCCGAAGGACACCAGCTCCCGAGCGGGGGCCCTCCTGGTCCAGGCCGGGCTCCGGGCCCTCGGGGAGGGCTTGGCCGTGGCCGGGCCGCTCCCCCTCTCCGACCCTGCACTGCTGAGGACGGCGGGACAGACAAGGTCACGGTGGAGACCCCGGTCAGTATCAGGTATGGCCACAGGGAGGTGGTATATCACATTAATAGAATAAAAGAAAACCCTTCAACAGGAAGTGGTGGATAATTTGGGATAACCGGTGGTAATTTACCCGCTGGCCGACCTCCTGATGATCTTCATCCTGCTGCGCAGCTTGAATCCAGCAGGGGGAGTAGAAGGGGCGGAGAAGCGTCTGACCTCAGTGCTCTCGCTTCATTCGTTCGGGAATCAGAGCAAAAAGCCATGAATAGATTTGCATAAAAGAAAAGAAGACTGATAATAATCCGTCGGTTTCTCCTCACCCGCTGGTCGACCTCCTGATGATCTTCATCCTGCTGCGCAGCTTGAATCCGGCAGGGGACTGCGAGGGGATGGAGGCGCGTGGCGGCCACGCGGCGGACGTCAGAGAAGCCGCCGGTCCGGCTTTCCCTCCCCTGACGCTCCTCTCTGATGTCCAGTGGAAGGCGGACCTGCGTCGGGCCGCCCCTGTGGCGACCCCTCCCATCGCCGCCGCCCTCTGCCCCCCAGCCTTCCAGCGGTAACGGCTCCCCGCCGCCCCGCCGCTGGGGGAAACACCCCTTTTCACTTTAGCGGAGGGAGACGACGCCACTTTGAGCTTCCTCGCCGCATCAGCCTTCTGGGACACGGCCCGGGGAGAGGCCAGCTTCCTGGGCGTCTTGGCCGTCGCGCCGGCGGAAGACGACACCCACCTGTACTTGGAGGCCCGGGGGCCGGGGAGGCCGGGGCTCGGCTTGCGGGGAGTCTTCTTGGTGGCGGGTTTCCTACCGGCCGGGGCCGACGTGGAAGCCGGGGTCTGGGCGGAGTCTCGACCCGGGGGAGGGGGTCCTCCCCCCGCCACGCTCTGACTCTTCACCCAGGTGAATTTGGACGCTTTCAAAGGGGGACCAGGAGGATGGGGGTTCATAGGGGGCTTTTTTGGCTCGGCGTAAAGCGCCGCTGTAACACGCGACGAGCTCGAGAGAGGAGGAGTCTGGTGTGTCTCGCTGCTGGTTCCGCTGGCCAGCGAAGGCTTGACCGGTGCCAGCTGTGAACTGGCTTTGAGGGAAGAAGCTCCCAAGAAGTCCCGCCCAACTCCATCCGGCTGCTGGGTTTGACTCAGAACGCTGGCTGAGCTTTTCAGTTCCTTTTCAAGCGCGCGATCTTCTGCCACTGTCTTTCCAGCGCTCCCCGCCGTACGAACGAGCCCCGCTTTCTCCTGCTGAGCGACCCCTGCTCCTGTCGCATGGCTGCTTCCTCCTCCTCTGCTTTGGCTGGCAGATAATCCAGGAGGAGCGGCCTGGGGCGCGGAAACCTGTGAGGTTTTATTTTTCAGGGAGTAGGTCTTCCTCCAGCTGCCGTGGCCTTGTGGCGAGAAACGCTTCCCTCTGAAGCCGGGAGGGGGAGCGACGGGCGCAACCCCGGCTGACACGGACGCGACCGGAGGTCTCGGTCTCGCTCTTTGAGGCGCGTCTCCATGGACACTCTTATGCTTGTCGATTAGATCTACAAAATCGTTAAAAAAAAAGGATGAGAATAAGCTTTCGGCAAAATCCAGTTTAAACAATTTCACACTTTCACGCTGTTTTATTATGAAAATCCTTATTTTGTAGCGAGGAACTAACAGACGGCAGCGGGAGGACAGATATGGCAGCCTGATTGAATTCTCATATACCAGTGCTATATTTTTTCTTCTCTTATTCATCTTCAAGTTAAGATATTCTCTCGCACTGACACCTGTAGCTTTGTCTCTACGGGGAAGGGAATTTGCAGACGTCATGTCAGAGGAGACCATCGAAAAATAAAGAACAACACGAAACACAAAGAAAATGATGGGTTATAAGCTAGCAATGCTAATACGAGTAAAATGACAGCAAAACACTACACAAGCCAAACAATACAGTCATAATACAAAGGAGGCAAAAATACATGCGGCAGATGTTAAATACTGTCTGTACATTTGCAATTTCAGTAACGTTGTATTGTTGATCACAATTTCGTTTTGTTTGACCGTTTGGGTTTAAGCAATAAAATGTTTGGATGGGGAAGCAACGTCGTTAACTGTCGGCTTGGGAGACCGAATAACAGAGGAGCATGGTGATAAACACATCTTCCACAAGGCCGGCGCGTAGTTAACAATCACCTGTGCTTCAAAAATAAAAGGATATGTCAACGTAGAAAGGAATTTATTGGTATTAGTGGTAGAGTTCAACTCCTTTGGCAGCGTCCCAGTGAGCCATGTGAGGAGGCGTTTTAGCCGGATGCTAATGCCACTGCTAACCTTCGCAACCCTGAGGTCAAAATATCACGGAAAAACGCTCTTTGCGACGCCTCGGGACTCACGGCGCGACATAGCCTAGTCGAGTTTCACCACCCGGTCGCCGCAATCCAAACCGCCGACTTGAAATAGAGAGAAAACTCACTTTGAAGAAGGGCGATTTGCCTTTGCAGGGCTTCTCTCTCCTCCATGTTTACAACTGGCTTCTGACGTCATCGAGCCGCGACGGAGGGAGGCGGAAGTGAAGGGTCTGCGTCACAAACCAAGATTTCCCTCATTGCAGTCTTACAGGCTGGGATTTAGAATCACATCGCTATCTGTCAGGTTAAAAGGCTGCTTTACTGGAATAAATAATAAAGAGCGAATTGAAAAGGGGAAAAATATTCAGGATACACACTGGGGCACTTGTGGCCCCCTGTCCAACTCCTCTTCTTCTCATTGCAAGGCAAGGGTCCCGATATCCTGGCCCGTTGTATCGGTGCGTCTACTTGTCTTACAGCAGGACTCCCATGTATTGGTTATAGTGAGTCCCTTTTATACAAAGAAATAAACAATACAGGGATTAGGAAGTACATGTTGCACACAAAACAAGTGGCGGAACAGATAAAAATGGAATGTGCATCAGTAACTATCTTCAAAGCTGTTGCAGAACCTTAAGAACATCAAGTGTGTTACAGGGAGTGTGTTACATTGGAGAGAAGAGGGAAAAGTACAGGGAAATCACAAAAATAGAATGGTCACAGAAAAGATAATAACATAATATGCATAATATATTTATTGTCTTGTCTTTACTCACCCGTTTCTCTGCTCCTAACACCCCATCAAACTATGTGGCGATCCCACTGCACAACCATCCTCCATTGAAGGATTAGAGGAACTTTTACTGTCAAAATTTGTACCCAGGTCCAGTTCAAGCCATAAAAAAATAAATAAATAGAAGAGCAAAAAAAAAAAAAAATGGGAGCAAAATGTGAACATGTAAGCAAGAAGAGCGACAATTTAGTCGGGCTGAATTTAGCCCTGTTGGCACTAAATTTACCTGTGAAGCAAAGAAGTAGTTTTGTATTATTGCAAGTATGATCGTGAAATATTGCATCTAGAAATGGAATTAGATGTTTGAAAAATATAATTGTCAATCAAAGTGTTTATTGACAATCAGTTGTTGGTGTTTTTGTATATCAGTTGAAATCAAACTAATTTAGAAATATCAAAGAGAATGAGGATTAATTTGAAAACAATTCCAGACGAAAGGAAACACGAGAGAAATACATTATTTAAGAGTTTATTCAGTTTTCCCTCTGGTGCGTCTTGCTCCCTTTAAGACCGACCGAAGGGGTAACTTTCCCCATGTGTGCAAATCAACATCCAGCTGACTGTCATCCCGTTTTGAAATCGGCGAATCTCCGAATTACCGAAGAGTTTCATGTCGACGACAAGCCCGTTCGGAGGGACCAATCTCTGCCGGTAGGTCGCTGTAA
This sequence comes from Fistularia commersonii, assembly GCF_037954325.1. Lineage (NCBI taxonomy): Eukaryota > Metazoa > Chordata > Actinopteri > Syngnathiformes > Fistulariidae > Fistularia > Fistularia commersonii. The sequence goes on from NC_141284.1 coordinate 3,194,474, forward strand.
AAAATAATTATTTAAAAGTCGGGAATTAGCCGTGCGTCTGCGCGTTGGGGCCGCTTGCGGGGGAACCGCCGAGCGGAGTGAAATTAAAAGGGGAAGTGAAAGTTAGCGAGGCCGTCAGTCGGAGGCGCAGGGAAGGCTAACACGGATCCGTACCGTCGAAGTGACTCCGCGGGCTGAGGGGTAAACGGCGACCTCGCGGAAAACGGTTTATCGGGGACGGAAAAAGACATTTTATGTCTTTTTGAGTTGTGTTTAAATACCTCGTAAAACACGTCGCGGTTTTTCTTCCTGCTAGCTTAGTCCTGCTAGCCGGCTAACAACAACAAGCTCGTGGTTACTTCAAGATACCCTTGATATTATTTAGAAATAAATATCAACAATAAATACAATCGGCTGAGATAGTAATGAATGATTACATTTAAAATAGTAAGTAAATAACAAAATCGGTGTCAGGGAATTTCCTGTTATTACACCGCTCTCTTCCGGGGTCGGCAGCCAATCACCTGCCTCCATCTAACCCTCTCCTCTGCAGCCTCTTCTCTCACACCAACTAACCTCCTGTCCTCTTTCCATCCATCCATCCATCCATCCATCCATCCATTTCCTCTTTGGTCTTCCTGTAGGCCTCCTGCCCGGCAGCTCCAACCTTAGCATCCTTCTATCCAGATCTTCACCGTCCCTAGTCTGCAAACTTTTACCTCCTGATCATCCAACACGTGAAACTTTCCAACCTGTTTGCACACATTTCTTCACGTCTTTCCACCGTCTCCGTTGCTCTGGACCCTAAGTATTTGAAATCCTCCACCTTCTTTATTTACGTTCCTCGTAACCTCACCGTTTCACCTTGGTATCGCTCCAGCATACCTCCATCCTTCCAGAATGTTCTCAACCTGCTCCCTGCTCACGCTGTCAGTGTTTAAAAACATAAAACTGGACATTGATTAATTGTTTATAACAAATTTATCATTTTTATTTGCCTTTTTTTTTGTCAAAATCAACTTTGTCAATACTGCCACATGTTCACACATACAGAACATTTAAATAGGGTTACTTTAAGACCCATGGTGCTAAAGTACAAAAATTAAAATAATTTATGGAAACAGTGACACGTAATGCTGAGGTAGATATTGTATGGTTTGATTTTTAAAGTGACAGGAGTGCTTAGGTACAGTTGCAAAAAATGAAAAGTAATAGCAGTATGAAAATTTACAGTAGTCTCCATTAAAAACTAAAAAATAACAATTCGTCCGTTGAGGTTTTGATTTGATTTATATAATTTTATTTACTATGACCCTGCCCATAACTTCCTGGTTGCACCTGATTGGAGGGATGCGCCCATCAATCATGTTTTCAGTCTTGAGAAAATGTTTTAAAAATTTGTGTTCTAATCAGATCTCACGTTGCTTCCTCTGACACATCTGGATAAATCACGTTTGGATGACTATGTGTGTGTGTGTGTGTGTGTGTACACAGTGTCCTGCTCCACTTCCCAGCCTGACCATGTCAGAAAAACAGTACTTCATCATCACCAGGACGTCACGGTACAGTGGGCCTCTTAAGGCAGGCAGCCTGTGCTACACCTGCGAGCCGGGAGCCTCCAAGTCCCTCCGGGCCGTCATCCCGCTGGGCCAAAATTTGGGGAGCAGCTACAGCGTCGACCCGCACACCTTGAGCGCCATCACGGCCGATGAAGCGGGGCTGCTGCTGCCGTTGGACGCCTCCGAGAGGCTGCAGCTCCGAGACGGGGAGGCTCTTCCGGCGGCGCTCAAGCTCCACCGTGGCGCAGAGGTGACGGTGGACAGGGAGGGCAGGAGGCTGAACGGAGTGGTCCGTTACATCGGAAGTATCACTCCTTCTGTCAAGGATCCCATTTCTGGGGTTTTCTTTGGAATCGAGCTGCAGGTGCGACCTTGGAGTTTGAAGTGATTTTTCTTGTTTTAATTAACTCCGCAGTTTGGCCGTGCGGTCCGTTGACGATGGAAAGGTGGATACTTTCAGTCCTGCCTGTTAGCTTAGCACAGGGAGTGAAAAAAGCTAGCCCATTTCACCTTCTGACCCGTCAACAGCGTCCGGTACGGTTGTGAAATTGTGAGATGCCACTTTTTTGACAAAAAATTCCAGCCTCTCTGGACAGAGTTCCCTCAGTGACATCATTGTGACGTCACTCATACCTCAGTCAGTGGCTGCAGGTCACAGAGTCGCTCGGTGTCCATCGTGACCACATGTGAACCCCAGCTTGTTGGCAAGCTAACTGATTTCAAAATGAACGTGGGTCCTGTAAACGTCAAATCAACGTCGAGAACAAAAACCTTGGGGTTCAGTTTTAGCGTGCGTTTGTCGACCTTTGACACAGAAAGGCTACCGCCTTCATTGGCTACCGTTCGTTGTGCTAAGCTAACCCGAGGCTGCATGTGCAGAAGTAACTATCTAGCATTTCCATATCTGTCCAGGAAAGTCTTCGGTATGTTTCCTGTCATATTTTCCCAATGTGGCTTGTGTTCTTACAGAATGCCAATTCATAACTGTATGCAGCACTACAGAAGATACTTATTCTCATGATCGTAACAAAAGTGTTTGAAGACCCTTGGTAACCTTGATCAGGTACTTGGAGGGAAGAAGGCTAATGTCATTCTGTGGTTTCCTCCAACATCCTTTCATCAAGTCGGGAAGAATGTCCACCCGTCTTCGCTGGCCATCGTGCCTCCGCAGACGGGGGGAGCAGTCATCCGCTGGGTCTTGGTAGCGCTCGGAGCTGTTTTGCTATCACGCCATGGCTAACACATGTAGGCTAGCTGAGGTTGAGATCAAAAATATGTGGATCGAACGGTTTCCAGTGCAGTCCCCCTAGTGGTCGTAGCGTGTATTACACCCAGGGATTTGAGTGAAGTGCGGAGTTCGGCAGTAAACCAGAAATCAGACCCAGCATGTTTATTGTTTGACATGTGCTTGCAGGGGGAAGACCGGGGGAAGGGCAACACAGACGGCTCCTACCAAGAGGTCTTCTACTTCCGCTGCGAGAGGGGCTGCGGCGTCTTTGTACCGTTCCCCATGGTGCGGCAGCGGAAACGCCGCCACTGCTCATCGTCCGCGGCACCCGAATCAGCTGTGGCGACGGCGGCAGAGATGGACGAACTGGCGCCCGGCGACAGAGTCACCTACCTTGCCAACAGCTACTGCCGGCACGGGATGGTGGTGGAAGTGCTGGAAAGGGACGGCGGCCACTTCGTCCGCATCTCCACGGTGGGGAAGAAACACCTTCTCAAAATAAAAGCAATAACCTGTAGAATGACCGTCTGAATGCATCACTAAAAATACGTATGCAAATATCTTGTTTTACCCCCTCTCTTTTCCAGATTAATGAAATAATTCTACCTAAGTTTTTAAGTTGATACTTTTGTGATACTCCAGCCACTCATAATTTTATCGCTTTTAATTCCAGGACACCGACGAGAACGGGAAGCGGGGCGGGGAGGTGGAGCTTCCCCTGCACATGGTGTTCAAGGGAGAGGTTCCTGCAGGTGGCAGAATTTTGTTTCTGTAGAAATCCACACAGATATACAAGATGTACTGATGTTTTCAATCATTGAAAGGTCAGGAAGAAGTAAAATAATATCCTCCTCGCCCGTCAGGGCCGGGAAAAATGGACGCCCGACCCCCGTCGGCGATGGATCCGCACGGCGACACCCTCTACCTGGACCTGAACTCGTTGGTGGAGGTGACGCTGGCAGCCGGGAACTCGTACGGGATCATCCGCTGGATCGGGAAGCTGCCCGACCGCCAGGAGTTGATGGCGGGACTTGAGCTGGTGAGGAATTCTGAAATAAACTGAAATAAACGCAACTCTCGTCTTGTTCCAGGACGTCCATGAAATGGTTTGTTTGGGTTGGTCACCTGTGTCCTTGCAATTGGAAAAGTGTTTTTTTTTTTTTTTTTTTTTTTAAGCTAACGGAGGAAACAACCACGCACGCACACATCCGACGCCAATGTCACTGGCTAACAGGCCCCATAGTGAAGTTAATGTAACGCTGTGTTTTCGTGCTGCGCTGCAGGAGGAGGAGCGAGGCGTGAGCGACGGCACGCTGAAGAGCGAGCGCTACTTCCAATGCCCCCCTAAGAAGGCTCTGTTTGTCAGGATGAGCTCCTGCAGACCAGATTCCCGCTTCACTCCGGCTTGCGAAAGCGAGGCAACCCAAGCTGCAGGTCCAGGTGGGTCCAAAATGCCAAATGTCGAATTTATGTTTTGTTTTTTTTGTTTTTTTATGCTGACCATGAAAGTTTAATCCAGTGAACTTGTCACGTGGCGTTGCCCCAGAGGAAGCGGGGGAGTTCTCGTCCGGGAGAACGGACCCCACGCCCCCCGTCGGCTCGGAGCAGGTCAGACAGGTCCTGGTGGGGCGGATGAAGGGCATCCAGGGCCACTGCAACTCCTGCTACATGGACGCCGCCCTCTTCAGGTAGGAGGAACAAGCGCCACTCCGCCCCAACCAAACTCCATTCAAAAAACTGTTGTTTTTAAAGTAGTTAGCCCGTCCTTTCCCCAAGGCAGAAAAATACTGATCCGTAAGAGTCGGCATCCTAATGTGGTCCCATCGGCATAATTTTCACCCTTTCATTGCTTTTGAAGTCTTTATGAAGCTGCTGTTTGTTACATTTCAGCCCAGATTAAATTAAAATGACCCTCAAAGTCTGCGGTGGCGGGGAGGTAGAGCAGTCATCTTTAGACGTGTGTCAACGTGGTGTTGAGCAAGACGCTGAACCCCTAATAAAGCCAAAATTATTATTATTAAAATTTACAATTCCGTTGGGTTTCTCTTAGCGCTCCTCAATCGCATTATCGATGGTCAAGAAGTGATCACAGATTTGGCAGGTAGTTGAATTTGCTAGTTAGAAAAGAAAGAGTAGAAAAGTGTCCGGGAATCCAGTCAGATAAATTCGATTCCCTACATTTAATCCCAGGTTGTTGTTTTTTTTTTTTTGTTTTACCCTTGTTTTCCTCCCCTTGGCTCCGCCAGCCTGTTCTCCTGCTCCTCGGTCCTCGACTCCATGCTGTTCAAATCCACCGAGCCGCAGGACGCCCCCATCCAGAGGACCCTGCTACATGACATCGTCAACCCGCTCCGCAGGTGTGTGTGTGTGTGTGTGTGTTTATGTGTGACCTGTCAATCAAGGGGGGGGGATTACTCTGGTGCTATTTAAAAAAAAAAAAATAGATGGAGAGTCTTATTGTGTGAAGGGCAGCTCTGGCGGAAGTAGATTTGTTAGAGAAAATAGTTCTTTGTTTATTCACAAGTTGTGTTCTCAGGGGAAAAAAAAAAAAATCAATATATTAAATTATTTGGACAAAGCCCCAACATCGTTTTCAAAAATCCTTGTTTGAAGTCACAAAAGTGTTTTATTTATTAATTTTTTAAATCTCTAGACACTCAACGGCAGTGACGTATTACTATCAATAAACTGGGATTTCAAAATAAAGGCATGCATGAAGAAGTGATGTGTTGATCGCAGTTTCTTATTAATCATGTAATAATAGTGAAAAAAGTACTCCTGTATTGGGAGCAACGGCTATATATAGATATAGTGATTACATGTGTCAGTATAACATATAAGTATGTTAGACTGGTGCAAGACATGTATGCTTGCAGTGAAACAGTGGTGCGATGTGCTGTAGGTATAGCTCAAAGTGGAGGTTGATTCGCTGTGGCGACCCCTGAAGGGAAAAGCCAAAAGGAAAAGACCAAGATCATTATATTTGTTTTTGGTTGTATTTTGAGACGACGGCGCGCTGTGTGTTCAGTCAGGGCTTCGTGGAGGGCCACCACATCATGAAGCTCCGCCAGCAGCTGCAGAACCACGGCTACAGCCACTCCTTCACCACGGATGAGAAGGGTCAGTCCGGCACCTGGAGGTCCCCGGGGGTCCGACGGGGTTTCTATTCCGCCCCCCCAAACCACCCGATTTGCGTGGCGAAACAAAATAGACGTGTTGTCTTCCAGACCCCGAGGAGTTCCTGTCCATCATCATGCACCATATCCTGGCCCTGGACCCCCTCCTCAAACTGTGAGCCGCCACCACTACCGTCTTTTCTTTAAGGAGCTTTTATTTTGGAATAAGTCAGTAGTCTCCTGTCACTTTTTGATGTCCGTCCTCATCCTTTTAAATAAAGTTCTTTCAAAAATGCCGCCGCCGCAGTTCAGCTGGCGGGAAAGTGCAGGAGAGCTACTGCTACCAGATCTTCCTGGACCAGAACCACAGCCTGGTGCTGCCGACGGTGCAGCAGCTGCTGGAGCATTCCTTCCATAGCTCGGGGCTGAAGCTGGCCGAGGTCAGAATCAGAGGCAACACACACACACACAGACACACACACACACACCAGGTCGGGTCAGAAAAAGAGTTTAGATAGCAGTAGAATAAATCCGATGTGAGGAGGAAGTGAAAGTCCGATATGTTCCTCAGGAAGTTGAGTGATGAAACTCCCCTGGTGTGTGTTAGTGTGTTTGTGTGTGTGTGTGTGGTACCAGCTATGTCCTTTAGGTGGCAGTGTGTGTCTTCATTGACCTTATCTCCCCTGCATCAGGTCCCGTCCTGCCTCATCCTCCAGATGCCTCGCTTCGGCAAGAAGTTCAAGATGTTCGACAAGATCATTCCATCCTTGGAGCTGGACGTCACCGACCTGCTGTGTGAGGGTATGCGCGCGCACACACACACACACACACTCACACACACACACGACACTCGCACACAAACGGAAAGACATGCCATGGAGAACACACACACACCGGACAAGCATATTCATACAGTGTATATTCATACACAGCATGGAGAACATACACACATGCTTGTGCATACTCTCAGATATAACATGGAGAGCACACACACACAGAAAAGACATGCATACACACACACACACGCGCACAAACGGAAGACATCCATGCTGACAAACCTTTGAGAACAAACACACATGCATACATACACACACACACACACACACCCATACATGTAATAGCAGATGTATGCACACATACATATTCATACACACACATAGACACACAGCATGCAGAATACACACACACATAATTACAGAACAGGTATATATCACACACATTGAAGACATGCATACAGACACACACAGCAGATATATGTATACACACAAAGACACACACACACAGATGAGACTGAGCAGCTGTATTCATACATACACACACTAATACATACTCTCAGACACGTCATGGAGAACACACACATATAAACACACACAGAATAGGTATTTACATCCACACACACATACACAGAAGGCATGTATACTGACACACACACACGGAGCAGATATATGCATACACACACTCATACATAATAGACAGATGTATACACACAAAGGGACACACACAGAAGAGAAAGAACAGCTGTATTCGTACACACACACACACACACGCACACAGAGCTGGCAGACAGACGCACTTACACTAACAGGATAGAAACACACACACAGATACACGTGACAGTATACACACACACATAATAGACATGTACTCACATAAGAGGCAGAACAGCTGTACTCATACACACACACACACACATTCAAAACTGACAGACCTGTCATGGAGGACATACACACTTACACAAATGGGAAGTTGCGCCCACACACACAGATACACGTGACAATATAAACACACACACACACATTGCAGAAAATAACAGCCCAGTGAGCAGAAGGTGGTGTGTGTGTGTGTGTGTGTGTTTCAGGCCCTCAGCAGTGTGTGCTCTGCGGCGGCCTGGCCCAGCTGGAATGCCCCGACTGTTTCAAAGACTCCGTTTTCAGCCCGACGGGTTTCAAGGTGTTCTGCTCCACCTGCTCCTCCCAGGTGTGTGTGTGTGTGTGTGTGTGTGTGTGTGTCGGGGCCTCGGCGGGGGGCCGTCGATCCGCCGAACCCCCGATTTCGCGGCTCCGAAATCCCCGTGAATGCCCCGATGCTAATTTTCGCCGCTAACGGGCAAGCTAAGCTCCGCCCCCTTCCGTCCAGGTCCACGCCCACCCCCAGCGCCGCCTCCACTCCCCGGTCGCCCTGGACATCCCCGAGGGTTTCGGGCAGCGGCAAGCCGGCGGCGGCGGCGGCGGGCTGTCCCTCACGCGGGACAAGCTGGAGCTGTTCGCCGTGCTCTGCATCGAGACCAGCCACTACGTGTCCTTCATCAGACACGGGCCCGACGCCAGCGACTGGATCTTCTTCGACAGCATGGCGGACAGGGAGGGTGAGTGTCGCCCGCGGTTACCGCCGTCCCTCGCCGCTTGAAAAATAAAATAAAAAAAATAAAAATAAAAAAAATTCTGAGCCGCCGCGTGCTTCCAGGGGAGTCGGACGGCTACAACATCCCCGAGGTCCGGGAGTGCCCGGAGGTGGACCGCTACCTCGCCATGCCCCCGGCCGAGCTGGCCAATCAGGCGCCACGGGACATGGCGGGCGTTTCCAAACGCCTGTTTTGCGACGCCTACATGTACCTGTACCAGAACACCAGCCTGAGCCTCTACCGCTGACAGGAGAACGCCGCCTCGACCCCGGTCAGGTGACCCCCGCCGAAGTGGGCGGAGCCAGTGACGCGGTCGATGATGTCACCCAGAGGTACAGGAAGCGGCGACGTGAAGTTAAAAAACGTCGATTAGTTTCGCGGGATCGGCTCATCCCAGAGGGGATTATAATCCCGTCGTACCGGAATTATGTCACCGAGCGCAAAGGTCGCTGGGAACAACCTTGTCATTTTCAGTCTCCTCGGCTTTTCGTCCGATCATTTCCAGGCTTTTTCAGAATTCCAAGACGGTTTCCTCTGATTAGTTCCTTTTTTTTTTTTTTATAATTAAATAAATTGAAGCCATAAGATAATAAAAGAGTGTTATTTAAGGAAAATGTCCGAAATGTTTTATAAAATAAAACAGATATTTTGTTAAGTATGAGATTTAGAAAATCATATTTTTTTCTTCTAAAGCACATTTACATTTTACTTATTTTTTTGCTTGTAACTGAAAATAATGGTTGTAGACCTAATATTGGTTGGGTCATTGGAAACCCTTGATTGTTCTTGAATGTTTGGAGAAAAAAAAAATGCACTCACACACACACACACACACACTCTTCGGGGGAAATATTTTTTTAAGGCTAGAATTATTTATACGGATCATGGTTTTTATTTAGAGGCCTTTTTGTACATAGAAAGAAAAATCTAAGCGTGAAAAGGTTCCAGTTTAAAAAAACTACTTTAACCTGGAGAATAAATCTGCTCAAACCCGCCTAATCTGAGCTTTTTTTTCCATTTGGTGTTCCTGACAGAACATGTGTAGGTGATGAAGATGTCCACTTACAGCTGTAATAGCACCAATGCTAGGTTGGGATGTCTTTGTTTTTCCCTCCATATTTGTAGTTTTCCCTCCATGTTTGTTGTCCATTCACCGTGAATGGACGTCCAATGGAATGGATGGAGGCTCAGGACGTCTCAGACAGGAAGTAGCTCCCGCTAATTACCAGGATAATGATTGAGAGACTTAGAGAATTAATATCATGGGTGCGGCATTCACGACTTGGACTTCAAGTTCACATCAAAGAGACGTCGCGTCATCGATGGAGAGACTCCTAAAAGACATCAAAGAGACGTCGATCTGAGACGTGGACTTAGCATCAAAGAGATGTTGAGTCAACGACAGACTTCAAATAACATCTGAGACGTCGAGTTGGTGATTGAGACTTCTAATTAACATCAAAGAGACATTGAGTTAACAATTGGGAGACTTTTAATTAACATCAGACGTCGCATTTACAATGGAGACCTCTAATTATCATCAAAGAGACATTGAATGAATGACTGACAGACTTCTAATTAACATCAAACACATTTAGTTAACAATTGACAGAGTTCTAATTAACATCAAAGAGACAGTGAGACTTCTAATTAACATCAAAGAAACACTGCATTAATGATTGACACTTCTAATTGACATCAAAGAGACATTAAGTTAACGACTGGGAGACTTCTAATTAACATCAGACGTCACATTTTCGGCTGAGACCTCTAATTATCATCAAAGACACATTCAGTTAACGACTGGGACACACCTAATTAACATCAAAGAGACTTCAAATAACGTCCAATCAACAACAGCTGTTAGTATTAAACGTCAAATTGATATTAGATGTTAAAATTAACATCAGAGGGAGGTTGAATTAATAAAAATAATTAATTTTAAATGTGGGATTAACGTCAGAAGCATGGAGTAAATCATTTGGAGGGATGTTCAATTGAGATGAGATGAGAACAACTTTATTCATCCCAAAGGAAATTGTGCCAGAGTTTCAAGTAAAAAACATAACAGTAATAGATAATAGTAGAAAGGAGGAAGATTAACGACGAGAAGAATATGTAATTAATATCGAGACCTTGAATTAATATTTCAGACGCTGAAGTCGTCAATTTCAGAGATTTAAAAAAACGACGGGGACGACGGGCGTTTTAATTGTTGACCGACGCAAAATAATTCCGACGCGATTCACCGTCATCGGAACCCAAAGTCGTGTTTTGGTTCTTCATCGGCCCAAAGGCGACACCGACGTGGGGCGTGGAGTCCGACCCGAACTGACCAATCAGATCATCGATTGACAGATTCTAAGGGGGGGGTGTTCCCCTTCGCCGGGCCGTGATTGGACGATCTCCGCTCGCTGTCGCCCGAAGTCCCAATTTAATTTACGTCCGTGTGACCTGCTCAGCATTTCCCAGAATATTCATCAGCTTAAAACACCCCGCGTCTGTGTGTGTGTGTGTGTGTGTGTGTGTGTGCGCACACTGCAGTTAAACTGCTCCTCTCTTTGTCAAATGAAAGGCGTTGAAGAAAAGAAGCGTTTTGGGTTTTTTTGTGGTTTGAAATCGGAAGGAATCTCGACCAGAAGTGAAATGAAAATGAGAGAAAGGATTCTCCAGAAAATTAGAAAAAAATGTCTCTCCGTCTGTCAGGAAGCCACCAATAGAAGTTTCCTTCCTTCCTTCCTTCTTTCCTTCCTTCCTTCCTTCCTTCCTTCCTCATATCAAGTTAAAATCCCTGAAAAGGGAAAAAACACTGAAGGTGTCATTTGGATTCTCGTCGTGGCTTCAGGTGTGACGGAGCATGTCTAACAACAAATCTACGTGTGTGTGTGTGTGTGTGTGTTAATGATGATGAATGCGAGGCGTCGAGCCTTCAATTACCTGACGGGGTGAGGAGGAGGAGGAGGAGGAGAGGAAGAGCGTGATTCTCCTCCTTCATCCAATTAGTCTCTGCAGCAACAGAAAGGCTTGGTTCTCTGACGGAGCAGATCCAGGACCAGGAGCAGGACCTGGTCCGGCCTCGGATCCATCCTCAGGTCCTCAAAATCGAGGGAGGATCTCCATCCATCAATAGCAAGGGTAGCTGTCAATCACTAGATCAGCTGTCAATCATTAGGTCTGCTGTCAATCACAAGGGCAGCTGTCAATCACTGGGGGGACTTTCACAGGCAACTGTCAATCATAAGTGTCAGCTGTCAATCACAGGATCAGCTGTCAATCATTGGCTCAGCTGTCAATCACAAAAGGGCAGCTGTCAATCACAGGATCAGCTGTCAATCATTGGCTCAGCTGTCAATCACAAAAGGGCAGCTGTCAATCACAGGATCAGCTGTCAATCACAGGATCAGCTGTCAATCAAGGCTCAGCTGTCATACACCAGCCACTGTCAATCACAAGGTCAGCTGTCCATCCCAGGCTCAGCTGTCAATCACAAGGTCAGCTGTCAATCACCGGATCAGCTGTCAATCAAGGCTCAGCTGTCAATCACAGGCAACTGTCAATCACAAGGGCAGCTGTCAATCATATGGGCAAAAACCAGGACAACAGAAATCCGAGTCCGGCCAAGTAAAACAGGAAGTAAGTTGGACTGAGGGAAGGAGGGAAATTCGCAGAAATTCAAAGTAATCAGAAAACCGCTTCATGTTGGAAGTAAAGGCGGCCCGCCGTGACAACAGGAAGTCAAAGTAAACCTGGAGAGGAAGTGCGGCGTCGGCTGCTCTCAGCACCTGAGGATGAGGATGAAAATGATGAGGAGGAGGAGGGGGTAGGTTTTTCATCCTCGCCGCTAACGAGAGGCGTCTCGCTCCGGAAGTCTCCCGCCATTCGGCGTAGAGATAACGCCGTCGCGCCGTGATTTAATTACTAATATGAGCTTTAAATTGAATTTATATCTCTTGCGGGAAAATTGGAAAGAGCGAGAAAAATAGCAGGAGGAGGAGAAGCGGAAATTTATCTTAATACCATATTTCTTGCTGATTAATTATCATTGTTATTGTTATCATTAACGTTATTTATTATCATTTTCTTTGCATTATTTATTGTTATTATCATTATTACCATTTATTTACTATCAGAATTTTTCTTTAAATACTGCAATAAATTAGTCAACGCAAGATTTATTTGTGTTCGATGCAATTGTTATTTCGAAAACCCGCATCACGAGTGTGTGTTTATTCTTCTCTGCAGGTTCTCCGTCGTCCTCCCCACGTCCACAAACTGTCAATGATTGACAGCTGAGCAATCCAGGTTAAGCCCCGCCTCCTGCCCCAGTCTCAGCTGTGATTGGCCGCCCTGCACACCACAGGTAATAAGTGGACTTTATATATACATATATATATATATGTGTGTGTGTGTGTGTGTGTGTGTATATAAGAAGAAAAATTATCTGAGTGCAGCAGGTGGAACGCGATTTAAAAAAAGAATAAATAAATATTGTAGGTCGACGCTTCGTGACCTTTTGGATTTTCCAGATAAAATATGATCTTATACACAAAGGTGCATAAAGTCAGCATTCAGCGAAGTTTAAGCTTTCAATTTCCCCGCAAGGGTGATTTCGCTGAAAAGCCCCGAGCTGGTTTTCCAGCGCCGCCGCCATCTCTTCCCGCCGTTTCCCATCACGCTCGTCCTCCTCTTCATCACGCGGAAAAAAAAGACATTTTCCTGACATTTCGGTTCCAAGCGGTCACGACGTCGGTGCGGAGGCGTTCGGGGAACTCGGAGGATGATGATGGCGAGGGTTTCTACGGTAACGCGGTTCGCTTGAATCTGGGTCCTCTTTTAAAAAACATAGCAGGGAAAAAGCTTCATCCCCCAAACCATCTGTGGCCCCCTAGTGGCCACGTCGCGCAACTGCACCCCTGAGGTGAAAATCCGGGAATCAGACCGGTTTCCGACGGTCGGGTTTCGGGTTGAGGAGGAAATGTCGGAAATGCCTCTGCGGAGATCGGAGAGCTGCGGAGGTGGAGGAGGGTCGGAGGACAACGTTTCGAGGAAGAGGTGCTGATGGAAACGGATGGAGCTGCCAGAGGAGGACGATTACGCCTCGCCGTAATTTGATCAGCAGGAGTTCAAACGTCACGCCCTCAAATATCAAATGTCCTGACTCTGCCGTATTACTCAGGTCTGACGGCAGTGTGTGCATGTATATGTGTGTGTGTGTGTGTGTGTGTGTGTGTGAGAGAAAAGTCGGGGTCGCCTGAAGGTTATTGTCTCTTGCGTTTCAAACAAACGTCACCTGAGAGTGACCGGGGGGCAAAAAGTAGTGTGTGTGATCTGTTCAGCGCGCACACACACACACACACACACACAAACAAACATGGGCAGTGGATGAGTGTGCATCTATGTGTGTGTTTGGGCGTGTTGGAAGGAAGGCCAAAAACATGAAAAACCTTGGAATTCCTCTATTACATGTTAATTTAATTTTATTTTATTTCAGCAATGAGAAGGAGCTCCAACCCACACCCATTATTTTTATGTATCCTATTTTAGTGAAAACAACATGATTCATTATTGTTATTCTGTATTACAATTATTATTATAATGCTATTGTTATACTCTTTTGCTATCTTTTAAATGTCTCTATTTATATTTATACCCATATTTATTGATACTGTAAGTCTTCCATGGGGATCAATAAGTATAGCTTATCTTATTATTGCTATTATTATTAGTAGTAGTAGTATTATATACAAATATTTATTTAGCTGTTAGACTAAAGAAAAATCACTGTGTGTCTCTGCAGGGGTCCGTATTCTTGCCCAAAGGTCCGGACTGGATACGTGACTGTTCCGGGCCGCCGTCCTGGTCATGCCGTGCAGCTGCAGACAGCAGGCGTCCGAGCGAAACACACACACACACACACACACACACACACACACACACATACACCAGATCCCACAGGAATGCGGCGTGAGAGTCGGCTGGGCTCCACGCGGGGACGGATCTGCGCAGGACGTCCCGGGCGGAGGTCAAAGGTCACACATGTCTCGCAGCAGAACCGCATGGCAGGAGCAGAAGGTTTATTCCTGGTTATTATCATTATTTTGATTTTTTTTACATTTATTCATCATTATTGTTCTTTAAAAAGATACTTTTATTCCCTACGATTATTATTATCATTACAGTGTTTTTTTTTTTTTTTTACATTTATTCTTTATAATTTCTTTATTTTCATTTTGTTTACATTGATTCCCTGTTATTTTCTTTTTATATTTATTCCTCTTTTTTTATCAACAACTAATCTCTATTGTTATCATTTAATTTTTTTTATTCTCATTTTTTAAATAATTTTATTACATTTTTTTCATGAATCCTTGTGTTCTTTATTATATTTTAATTATGTTTTTCACAAAGTTCGTCAGCCACGTCCCGAGTTGCAGGGCCTTCGGGCCCAAGGAGGCACCAGAGATGAACCAAGGAGGTAAAGAGAACGAGGCAAAATCTCTTCTTTTCATTTGAAAGTGTTAAATTTGCAGATTTTTTTTCCATTCATTCATAATTTTTCAACGTTTATTCCCTATTATTATTATTATTATTGTGTTTTTACATATATTTCCTTTTTTTGTCATTTATTCTGTTAGGATTATTATCATCTTTTTTAATGCTTATTTGGCTTTTATTTTTATTTTTCCATATATATTCCCTGTTATTATTATTTTCATTTTGACCATTTTTTTAACATTTATTCATCATTATAATTTTTTTTAAAAATACATTTATTCCCTACGGTTATTATTATTATCATTTCTTTGTTTGATTTTTTTTTTTACATTGATTCCCTATCATTTTCTTTTTATATTTATTCTTCATTTTTCATTTTTATTTTTTCAACAACTATTCCCGATTGTTATCATTTCATATTTTTCATTTCTTCCTTATTTTTTTGGATAATTAGGTAAAATGGTAATAAGAACAAGAAAAAATCTCTTCTTTTCCTTTTAAAGGGTTAAAATTGCATATGCATATGCATTTGTTTTCCATTCATTTATATTTTTTCAACAGTTAGTCCCTATTATTATTACTTTGTTGTTTTTTTTTTCGTGTTTTCCCTGAATTTTTAAAAAAGCCATACTTTTATTGTGGAAAAAAAAACACTTCTGTCGTTGATAGAACAAATGTATGAAAAAAAGGGAATTTGAATATTTTGAATATTTTTCTGAATTATTTGCAAATATTTTTGGTCTTAAAATGCTGAAATTGTTAGAAAAAAGTATTACAGACGAGAAACTTAGCAGAAGAAGAGATGACGGGGAGTCCTTGAGTTTCCGCCATATTGTGAACCGAGGCCGTGAGGGGTGGTTGACGTAGCAACCGGACGCCGACCATATTTGTTCCCGCTTCATTATGGCGGCAAGCCACAGCAGAGGAATAAAACCTGCACAGAGAACGGACGACCCGAGGCCGGCCTTCGAAACGTCTGAATCACGCGGCGCGATTCGGACCGAGTATTGAGCCGTTGTTATACTTCAAGACGATGACGCAGCGTACTTCTTTTTTCCCCGTTGCCTCCGCGCACTTCAACGCTTGCATGAGGAATGAACACCTTTGACGTGTTTACCGAGCGATTGGCTTTTATTAGCATCGTAAAACCTCCACGTCGCTGAAAAGTTCAATTTAATAATGACACCGCCGTGTAGCTACGGCGATTGCGGCACAAAAACAAACAAAAAAAAAAATCACTGTCGCTTCGGGATTGTTTTCGTTGTTCCACCCATAAAAAAAAAAAAAAAAAGGAGTTGTTGTGCTAATGCGCTAACTACATCCAATGGGATATTAGCGTCTAAACTTTGATGTATCCTCGCCACCTGGTACGACCCGAAAGAGAGAATTTTTCAAACAGGAAGTATTTCGGAGGTTGTCCTCAAATGGGGACGACTGCTGTACCAAAAAAGAAAAAATTACAATTTTTAATGTATTTGCTTCAAGAGCCCTGTAGCATCACATGTAGCATTAGCTTACAACTAGATACTTCCTTGTTTTGCTTTTTGGATAGTTTTTTGGGCAAAACTAAAAACTACAACCGTTTTCGACGATAAAATCTGCCGCAGATGGACACCACGGTGCTTACCTTCTGCTACCAATAGGGGGCGCTGCACTCCAAAGTTGGTCCGTGCTTCTTAAAGTTCTTTTCTTTAAGTATCATTAGCATAAATGAGGAAATTCATTAGGAAGTAGTTTCACTAAATACAGTCCTCATATAGGGACAAGATTTGATTCCTTATATATATATATATATATATATATATGCTAATATCTGTAGTTTCGTGACTGACAAATGCATTTGCGTTTTAATACAGGTAGCATTGATGATGCAGACTGACACAAGCAGGCTAGTAAGCTAATGACAAGCTACGAATGACAATAATATGTACCCATTATTGGGATCATTATTTTGAAATTACCCCCCAATACACCAAATTAGTCCTTATATGAGGACATGGACTTTCAAAGAGACCATTGTTTGTGCAAGCTAGTTAGTAAGCTAATGATGAGCTACAGATGATGGTACAGAGATACCCATTTTAGGGATAATTGTTTTAAAATGATCCTCCCAAAACACCAAATCAGTCATCGTATGAGGACGTGGACCTTCATTCTAGGAAACTCTGAGCTGATGTCCTCGGACGGAGACCATCATTTGGTGTGTGCTAGCTAGTTAGCTCATGACAAGCTACGAATGGTGCTAAGAGATACACATTTTCGGGATAATTGTTTTAAAATGGTCCCAAAACAGCAAGTCAGTCCTCATATGAGGACATGGACCTTTATCTTACTCTTTATCAAACTCTGACCTGATGTCCTCGAACAGAGACCATTGCTAACGCAAAGCTAGTTTGTTGGCTCATGACAAACTACAAATAGGTCCCCATTTGAGGACATTGGCATTAGAGAACCTCCCCGGACCCCGAGTGACGCTAAAAACTTTTGTACGGCGGCGCGGACTTCCTGTCCTCATATGAGGACAACCCCCCTCCCCACTCCACATGGTATGGTCCAGAAGGTCCAGGAAACAGCTCCTCACGGCAGGTTCTCCCCGTCACGTCTCTGCATCCTCCTCACTTCCTGTTGGGAGTGGACGCGGACCTCCCCTCCCGCAACGAGCGGACCCGCACACACGCGCACAATCCGTCACGCGTGCCCCACGCTGCACCCGCAGCGGTCGTGGGTTTCCCCCGAGGGGCGGGGGGGGGGAGTGGGAGGAGGAGGAGGAGGCGGGGCCAGACGCGCGGAGTGATTTTAATACTTGTGTGTGTGTGTGTGTGTGAGTGTGTGAGTGTTTTTTATTTTATTTTTTTTATTTTTTTTCCCGCCCTCTCATATGGTTTCCGGTTCCTGACGGACTTCACAAAGTGTCCAGAGATCCGGGATGTGTGTCGGCGGGATCGGCTCCGGATCCGACCCGGGCTCCGGCTCCGGAGGACGGCGTGGAGGGGGCCGGGCGGCCGCCCTCCTCCACCTGGTGCTGCTGCTGCTGCTGCGGCCGCCGGCGGACACGGTGAGTCCTCCGGTCGACGCTTTTTTTGTTTTGTTTTTTATTTTTTTAATTGTTTTTGTTTTCTATTTTCTTTTTTTTTTCGAATCGAAATTTAACTTGATCGTCAACTGATTAAAACGCGGCGAGGAAATGTGGCAATTTAAATTCCTTATTAAAAAAAATAATAATCCAGAACTACATAAATGGGGGAGGCAGCCGGGAGGGGGGGGGGGCGTTGATTCACACACTTAAAAAAAAAGATAAAATAAAAAAATATAAATATATATACATGTATTTTGTATGCATATTATAAATATATTGTGAAAATTCATAATCCCCCTAAAAGAAAAAAAATGTTTTGGATGCATGGAGGATAGTAGTATAGTAGATTTAAAACCACATTACTTGTGAATGTAAACTATAGTTTAAATGTATAATGTAAATATTCATAATCATCCTGAAAATATTGTTGTGTGTATGCGTGCAGGAGATTTATAGTAGATTTTAAATGACATTACAGTGTAAACTATTATATAAATACAATAAATAATGTGAAAATTCATAATTTTCCTTAAAAAAAGTTTTAAATACGTGCAGGAGATTTATTGTAGACTTAAAATGACATCACAATGTAAACTATTATATAAATACTGTATATAATGTGAAAATTCATGATTGTCCTTAAAAGAAAAAAAATGTTTTGAATATGTGCAGGAGATTTATTACAGAATTAAAATGATATTATTTGCAAATGTAAAGTTATTTCTAATATATAATGTGAAGAATTTTTGTTCTTAAAATCCCAGAGGCTCTTCTTACAAAAAAAAAATGTAAATGATTATAGATCCTGCTCGTTCAGTAACGAGCTATTACAATGTAATTACACTGGGTCTGGATTTGTTGCGCTCTAAATTGACTTTTAATTCGTGTTTCTCAACAGAAGACATTTTTCCCTTTGATCTTCCGTTATTTATTTGTTGTTGCTTTTTCCTGCCGATCAATAATAGCCGCATTATCTCCTGTTACGTTTGTCTATTTTTTTTTTCCCCTATTTTTCAACCGGAAACAAATTATGTAAAAAAAAAAAAAAATCCTTTATTTATTCAAAAAACAAATGAATTAGAAAAAAATCAAACAAGTTGAAAGGATCAATAATAACACAGAGGTCTGAGTTCAGGGTGCAGCAACAAACAAACAAACAAACAAACATTGGCGATTGTTTTTTCTGTTTACTGAGCGCATAGTGTGTGTGAAGTCGGGTTCTGTCCGGTTTTGTCCAGTTTTGTCCTGTTTTGTCGGGTTGTAAGCGTGAGCGACGCCTCCCCCAGGCGGAGAACCGTGCATCGGCCAATGCTCAGATCCATTTCTTCATCAGATGATTGGTTTCATTGGGTCCTCGTCCTCCGGGACGAAGCAACAGCACCGGTTTCGTTACGGGAACAGTCGTGGTCCAATACTAGAAATGTCCTCATCCAATACTGGAACAATACTGGTCCAATACCAGAACAAAACTCGTTCAGTAATGGAACAAAACTCGTCCAATGTAGGAACAATACTCACACAATACTAGAAAAACACTCATTCAATACTCATCTAATAGTTGAACAATACTCACCCAGTACTAGAACAATACTCATCACATGCTAGAACAATACTCATTTAAACCTACAAAAATACTCAACCAATACTAGTACAATACTCATCCAAGGTTAGAACAATACGCATTTAACACTATAAAAATACTCATTCTATACTATAAAAATACTCATCCATTACTAGAACAATATTCATCCAAGGCTAGAACAATAGTCATTTAATACTAGAAAAATACTCATTCAATACCAGAAAAATACTCATCCAATGTGAGAACAATACTCATCCAATACAGGAACAATACTTGTCCGATACTGGAACAGTCTTTATCCAATCCTGGAACAAGAGTCATCCAATGCTAGACCAATGCCCCCCATGCTGGAACAAATTGATCCAGTACTAGAACAATGCCCATACAACACTAGAACAATCTAATCCAATACTGGAACATTAGTAATCCAATGTTAGTACAGTACTGATACAATACTGGAGTAATACTGTTTCAGTGCTGGAACAATACCAGTCTGTTCCCTTGTTGACTCAGTACTAATCAGATACTGGAACAACACTGGTCCAGTTGTAGAGCAATACTGGTCTATATACTGGTCTGGTGCTCCAACACTGAAGGAATACTGCTTGAATACAAGGCTGATAGCAAACCAGTACTATTTCAATACTGGAGTATTACTGCAACATGAGTGATCTCACTGAGGACCAATAGGAGTCCTACTGATCCAGTTTTTGACCCGTTTTGGAAGAATACTGGTTTGATGCCTCTCCGGTACGGCTCGAATACCAGTCCGATTCTGTTCTAGTGCCGGTCAGATACAACTCAAGTACTGTGACGTGATACTCGTCCGATACTGCTCAGGTATTTGACCGATACTACTGTGATACTTCCTCCGGTGGCGCAGGAATCGGCTCCCCGGCATCTCCGGAGGCTTTTGGTTCGATCCCCGCCGGGTTCTCGCCGGACTTAAGCTCCGCCTCTTTCCCGCCGACCGCTCTGTGATTGGCCGAAGACGTCCGGATCAATTGACGACGAAGAACGAATAAGAAGCGGGATCGATTGATTCCCCGTAAAAAGTAGAATCCGCCGTGTTTTGGAGAAACTGCTCTTCCGCCGCATCGACCGGTGGAACGGCCATCTCCTCGCCCCCGGTCGTTGTCATGGATACGCCGGGGCTCATTCGGCTTGTCCATCAATGACATCGACGACTAGCCGTCGACCCTGGGGACGGTAAATACACCCAGGTCGCGCATACTTCCACCCACTTCTGTCCGATATCGTCACGGCAACAGATGAAGCGGCATCTCGGAGAACGGTGATCTCGAATCGGGTTTCCTGCCGGCGGCGGAAACGACGGGTCAAGATCGAATCAGGTTTCGCGAGAAACGGAAGCGGAGATTAGGGTGTCTGCGCCTGATTGGACGATTTTTTTTTCCTTTTCCTTTGAATGAGCGGTGCTTTTCCTGCCATCAATAATAAACAAAACAAAACAAAACAAAAAAAAAGGCACGCTTTTTCAAACCAAAAAGCCAAAACCGGAGGGATTTTCCCCTTCAAAATAAAAGTCCCTTTATATTCAGGGAGTATAGGACACACACACACACTCACACACACACACATAGTAATGATGTTAAATGTAAATGATGAAGGCGGAGGTTTTTTCCGCGGGCGATCGACATCCTGCGATAACAATGAAGAGCGATCGGGATTAAATGACACCTTTACCGAATAAAGCGTCGTCTTTCAACCTACACACACACACACACACACACACACAAACGGGGGCTCCCCCGCCACTAGATGGATTTTTATCCTCCTTAAAATGTTTCTCAATTACGTCCAAAGCGTCTTGAAATATTATCCAAATCCCCGGTGACGGTTTATTTTCCTCCCTTTTGATATTTAACTGACGGGAAACACTTTCCGCCCCGACCTTTAGCGCACTTTATTATTTTTCCGTGTCCCGTGGGTTTTATGGACGTCGGACAAAAACACGGCCCTCGCGCTGGAGAGGGCCCGTTAAAAGTTCACGGCACGGTTTACTTTAAACTCAATTCAAAGCTTTTAGGAACGTTAAGAGCACAGGACGGGTCGAGCTGTGTGTTACTACATGTTAATAAAGGTGTAATAAAGCAAGAGTTAACCCTTCGTATTAAAAAAATCATATATGATATTAAGAGAATCAATAGGACCAGAATTTGCGAGAATAAACTAAAAAATATTGAGACGTAACATGCAAGGAAAATATTATATCGTGACATACTGCGAGAATAAAATGGTAATGCGGTGACAAACTTATTCCCCTAAAATAAAATAACAAGATACTTTACGTATAATTTCATATCACGTGAATCACTGTAATAACACGAGAATAATGTTGCAATGGTGTGAGAATAAAGTTCTGATATTATTAAATAATAATAATGTCACGGTAATAGCACTGTTATAAGGTGAGGAATAAAGAAGTGAGGGGATTGTTGTTATTACTCCAAAAACACTGGAATATTTCAAAAACAAGGAGTAAAATTTCAAGATAAATTGACAGTGTAGCCGGAATAACGTCTGGGTTACTGTTAATAAATGTAATCTCTCATGAAAACATTGTTTATAATACAATGATAACATTAATGTGAGTGGGAAGAGGGAAACTTAAGATACGATTACTTTATATATGAATTTTTTTAAGATACAAAGCGCAATTCCAGCACATTTTATCCTTGAAATGTGAAAAAAACGTCATGATACGAAAAGGAGAGAAAATCTCTTATTAAAAATCTACACTTATTTGGTGTATATTTTTAATAATCATCAAGGATATATTCGCAATGCACCCATGATATGTAACATTTTGTGAGTTTTGGTGGGGATTTAGAATGAAATCATTTGTTTTCTGTTGTTTTAAATGGGGAAAATTCATTTTAGATTAAAAAAAAAAATCAACATACGAACCCACTTCTGGAACGAATTCAATACCTATCTTTCAAAAAAAAAAAAAAAAAGCATACAATTCGGAGGAAAAGCTTCTCGAAGAAGCAACGTGTGGAATTGGTTGTGAAATTAAGATTATATAATCCCTGGGGAGAGAATCACCCACTGTTACCCCGAGTTCCCCGATAATTCACTCAGGAGAAAAACCAGCGTGGCGAGGATACGCGAGTTGCTAACATGCTACAAGGTTAGCGGCGGCGGCGGCGCCCTCCACTGCTGTGCGAGGGCGGGGTCAAAGGCCGCGCCGACCTGCCGAGTCTCCATCTGCCTGACAGGCAGGTGTTCCACACGTGATTCTGGATTTGTTTTTACCGCACACACACAACACACACACACGCACAGAAATCAATTACCCTCTCCTCTGAGGCGGTAATGGGATTATTTCATTCTGGAGACTCTGATTGAGCGCTTCGGATTAGCATGATTGAAAAGCGAAGATATACTCTGTATTTGGCGCTTGCCGTTTTTTTTTTTTTTTTTTTTAGTATTATTTTTTTTTTCATATCATACAGCTGTCTTTTGATTGGCAGCCCCGGGGGTCCTCGAATGTGCATGAAAGGAAAAGCGTCCGTGTGTTTTGGCTTCCCGACGGCTGGGACTGAGCTGCTGCACGCAGCCTCTGCTGCCACGTCCTCAAACGGGCGGGACTGCAGCTCGCAGGGGGTTAAAAACAAAAATTAAATTTGTATTAAAATGCATCCCCAGTTATTATCTTTTAAAGCTTTTCCTCCCTAAAACATTTACATTTATCTCTTGTTAGATTTATTGAAATTTAAATCTAAACGTATTTAGATCTGTTTTCATCTTATTTATTTGTTTATTTTTGGATTATATATATATATAATCAAAAAAAAAATCATCAAAAAGAAAAAATATATATATATATATGATTTAATTTTAATTCTTAGATTTATTTTTATATTTTCATTTTTGGAGTAATATATGTATACATTGTATACATTTACATGTAAATATATACATGTATATAACTGATACATGTATATATTCTGATGAAACTTACAATGTTTATTTTTATACTTAAAACAAAAATCTTTGATATTCATAAATGCTAATAGTTATTATTGATCAGAACCCCATTTAATGAACAAGCCTGTCAGTGGAAGTGCCTGGTGTTGATACATTGACTTGCCTGTCTCCCTGTGTGTGTGTGTGTGCATGTGTGTGTGTGTGTGTGTGTGTGTGTGTGTGTGTGTGTGTGTGTGTGTGTGTGTGTCCGCAGGCTGAGGCGATGCATCCAGACTGCGCCCTCGTGGTTCAACACATGAAGGCTCAAGAGGAGTGTGACAACATCCTCAAGCTGGAGCAGAGCAACCCCTCCACTAGGACAGGTGTGTTTGTGTGTGTGTGTGTGTGTGTGTGTGTGTGTGTGTGTATACACATGCATTGTGAAGTGCCATCGCAACAGAGATGCTCATTACCGGGACACAATGACACGGACCTTAAGCCGTCTCCTCGTTCGTTCCTACGGCAAGATTTCTTAGCGAGTTGTCTCAGTTTGTGTTGCCATGGTTACCTAAATATCCCACGATAACGCCGCTCTTTGGGCTCCTCCATCGAGACACACACACTTTCATGTATGTGCGTGCGGTCTGGGTTTACACGGGATGTTTCTAAGTTGTTTTTTTTTTTTTTTTTTTGGAGATGTTTGTTGCCATGGTTACCGGAAACCCCACCCACCGGTCATATAGCTCATTTCAGACGGGGGTTCAGGTAACCCCATTCATCCCTATGGGCTGCCTCCGTATTATTATTTTTTTGTTTATTTTGGGGAGGCGGTTGCCACGGTGATGCTCAAAAAGTCACGACACATTGATGAGATAATCAGGAAAAGAAAGGATGACAGATGTTTTGGCTCACGGGAGGAAAACCCCAGTGTCGTCTGTCAAAAAACTGACAGGAAGGAGAATTAAAAACCCCCCGGGACGTTAAAAGGAGAGGAGAAACCTCATTAATATTCTCTTCCCGCTCGGCGGCTGGAGCGGAACGCCGGCAGCTTCGGCAGCGCCTTCGCAACAGCGACTAGCCGGGGATGCTAACGAGCTTATGAATATTCCCGGCCTCTTCCACCTGTCGCCGGGGTCGCGTCGTCGGGAGGAGGTGATCGGACAGGAGAACCCTCACCTACCTTTTTTGTTTGTTTGTTTGTTTGTTTGTCCCCAAAGTTCGGGCAAAGCTGTTTCTAATTACACGCGCTCTGATTCCTAGGACGCTGCTAGCAAGATTAGCCCGGGCTAACCCAGGCTAATCTCCCGCGTCCTCATGGAGGGTAATACCTCAGACAAACATGACAAGATGCTAGCTCCGTTTGATACCAACTAGCTAGTGGGTAATAGATATGCAGATCATAGCTATTAGTGGAGTTCGGCTGGAGGTCCTGACAGCTTACATCGCCTCGCCTCAGCTAACGCTATGCTGCTGCTTGGATTTACAAACAGATGGTACCACACGCCTAACTTGCTAGCTTAGATTAGTTTTCATCTTTATTTTGATAGAGTTCAAAACAAGTGGTCAAAATTATGGAACTACAAGTATGACAGATCACAGCTACTAGTGGAGTTTGGCTGGAGGTCCTGACAGCTTACATCACCTCGCCTCTGCTAACACTATCCTGTTGTTTGGATTCCTGGATAGGTAGTACCACACACCTAACTTGCTAGCTTAGGTTAATTTCCATCTTTATTTTGATAAAAGTCGAAAAAAGTGGTCAAAATTCTGGAACTACAAGTATGACAGTACACAGCTACTAGTGGAGTTCGGCCGGAGGTCCTGACAGCTTACATCGCCTCGCCTCCGCTAACGCTATGCTGCGGCTTGGATTTACAAACAGGTGGTACCACACGCCTAACTTGCTAGCTTAGGTTAGTTTCCATCTTTATTTTGATAAAAGTCGAAAAAAGTGGTCAAAATTCTGGAACTACAAGTATGGCACCAGCCCCTTGGGGGCCCGGAGACTCTCGATGAGAGGGAAGCAGCTGGGAACTTTCAAGGTCCCGAGGAGTTTGGAGGTCCGATAATCGCGGATCCTCCGATGCCGCTATGCTATTCTTTCGTACCTGATGTGCGATGCTAGGACCTCCGATGGATGTTGCGCCTTCCTCTGTCTCCGGCCAGTGTTAATTAGCTTCACACACCTCTACCCCCCGCAGGACACGCCGTCAGACGGGGAAGGGGGTACGGGAGGGGGGCGACAGGCAGGAAATGCGGAGGCAGCGCCGGAGTAGAGAGAGACAGGAGGTCAACGGGCTTGTCGTTTTTCAAAGGTTACCTGTAATTAGACTTTCGGTTACTGACTCGGTGTGTGTGCTCGCAAGCATGTGGGTAAAATGATTGTCTTTGCCCCTTTCAGAACGGCGCCGCTCGCTCCGCTGTTGGCATTTGCGGCGATGGTTTTGATTGGTAGTCGTCTCGGGGGGCCTCGGCCGGCAGGGTCGGCGCGGTCACTTCCCGCCGACCGTTCACCCGGCTCCGGAGCCGGAATGATTGGTCGATCGACAGCGGCTGAGTGACAGTTGCGACCCGATTCATGAAGTGAAAATGTCACCGCGTTCCAAGTTTGCAGGGTCGGAACTGTATTTTCTTTTTCAAAGTCGGATATTTGAAGGCATCACGGGAGGAGTGATAGCTAAAGCTAAAAGCTACCAGGCCAGAGGCTCAGATGGCAGCTAAAAACAAGGAGGCTAGCACGGTTTTAGCCAACATGTATGTTTCAATATCATTTGTTTTTAGCTTCTATTTTAGCTCTTCATGTCATGTAGCTTTTTTGTCTCATAGGTAGAACATGTTAGCAAGGGGCCACAAGAGACATAGAAATGAATTTAGAACATATTATATAGGCTAAAACTACTGAATTGTAGCCTTAGACAAACTTGAAGCTAAACCACAAGCTAGAAAAAATATTATCATCCTCAATTTTTACAAGTTAAATCTAACATTTTAACTCAAAACAACAAAAAAGTTGGTAACATGTGAGTTTTATGCTAGTTTTAGCTTGTTTTCATGTCACTTTTTGTCTTCATTTCCACATAAGGGCAGAGCATGTTAGCTAGAGGCAAACTGAGGCTAAAACGGAAATTAAGAAAAACGAGTTGTTTGGGAACTTGAGACTAAACCTCAAGCTTGAAGAAACTACCACAACCAGAGGTTGAAGCTAAGATATGAACTCCAAAACAAAAAACAGTTGCAAATGCGAAACAGCCCTTTTTTTTCCCTCTAAATTCATCCTTTTTTGACTTTTCTGTATGTATTACCGACCCTTTAGGGTCCGATTGCTGTTTTTTAAGTGTACGTAGGAGGGTACGTCCACCGTCGGGTTGCACGACGCGACCGAACTCATCCGCACCGGCTCGAATCGCGGCTCATTTCCATGTAAATGAGTTCGGGGCTCGCACCTCCGCCTCGGTATGCTTCGTGCTCCTGCATTAAAACCTCATTCCCGTCTTGTTTCTGAAGTGCTCGGCTTGCGGCTCGGCGGCGGGGGGGCCGTAGTTTACCGAACATGGGCGGGAGTGCGGGGTTTCGGGGTGAGATTATCGAAAACCCCGGTTAGCATCGAGACCCGCTAAGTCTAAACAGAACATAAAAGTTAATGTTTTTACGAGCCGTCTGCCGAACGCCACGCCAGAATTCCTGAGCAATCTGCTTCTGAATGTCTCCCCGTGTCACGTCAGCCCCCGACTAACCCGCCCACCCCCTTATCATTCAGTTGTTTATTAAAGCGAGGATATTGCGGCCCGAGTCCCCGCGGAGCTTTTTCCCCTGTAATACTTCTAACAATATTACAGAAGCAGCCGCGCACAGGCCAAATGCCAGCCGAGTGTTTTATTGCACCGGCGAGCAGCCGAGGGTGGGGGTGAAGAAGAAGATATGGCCGCTCTGGTGTGAAGAATTCATGGAACATCAAGTTAAAACCTGGCGTTCAGTTAGTCAACGCTCCCCCGGGAGGCGGCACGTATCATCTCCTGCGATGGTTGTTACAGGTTAATCCCCTCTAGGGTGAGATAATCTAATGAATTAAGATCATCCAATGAGTCAGATTAAGCGACGGGTTTGTTTACACGCGGGAAATAAAGCTTTGCTGTCGCGCAGGAGAGAGGGATCTACGTGATGTTTCTCCTCGAACTGCCGCTCCGTCTTCTAAGACGGAGGTTCTGGACCTCCGGTTGACCCCGTTGACCCGACAAGAAACCCTGATGTTGGAGGTTTTTCATATGTGTTTGCAATTTTAACATATAAATAATTTACGGAAGCTAGTATAGGGGTGGGCAATTATTTCAGCTGGCGGGTCATATTTCTTATTAATTTTTGTACGCGGGCCAACTAAGTATCGTGTAAATCGAACAACATGAAAATTGCAATTTAATTCTATTTTTTTTTTTTACATCATTAATGATCATATAAATGTCCCACCATTATTTTGTATGTAATCATCCATCCAAAATTAAACAACGGGACAAAAATCAGGAGTTTCTAAATTCAATATTGATTGAAAATAGTTATTAAAATATTCCGGATAAAAAAGCAAAACAGGCCATAAAATGCCCGGGTCTGAACTAGTATGTTCACTAAAATAACAACAAGCTAAAACTCAAATGCCTGCTAAAAACAATCTATCTGGTTAATATTCAAATATCTATCTTATTCGTTTTTAGCGGCCATTTTAACTTCAGCTTGACACCTAAAGCTAACTAGCTACAGGCAAAAAGGTGCTAAAATTGGAGCTAAATCCGTCAGGCTAGAAAATGGAATGTAAGCTAATGTGAAGCTAAACCGCAGGCTAAAAGGATAGAACTAGAGCTTCTGCGAGCTAAAACAAAAGTATTTAGCTTTTAAACTTTATCTCACCGAGATTAGATTGTAACTCCAGAAGGGTCCGTGATACCAAACATGGCTTCAAGACGTCGGAACCGGGCTGATAATCCGAAGCTCCCTTTGACTCCCACCGGCAGGAAAAACACACTCCCAGGAAAACCGTCTTCCTGGGAGAGTAAATAAACAGCCGATGGAGGTTTTCCAAACATCCGTCACCTTTGAACGGGATTTTATTTTGAGTTTGTGCAAAATCCGCGTCGGTTAGCCGCCGCGGCGTACGCGTCAAGGCCGAGACGTTAGCCGTGAAGAGAATAAACAAAAGGCGGGCTAAAAGCTTTCTGCCTCATTGTTCGGCCGTTGCCTGGGGATGGCGGCGTCGGAGGCACGCGAAGGCGGCGCTCATTCATGTGTGAGCATAATGACGCCGCCGAAACCCCCCCCCTATCGCCATCGGAGCCGCGTGGCGTGACGCCCCCAGAGCGCCGCTTCATCCGACGCAGGAAAAAACAGAAAGGAAAAGATCTGATACGTTGGTGGGGGAGCGAAGGGACAGCGGGGTCCTCTCATCTGCTACATCATCCGGCCACAAAGCTTCAAACCCCCGCCTTTCACATGCTACAATTCCAATTAGAGTCCCGGTGGCCTTTTAACCAACTGTTGCCCGCGTGACGGAGTGGCTTTCCATTAGCTGGAGAGCCATTAGGGTATTCACCGGCCTAATAATGCACCGATCCAATCAATGCCGCACAAGGAAAAATGTCATTGGAGTCGCGGCGCTTTTCAATTACCCGTTACCTGGTCACCCCGCCTCCTCCCAACGCCGCCTCGTTTATTCAAACAAGCTCCCGACGGAGTCGGTCTTATCAAATTAGCCCTGTAGCCACCGTGACCCCGGAGGCTTCGCGCCTTTCTTAGCCCCTTATGCTAATCCGCTACTCCCGCTGTTGTGAATCATCAGGAAAAAAAAAATGAAATGGGGGCCGAGAGGACGGCGGTTGATGTGTAGCGGAAGGAGCTAGCGGACGTCGGCGGGGCGGACGCACAAACGATGACCTCACTCCGCCCGCTTTGTGCTAATGTTCTGATTTTCCGCTCGCATTGTTGACAAAAAGGCCCGAAGAGGCGCTTTCAAACCCGGAGCGGACGAGGACGGGAAAACAGAAATCTATTCTCGGTCGCTTACGACTCAGCCGAGCTTTGTCGTCATTGAGAGTTTCATGGAACTCAATATCTATTATCAACTTCCGCCTTCCGTCCCTTGTTGGTCCCTGTATGTGGGGTTCCTCTGGTTCCTCTGGTTTCTGGAGAACATGCAGGAGGTTCGCTGGAATTTGCAGACGCGTAAAAACGTCAGATAGGATGTTTTTCACAAACATGAAGAAGGGTGGAAGAAGGGTAATCGAACCGTCTTCTTTTAGCGGCGTCCGGCTGATTCTTTTGTGAACGTCCTCCTCCTTGAAAGCGAGTAGAAGACTCTGATATTTAGCATCTGGCTTGTGTTCATTCTCCTCGCAGAATGAATGGACCTGCTGGTTCTTTGTTCCGCTGGAGGATCCGCGGCTTTCACAGCGTCCTTCAGGAGGGTTTTGTTTTGAAGTCCGAGAAACGAGGCCATTTCGCCAGCTGGTTTTGACCTGCGGGGGTCACCTGTCAATCACAGGGTCACCTGTCAATCACAGGGTCACCTGTCAATCACAGGGTCACCTGTCAATCACAGGGTCACCTGTCAATCACCGCAAGGCTGTTTCCAAACGCTGGGAGGAAGACGGAGAACCCGGGTAGCTTCGGTTCCCCTTTTGGTTTCTTTGTTTTCCAAGCTAACGCCGTAAAACGTGATGTTTACGGTTCTCACGGGTCGGTTCGCGGCGGTTCCGCAGGAGGGTTCAAAGTCTGGTGTATCCGCTGAGAACCGAGGGAGGGGGAAGTTGCGGAAAAGTCCGAAAGCCGCTCGAACGTGGAGATCGTTCGCCAAAGTGGAACAACCCGTCTCCATCTGCAGCCTCCGTCCCCTGAGGGCGTCCCTTCCTGGTTAGTCCCATTCTCTTCAGCTCTTTGACAAGCTAGGCCGGTGATCCCCAAACTACGGCCCGAGGGCCGAATTCGGCACGCCTCCATATTTTTCCCGGCCCCTGAACAACACCAGAGATGCATTATGATTTTTTTATTAATTCACGTAATCGTGACTTGTACATGCATAGAAGGTGACATTCTAATCCACCCTCCTACAGTCTGTGCCTTATCTGAAAGCCCTCCCTCAAAATAAAAAATCCTGGATACGCCCCTGTCAAATAACACTGGCGAAAAGATTAGGTATAAGAAAATAAATACAGAATGCAGGGTATTTAACCAGCAGTGGACAAACGATTAATTTTTGTTAAATTCAAAGAAATGTCTGTTTGTCTCGTCTGTCAAGAGATGAGACCACGACATTATTCATTAATAATGTTCTTATTTGTTTTCAGATTTTTTTTTCCTCTCAAGATCCCAGAATGGGCTCATTTTTGAGCTGGAAAACAATAAATCTCACATTTTTTGTCACAAACTGAGAAGGGAAAAGTTATTTGGCCCTCGTAGGAAAAAGTTTGGGGACCCCTGAGCTAGGCTAAAGCTAACAAACGGCAGACGCTGCGACATATCCGTTGCTATGGTGACGTCTAGAGGACGGATAGGATCGGATAGGAAGCCTTCCCCTGAAATCCCACCGCAAATGCAAACCCGTCAAACGCTCAAACCGAGATCGGAGTTTGACGTCCCCGACATTTTCGTCGCCGGCGACGACGGGGAGCCGTGATGCTTTCGGGGCTCGGTTGCCACGGCGGGGCGTTCGGCCTTTCTTTAGGTTCGTTTTATAACGTCTGGGCGGAGGAGACGCCATTCTCTTTGGTTTTCAAGGTCGAGAACCTTCTCTTCTCCGGTGAAAAGCCCCCCGGGGGCGTTTTTTCTTTATTTTTTTTTTTTTTCCTCCCTTCGCCGGCCGAGAAACTTTAGCCGACCTCCCCGCGCGTGGGCGAGTCGACGGACGCTGAATCTCAATCCCTTGTTAGGGTGATTTTTTTTTTTTTTCGGCGGAGGACGAGCGCCTCTGACGAGCGTCGGCTCGATTCAAATGATGAACAATCCGGGGCGAGAGGCTCCGGGCGAGACGCAACGAGGTCACCGGTCCGTGGATTAGCGGCTGGTGAGTAACGGGTGAAGAAGATCGGAGGCGACGGCCCGGTTTGGTGAAGATCCAATAATCCTCATTTGCAAATGCGCCGATGAAGAAATCGGACGACTTCCGATTTGACGGCGCGTAACTTCCCCCCCCCGTGTTGGTCGCGCGTCTGTTTCCTGTCGTCGGTGGCGCTCGGCCGCAGCACGCGATCGTGCGTGCCGTCCAGAACCCTGTCAAAAGCCATAATTGCCCTGAAAAAGGTCAGGGAAACACCCCGGGTTAATATTAATTTGGACTGAAAATGGCAAATGGGGCTTGAAAAAGGGCAGGGGGGAAGAGGAGGAGGGAATTCGGGGAATGAAGGTTCCTGGTTCCATTCCAGCTGTTTTCTCCCCCTTCCAGCTTGGGGTTTTTTTTCCACGTTCTCGCCGTTCCTCCAAATAATCCAAACACGGCAGGGTCGTTGAAGACTCCACGTCAGCATAATGGTTGCCCTCAAAGAGCCACATGTAGCGGTATAAATATAATGTAAAATAAATGTAACTACTCCTTAATGCAGGGGGGGGGAGATTATTTTGGCTGGCGGGCCACATTTCTTATTTCATTTTTACGCGCATTTTTATGTAAATCGAACAAACTGAAAATTTCCATTTTTTATATTTCATTTTTTTATGCATTTTTATTTCAACTTTAAAATTATGAATGATCATATAAATGTACCGACATTATTTTATATGTAATAATCCGTACAATATTAAACAAAGGAGGGAAAATAATGATTTTCTTAATTCAAAATTCAAAGAAAATTGTTTGGCACGCCGGATAAAAAAGCAAAACTTTGAATTTATTACTTATTCACATCCAAAATAGTACACGTGCATTTCTATCTTTCTTAAAACAGCCTTCCATCTGCATTGACGTTTCTGTTCCTGGCCATTTAGGGATTATTTTTATTTCTTTAATCCATATGTTGAGAATGGCATTGATGTGTCACTTCACGCGGAACATGATCGACATGAATCGTGGGAAATGCAGTTTATAATCAATGCACGTGATTGACTTATTTATTTTCAGTCAATTTAAGACCTTTTAAGACGTTCTTACGGTCCACTTAAAATGACAAGGCGGGCTACTTTTGGCCCGCGGGCCTTGAGTTTGACACGTTTTCTAGAACTTAGGAGTCAAACTCCGGCCCGTGGGCTAAATTTGGTCGATTGTAGTCATAGCGACCTTATGCTAATGCTAACATCGTGCCACCCGTCTGAAAAATGGCGAAAAGAAAGGCAGAAAACAGGAGCTGTCTTGACAGGTGGGAGGCAGAATATCTGTTTCCGTATGTAAAAGACGGACCTGTTTGTCTTGTATGTGGAGCTGATGTGGCTGTAACCAAGGAGACGGCACTATGAAACCAACGCTATATTCAGGTTCTCAGCAAAACTTGTTTGGGTCCACATGAAAAGGTTCATTGTTGATCTGGAGGAAGATTTATTTTCAATAAATATCCACGCGATTTTGTCCCAGTCTTGAATTGCAGCCCACTTTGTATTTGAGTTTGACACCCCTGCTCTAGAGGACGCAGACAACAGATGCATAATTGGAATTTAGACAAAACGAAGTGTCCTGGATCCTGATTGAACCTCATGGTTGGACGGTCCTCGTGCAGAATTTTTGTTTTAGCTGTAAACAAATACAAAGATCGCAGAAATTTTTGGTATTGTTGGTATTTTTATTATCGGTATCATTGGGATTCTTGATAATGTTGGTGACAGTGCTGTTGCTATCGTCGCATCATTGGTATCATTAATATTATTGCCATCATTGATGTCATTGGTCAGGTTAAAGCCGTATTGTTGGTATCAGTCTCATCGGTATAGCAGTATTTATTATTGGTATCAATAGTATGCTTATTACCATTGATATTGCCAA
This sequence comes from Fistularia commersonii, assembly GCF_037954325.1. Classification (NCBI taxonomy): domain Eukaryota; kingdom Metazoa; phylum Chordata; class Actinopteri; order Syngnathiformes; family Fistulariidae; genus Fistularia; species Fistularia commersonii. Next base: position 3,227,786 of record NC_141284.1, read on the forward strand.
TATTGTTTGTCTGCTGGTCCCATTTTTCCCATTGGTATAATTATTTTACTGGTTTCGTTGGACTTGTTATTATGGCAGTACTGTTAGTATCACTAGTATTATTTGCATCGTTGGAATCATCGGTATCATTGGCGTTGTTAGATTGGTGGCCTCTTTGGCCTTATCGACATCGCAGGTCTTATCGATAATATCATCGGGATCGTTGGTAGCCGTACTCGGCGACTCCCACCTGCCCGCCGACAACTGGGCGTCGGTCCGAATATATATCCCGAGCCCCCCCTCCAAAGAGGGTTTACTTTTTATTACCCACATACAATCCAAAATGACATTTTTGTTTTGGTTTTTGGTTTCCAGGAGTTTGAATTAAACCATGAAAACATGAGGAGGTAGTCAAAATACACAACGTTGAATCAAATATTAGAAGAAATTATTTCTCCTGCTCTCTTCTCTCTCTCTACATAATAATAATTCTTAATAATTTTTCATGAATATATCAATTAACTCAATTATTAAATATATTTATTTTATTTATTTTTTTTCTTTTTATTTTATTTTTTATTTTATTGTAATGATTCTATGTAATATGATATGTGCCAAAACAAAAACCCACGCGATTAAACCCCAAAATGATAGAAATCAAAACATAATATCACAAGTATATTGTAGTAGAGTGTATAAATTAGTAGTACATTATATCATATTAAAAATTCTGCATATCAGTTGCACATCAGTACAGTGCAATAAACCCTAAGCCAACTGTTTTTTTTTTGTTTTTTATTCACACTTTTTTTCACACTCACTTTTTTCCTTTTTTTCTGCATATTTATTCTTATAGATGTTATTTTATATTTTTCGTCTCAATTTTTTCTGTCTTTTCATATATATTTATAAGTACTATATATGTATTACATATGTAGCACTATGTATTAATATGTAACATTCGAGGTATTCATAATTATATTAATAGCAAACTGCGTTGTAGTAGTACTGTATATCTGTCCTGCAGAATATAAGCCCTAAAAGACTGACATTGTATTATATCGACAGTACAACAGAGTAAACTACTTGCACAATATATATACATTTAAAGTCGCCCAGCTGTATATGGTTTTTTTTATAGTACATTTTATTCCTCATACGCCATATTGTATCAGTAGTACGGTGTAATAAACCAGTCGTAAAGCACGTCAGGTCGCCTCTCAGCTGTTAGAGTATGTGGTAAGTGTTGTGACAGCATTTGTGTGTGTGTGTGTGTGTGTGTGTGCGGCAGGCTGTCCGACGGTGTGGGACGAGATCCTGTGCTGGACCCGGGCCCAGGTGGGCCAGGTGGTCAGCGTCTCCTGCGCCAACATCTCACAGCTGTTCAATAACAAAGGTATTGCACTCTGACCTCCGACGCGTCCTTGAACGTCACTGACTCTGAATTATCCTGTAAAAAAAAAAAAAAAAAAAAAAAAAAAGCTGTATTTTTCCAGTTTTTTTTTTTGTTTTTTTTTTAACATCATTACTCTGGCTTGAACAGAATAGATAAAATATGTAAATTTAATGTGACTTTAAATGTTTGTTTCAAACAATGAGAGCCTCAACGACATTTTTATTTCTCATTATATGCTATGATTTTCTACTTGTCGGAGCATAAAGCACCACTATTACAAAAAGCGACAAATATAAGCGTACTAAGTACTGTTCTGATTGGTTTTTCGTCGCGCACACCTGACGCTTGTGTTGGAACAGCGATGTATTCCAGATCTGCATAATTATAAAATCAAAAATTAAAATTGGTTGGACGCATGGCCAGTTTTTGAGAAAGGATTTTAAGCGGCGAAAAATATGGTATTTTTTACTGATTGATTGGTAGTCCTTTTAACAATCCAGAATATGGGGATGTTTTGGTTTTGATCATCTGGATTTAAGCAATCTGCGCTTCATTAATCCCAATTCAGAGCCTTTTCCCATCAAAATTCGCCAAAATGAGCGTTTATTTTACGTCTTTTTCTGCGCGGAGGCGGCGAACGGGAGGCAGAGGTTGCAGTTAACGGTTTCCCGGACTCCCCTTCGCTCCCACCGGAGTTCCTCCTCCGTCAAGAGCTGCTCCGAGGTGCTTGTACTGTATTGGAAAATCAAAGAGTTCACTCGACGGAGCACCGAGGAGGGAGCGCCGTCGGCCTACCGCCCGCCGCCGCCGCCGAGAACCGAGCCAGGATTTCCACCCACGTCTCCTCCCGCTCCTCTGACCACCAGCCATGTTCTCACTCGAAAAGCTACGCAGTTATTATTATCTTCCCGCCTTCTCATTCTCAGAAAACATCCCCAATGGCTTCAAACGCCTCACGGTGGCCTCGTGTAGGATCTGCAGGGTTCTACGTTCAGATCCCCATTTCGAAGGCTTGTCGCATCAAGACGATCGACTTCCTGTTTTCGTTTAAATTCCGTCGTCTCGTCTTTTAATGTTAAAATTCCGCCCCTGTAGCTGCAGGTTATTGCTGAAAAGTCTGCCCCTAGTGGCGGTCGGAGGAACTGCACCCGTTTTAAGACAAACTCCAGAAACAGGAAGTCGTGATCGGGAGGGGAAAAATAAAAAGAAACCGACGGCGTGACGCTGCTTTTTCTTCCCCCACCCCGCCGGGTTCAAACGGCGGGAAGCCGGCGCCGATCCTTCCCGCCGCGCTTTAATTCGGCTCGCGATCAACGGGCCGCGGCGTGGAGGCGCCTCCAGCCGCTCGAATCGTCGAAGGCCAAATGGAGTTTTCGCCGCGGCCTCTTGAATCCGAACGAAGAATATAGCCGCGCTTGTGTTTATTCGTGGTTTGTAAACCGCCCCCCTGCACGGCGGCCCTCCAGCCGATCCATAAAATAAATGAACGCCGCAATCTGGTGGAAGGTGGGAATGGATTGCGGGGGAAGTTAAGTGAGCTAATAAACTGGCAGGAAGGAAAACTAAAGACGCGCCTCCTCCTCGGCTCCTTCTGCTGCAGGGATTTGCATTTTCCAGTCGGGAGGCGTCAGCGGCGAACTCCACGTCTCCGTCGAAGCGGCTCCCGCAGACACGAGCTTCTTTTAGTTATTTTTTAATTTTTTTTTTTTTTTTTTTTTTAAAAATCACCATTTTCCTTCTTGACTCACCACTCGACTTTTTCCGCTCATGTCGTGCTCCATAAAAAAAGGTTTTTATCTTTTTTTTTTTTTTTTTTTTTATTATTGAAACTTAAAAAGACTTAAAATATATATATATATATTAGATAAAACTTTACTCACTTTTCACTTTACTGAAAAATATTCAGGTGCCTCATTTCTCTAGAACAGGGGTCTCAGACTTATATTTCGTGACTGCCGTCCTGAAATCAAATCTTTGTGTTAGTGCGGCCCGTTCATTTTTTTTTCACATGCATTTTGGGGTTTACAGTGGGTTTAAAAAAAAAAAAACAGGCAAGAAAAAAAATGAAAAAGTAACTTTGCAATGCATTTTTTGCTTCAAAATTCGAAAACAAAATGATTTTTTGATGAAAAAACGTCTAGTGACATTGTTAAAACAATCTTTTCTTATTTCTTAAAAAACACAAAATCATAGCAAAAAAAAAAAAACGGGCAAAATTAAAGAGATTGATTTAATAACCCGAATAGCCACCATTAGCCTTGTAAACACTACAAGGCTAATGTAGCATTTTTTCCCCACAGTGACAAGCTTTTCTCTTAACCCAACAATATTTTTAGGGTGTCATTCATCAATTCTTTTATAATATTAATTTTTAATATCAATTTTTTAGAGGAGCAGTTCATTACATATAAAGATTTTTATAATTTACCTGTTTACCTCCTTTACACTAAAATAAAGGAAACATTTGGACTTAGTGTTATGTAGCATATGTCACCAAAATGAGTTTGACACCCCTGCTCTCGAATATACTGGGATTTATGAAAGTTTACCCCCGTAAAGAATACCAGAGGTGTTTTTTTTAATGATATATTTTTTTTTCCCCAAGATTTCATCTACAGGAACTGCACGGAGGCCGGCTGGTCGGAGCCTTATCCCTTCTACATCAACGCCTGCCAGTTTCTAGAAGACAAGGAGGAGGAGCCGGAGGTACGGGGCGGCGGGGAAATGTTTTTTTTTATTTTATTGTGATATCATTTACACTCGAACCTTAACTTACAAGCGCATCGACCTAAGATTTTTCCGAGATCCGAGCCGTTTGTAACACGAGCCCGGATCCGAATTAGGAGAGAGAGAGGCGCCGCTGTCCGTGAAGCGGAGTTTAAAATCAGTCAATATAACAACATGAGCGAGGTTGTGGACTCGTTTTCACGGAGATTTGGTGCAGCGGACGGCGGGAATGTCGACGGGCGAAGCGTCGGAAGAGGCATTCGAAGCCGGTCGGGGACGATTCGATGGTTTTAAAAAGAGGAGCGACTTTACTCTGTTCATAAATGAAGTTTAGCCATCAAGTGTAGCAGCGTGTGCTAGTTACATTTAGCAACACATTGTAGCATTACGTAAGCTAAGTTAAGCGATAAAGCAGCAAACAAAAAACGCCCCCCAGCTTAAATATAACGGCTTAATAAAACCGTTATATTTCCGTACATCCTCATTTATTATGTATTTAGACATTTTTTCTTATTTGAAAACACGTAACAGAACCGGGTAGCCGGAGCGGATGAACAGCGTTTCAATTCATCTTCAAAGTTCAAGATTTAAAGCCTTTTTTGTCACGCGGACAATACAATTAAATTCTCACTGTGCCGTCCGCAGCGCGTCCAGATAAATATTGATAAATAAATAAAAACAAACATACTGTCATAAGCAGATTAATGGGGAATTTAATTAGATAAACGAGCAAATTGAGTTACAAGCTCGGTCACGGAACCAATTAGACTTGTATGTCAAGGCAAGGTTTAATTGTGCTTTGGGTATTCTAGGACACTTCCCGTTGGTACTTTTCCTTGGTGAGAAATTCTAGACTCAGCCGAGACGTTTAGGGGATCCGGTTCGGGGCTCTGCCTTTTTGCAGATGATGCGCTGCTGTTCTGCTGCTTCGTCACGGCTGCAATCACGGTTTCATAGCCGGGGTTGGGACGACATCCAGCACCTCCAAAGGTCCTTACCTTGGGGAGAAGGTAGTGAGTCCCCTCTTCGGGGTCGGGGAGTATCTCGTTCAAGTATCTCGCGGTCTTTTTCGTGGGTGAGGGGGGAATGGGGTTGGAGGTTGACCGGCGTCAGCACTGAGGAAGACCTCTGTTGTGGGGAAGAGGGAGCTGAGCTGAAAGGCAAAGTTCTCGATTTAGCTGCAGTGCTACGTTCCCACCCTCACCTCTGGTCACCAGCTGAGGGCAGTGACCCAAAGAACCAGATCAAGGATACGATTGGGCGAGGGCGCTGACTCCCTTGGTCATCAAGGAGGTACTTGGAGTGGACCCGCTGCTCCTTAAGCGTCCAGAGGAGCCAGATGAAGCCATCAGCCACATAACTTTCCATTTATGTGCAGTTGGAGTCGTCCCGGAGATGGATGGGATGCGGCCCTGAGGCCCAAAGATAGAAACTGTTTTCTTGAAACACAACAAACATGTGTTTTAAGAAAAGGGGTATTTTATTGGAGTGGGGTGGGGGTGGCTTACTTCTCCCCTTGCTTGCTAAACGGCAGAGAATGTCCCCTGATCGTACGCAAATGGTTTGACCCGACGGCTCTGACACGAATGGAAAGAAGAAAAAAAAACAAAAAAGGACAACCGCAAACTTAAAATGGATTCCCAGGGGTCAAAAGGCTGGAGAGCATGACAAATCCGATGCTTAAAAAAATACCCGACTAGTTTTTATTATGTTTATTTGTTACCGTTTTAGGGCATTTGGATGATTTTTTTACAAGAAAATCCCAGTCTCTTTGCCCCCAATGAGACATTCTTTTAAATGTCATCATGTCTATGTTAGCTACACCCACATTAGCCATGTCCAAGCTGGCAGAGATTCACCTGATTGACCTGCGGCGTTTGACATTTACTGAAAAACAAATTCATGTTAGGAATACGCGTCTTTCAGGCTTGAGGGGCGGGGCTTAGCCTGAAGCGACGGCTGTCAATCACAGACGTCCAACCGTTGACTCTTCGAAGAAGCTCCTGACTTTTTTTGAACCTGGAGAGAACCCAGGCAGGAGAACATGAGGAAGGGGCCTCCAGAGAGAACTTGCTGTGAAGCAACGGTGCTAACCGTTATGCTAATGCAGCATTTGTGCTGAAAGCTAAGCGAGACCTCGAAGGGGTCGTTGAAACAGGAAGGACATTTTGCCGAATTGCCGTCAACTGTGTCAAAATCAACACATTAGCATGACGACAACATGTTAGCATGTCAAATAGACCACTAAACATGATTAATAAGAAGACACAAGGCACTGTGGTTGATGTTTGTAGCTAATATTAGCCGAGTTAGCGGCGAGCAGCAACGCTAACACTGATTTGTTTTTATTTTTTTTCCCTCCCCCTTTCCGGCCACTCAGACGACCTACTTCTCCAACTTCAAGCAGGTTTACACCGCAGGTTACGCCACCTCGCTCATCCTCCTCATATCCGCCATCTTCGTCTTCACCGCCTTCAGGTGACGCCTCTCACATTTGAACGCCTCCTCCGTCCAGAGCTTTGGCAACAGGCTACTTTGTCCCCCCGACAGGAAGTTCCACTGCACCAGGAACTACATCCACATCAACCTGTTCTTCTCCTTCATCCTGCGGGCGAGCGCCGTCTTCATCAAGGACGGGATCCTCTTCTCCGACGAAGACCTGGACCACTGCGTCATGTCCTCGGTGAGTCGGTGGCGGCGGCCGTTATCGCCGAGTCGAGACGCCTGAGACCGCAAACGCTCAGATGCTAATACACTTGAACTTGCATAGCCAATAGCTAACTGCTACAAAGGTTGCTAGCTGCAGGAAAATTAAAAAAATAAAGGGGCCACATGTAACAGTAACAGTATAAATGTAATGTAAAATAAATGCAGCTGCTCCTTAATGTTAAATAACTCAGAATTTATCACTCATTCAACTCCAAAATGGTACATATGCATTGCATAGATGTAAAAGGAATTATTTTTACCAGTTGCTCTGAAAGCTAGCTTTCACAGCTGCAGCTTTTTAATTCTTGGACAATTTGTTGTTTTTCTGGAAGGCTAACTTTGGCATACTTAGCTTTGGTGTCTAAATGCTGACGTAGGTTGTCCTCTTTGACAACCGACGCTGCCTCATAACTCAAAAGACATACCGCTTTTTTTCCTCCTTGAAGCACAAACATGTATCGGCCTTCCCATCTTTTTGGGATAATTTGTAATTCTCAACTCCATGTGTTGAAAATGGCATCGATGTGGAAACACCGCGATCATGATCGGCATGAATTATGGGAGATGTAGTTTATGTTCAATGCACGCGTTTGATTTATTTATTTCCAGACAATCTGACCTTTTCAGACGTTCTCACCGGCTTTGAGTTGATATATTGCAACCTTATATATATTTTTTAAACAGCATATTTTGATAGATGCTAATTGCTAATTATTATGATTACCACGGAAGCCGGGAGTTGGCTCGTACTTTGTTTTCGCCGCCGCCAGACGAGCACGTGTCCGATAACAAACCTATCTACCTGAGCGTCACGGTTGCCGGGACGACGACCCTCTTTGACGTCGGTTTGCGGACGGTTGTGTCGGCAGACGTCCTGCAAGTCGGCCGTGGCCTTTTTCCAGTTCAGCATCCTGGCCAACTACTTCTGGCTGCTGGTGGAGGGGATGTACCTGCAGACGCTGCTGGCCCTCACCTTCGTCTTCCAGAAGAAGTTCTTCTGGTGGTACATCCTGATCGGCTGGGGTGGGTGACCTACGCCGCCGCCGCTCGCCGTCCCTCCTTCGGCCCCCTATAATCGCCGCCATCTCCCTGCTCCAGGTCTCCCGACGACCATCATCACGGCGTGGATCCTGACGCGAAGCTTCTACGACGACCGCGGGTGAGACCCGCCGCTCACTCTCTGTTTCTGAAAACTGACCTCCATTATTTTAAATTATTCCGCCGTATAAATATGCGTAGCCGAACCACCGGACGCGCCCGAGTCCTTTATCTGTTATTCAAATTTCCCCGAATTAATGCTCCTGAGAGGAAGCGGAATTTGAGAAGAAAACGAGGTCATCCCAAGGAAGGCGGGCCGGGAAATAAGCCGATTGTGTGTTTATCGACGTTCAGGGGACGGAATTAGGCGGTTTGAAACATCGCCGGTTAAACTGCGTTTCTTTTAATTCATGATTACGCCTCCTACGGAGGAGGACGGGGGAGTAATCTATGCAACCCACAAATGGACTCATTTTGGCCATTAGCGTAGCATTTGATTAGCATACGTAATACATCATGTAATGTGCTGTGCGGTGAAGGGCTTGATTGATGCGTCCATTTCAGGAGAAACGCCGGCGGGGGGGGGGGGGGGGGGGTCGGTCGGCGCTGGAGGCGCTCGGAGCGTCTCGTAAGGCTCTCCCACCGCCGCCGCCGCCGTTCTCCCGCCGCGGACGCTAACGGTCTTGTTTATCTCGTTACTGCATGTCGGCGGGTCGCAGCTGCTGGGACGACACAGATGTGGCCTTCATCTGGTGGATCATAAAGGCGCCCATAACGGCGTCGCTTCTGGTGAGAACACGGGGCGGTTCTGCACCGGGAATCCTTCTGGGGGCCCGGAGGGGGGGTGTCAAGAACAGACATGTCACCATGGCGACCTGTTGTGAAGCAGCTTTTGGATCTGCTCGTTGCAACCCGGTAAAATCTGTGGTTTAGTCTCTTTTTCGGCTCCATTTTGGAGTCCCGGTTTTATTTATTTTGATGATGTGAAATATTTTCAACCCGACTGAGGAAAAGGAACCGGACTCCTTCTTTTTTTTTTCCCAGCTGACGGAAATTGAGGATTAGCGTTGCAACAGAACAGGTTTTAAAATGGAGCTGAAGGGGTTCAAAAAAGATACCGGGTACTTTGGAACAGAAGTTATGTCAGCGAAAAAGTCAGATTAGATTATCGTAACGTTTGGGCGCTTTCTTCGCCGGTGCACGTCGCCATGGTAACCAGGAGCAGATTAAGATCTGATGTTGCTCGTAAAGGAGAAAATTCAGAGAAGATTCGAAAACTCGTTTCTAGTTTCATCAGGACGTGTTGCCACGGTAACCACCTATGGCAGGACACAAATCTACTGTTAAAGATCAATTTCCGTACCCGTGTTTTTTCCGCTGAACCAAAACTTTTAATCAGTTTGAATCAAAATAAGAGGGGGACGTGCGAGCGTGGCCCATCGGCATGGCAACCTTTGCTGAAAACAGCAACCCAGGCTAAGATAAGATAAAATAAGCCGGCAAAGATATCAGCCTTGCTTCCCCTCCGTTCAGGTGAACTTCATTATCTTCATCAACGTGATCCGCATCCTGGTGCAGAAGCTGCGATCGCCTGGCGTCGGGGGCAACGACACCAGCCACTTCAAGTGAGGGCTACTTCCTGGCTACGTTCAGTTAAGACTTCGGCGGTTCATTCGGCACTCTGCCCTTCATTAAATACCGAAATACCTTGACATACAAGTTCAGTTGGTGCCGCGACCGAGCTCGTAACTCAGTATGCTCGTATGTCAAATTCAATTTCCGTCAAAATGACTCCTCGGAGGCATGCTTTCCTGTGATTTTACTCTGGGCTCGCTAGCGGCGGGCGGATTGTCCGACTGTTATCTGAACCCCAGTTCACGGACAAGTGCGGCCACCTCGGTGTCAAAAGATCATCCCGCTCGCTCGCCGACACAGATCTGCGCTCCAATCACAAAGCCAAAAAAAAAAATGGGCGACAGCTTGGATCTCGACGAACTTGTATGTTGATGCACTCTTAAGTCAAGGTTCTATCTATGTCTATCTAGATCAGGGGTCGGGAACCTTTTTGACTGAGAGAGAGAGCCAAAAAAAACACATATTTTAAAATCTGATCCTAAGAGAGCCATATGTATATTTTTAATACCAAAAACAGCTAAATGGAAGAGAAAGACCAACAATTTTAGAGTACAATAAGACTGAATTTATTTTGAACAACATACTTTGCTATAACAAAGTAACTCAATAACAAGAAAAGTGCTTCTTAATTATAACGCTACTAAACGTGACCGCAGGTTCGTCTTAATGTTTTCTAGGTGCGAGAACGACTGTCCATTGTCAACATTATAACAAGCAGCTGGTCTGCAGGCTGAAGTTTTTTTCTGTCCATTTTTGTTTACTTGCCAGCTCTGCTTATTTACCCACATGTCCGAAAACTACTGAAATACTTGGCTGCATTTCTGTCATTCACCTGTTGTTTCTCCACTCGATTTGACATCACAACGGTACGATGGTGTACAGTTCTTGCCGAGAAGAATTTGATTATCTTGTCTTTATCCTTAAAGTCGTCAAAAAGCTCGTCGGCCACATCAAGCATGAATGATTCGGCGTATTCGCCATCTGTAAACGACAATCTCACAATTGTTAAAGAACCAGCAAAGCTGTTTGGCCCAGACACGGAGCTGCCGCTGACTAGCTGCACTCTGGACACTAGTTCTCGACAGGCCTTCTTTCTGTCGTCTCCCGCTGGATATTTCTCTGCAAATGTGGCACGGCGTGTGTCAAAGTGTCGCTTTATATTTGAACGTTTCATCGATGAAATTTTATCATTGCATAAAAGACACACTGCACGACCCGCTCTCTCCACGAAGGCGAATTCTTCTGTCCGTTCCCGCTGAAACGTACGGTAATCCTCATTATTTTTTCTTTTCGTCATCTTCTCGGTTAGAAGGGTTCACTCTGCATAAACAAGCTAACCAAAAACGAGGGAATATTACTTCTTGGCCTCAAAGTGACGTGCGCGGGCTGTTGTAAATTATCCAATAAAATTAGACTTTTAGGGTATCGGAGTACAGAAAGGATTGGCTCTTTGTTGCGTGCCGGCGCCAAAAGTTGCGGGTGAAAATATCTTAAGATTAAAATGTGTGTGGATTTTTTTTTTTTTTTATTGTGATGGCTTTTCCTGTCATTTTTTTTCACTAAAGTAACATTATTAGTAAAATTATTGATTAATTTTTCTAAGCCAGAGGCAGTCATCAAAAGAGCCATAGGTTCCCGACCCCTGATCTAGATGGTTCTTGGTAGCCAGCCTTCAAATGTAAGGATTCCCTGACATATGTGTGTGTGCACGTGCACTTGCAGGAGACTGGCCAAATCCACATTGCTCCTCATCCCCCTCTTTGGGATGCACTACATGGTCTTCGCCTTCCTGCCGGAGAACACTGGGGCGAAGGCCCGGATTTTCATTGAGCTGGGCTTGGGGTCCTTCCAGGTAACGGTGGCATCACCCAGAACCGGCGAGAATATGAGCCGCCGAATTTTCGGGACTCAAACCGTCTGGTTGTGTTTGGTTCTTCGAAGGGCTTCGTGGTGGCGCTGCTCTACTGCTTCCTCAACGGGGAGGTGAGTGAACGCCGGACGCTCCCGTACGTCAAGCAAATATGGGAATGTAATGTTCTTACCAGGTTGGGGGCATCGTTTATTTCTTCTTGTTTCTTTGAAGATGTATCTCGGTGCCCAAGGCAGGAAGTCAGTGGCCTTTTGGTCAGATGCCACTGGTCTGTTTATGACACATTCATGCAAAGTCATCCATCTATTGGAGCCAATCAGCTGTCATTGGGCGAGAGGCGGGGTTTAACATGGAAGGGTCAACTGTCAATCACAAATAGAGACATGCAACCGTCCCCATCTTACACTTACGGACAATTTGGACCCTTCAAAGAAACTGCTTAATTTTTTTGGGACTGCAGTAGAAAGTAGGGGAACCTGAAGAGAACCCATGCAAGGAACTCAGAGCCTACTTGCTGGTAGGCAACGTGATTATTAAGGTTCTGTGTTCAGGTGCAGGCGGAGCTGAAGAAGAGGTTCTGGAAGTGGCAGATGCAGAGCTACCTGACCTACACCAAGCGGCGCCGCCCACTGTTCACCGAGAGCAGCACCGTCACCCAGATATCCGTCTTGGACAAATCCAGTCCCAAAGACCAGCAGGGTCTGGAGACGCTTGCACCGGCGCACGCCCTTAAGCCCAACACCATGTCCGCCGTCTGAAAGCCGCCCGGGCTCTTCACCGCTTGCTCCTTGGATGTAGTTTCCTAAGCGGGTGACTGACGTGTAGAGCCAGATTACCACTGAATGTCTCAAGGTACCTCTCAGAATGTTTCATCTTGGGTTCGATGTCCAGTTGTCGTTGGTGTCTTCATCTTACTGTCATTTTGTTTATCATATTTTGGCCCGGGGGGGGCTGATTTTGGAATCCAGTAAACCCAGCCTAGTTCACGCCTGGCTGAGGGGACTTCACTTCATTGTTTTCATTTTGGTGAAAATGTTCTCCATCTTCCGTGGCACGTTTACAGAACTGTTCTGAAATCATATTAATGAGCCTGACTGATCCCCCAACCTTTCGTTCTCAGCCCTGTGTTTCTTTGAACTGATGTTCATCCATGACCAGGTTCCCTCAACCATAGGTTGTCTCCAACCAATGTTCTCTTGAGGCAAAGTTCCCCCAAGGACTCTCTTTCCTAAACCTGATGTCCCCTCTGGACTAGTTTTCCTCAACCTTATGTTCCCCTCCAGCTATGTGCGATAAACCCTGGGTTCCCAATGATTGCCCGAGGCTGTGTTCCTTTCAGGACTCAGTTCCCCAAACTCGATGTCCCCTCGAGACTAGTTTCCCTAAACCTTATGTCCCCTGGGGGCTAGGTTCCCAAAACGAATGTTCCCTTGGAACCAGTTTTCTCAACCCCATGTTCCCTCAATGTTAGGTGCCCTAAACCCAAATTTCCATTAGACTTATGTTCCTTGTAGACCATGGCACTCAGTTCCCTAAACATATGGTCCCTCAGGAGTGGTTTTCTTCAACCCTATTATCCCCTCAGGGTTCGGTTCCCTAAACACTGTGGTCCCCCCAAGTCTAGGTTCCCCCAGGTTCCACCAGACCTATGTTCTCTCAAAGCAATGCTCCCCATGACTCAAGTTCCCTAAATCTGTCCCCTCAGGACTACTTTTCATTAACTCTGTTTTCTCAAGGCCATGTTCCCTTCAGGACCCTTAATCTGTTGTCCCCTCATGACTAGTTTTCCTGGACCCTATGCTCCCCTTGAGGTTGGGTTCCCTAAATCCGAGGTTCCCTCAGAGCTATGTTCTCTGAGGCAATGTTCCCGCTTCAGGACTCAGTTCCCTAAACCTAAGTTATCTTTGGAACAGTTCCTCAACCCAATCTTCCCTCAAGGTTAGGCTTCCCGAACCCAAAGTTCCACCAGACCAATGTTCGCTGTTGGACATATTTCCCCAGGACTGAAGTTCCCTAAACCTATGTATCTTCAGGGGTACTTTTCCTCAACCCTGTATTCCCTCAGGGTTAGGTTCCCTAAACCCTAAGTTCCCTTAGAACTATGTTTTCTGAGGCAATGTTCTCCCAGGTCTCAGTTACCAAAAGCCTGTGTTCCCTCAGGATTTAGTTTTCTCAATCCTGTGTTCCCTCAGGCTAGGTTCCCCAAAACCCTAGGCTCCCTTAGAACTATGTACCCTAGAGGCTACGTTCCCTTCAGGACTCCGTTCCCTTAAGGACTCAGTTCCCTTAACCTACATTCTTTTAGGAGCAATGTTGGAACCCAATGTTTCCTTTAGGCTAGGCTCCCTAAATCTAAAGTTCCATTAGATCGAAGTTCCCCATTGGCCACGTAACCCCAGGACTCAAGTTTCCTAAACCTATGTTCCCTCAGGACTAGTTTTTCTCAAACCCCGAGTTCCCCTCAGGACTTGATCCCTTGGTTCCCTCATGCCCAGGTTCCAAATTCTATGTTCCCCGAAAGGTATGTTCCTTCACCCCTGTCCTAGCTGTTCCGTCGGGCCTTTATCCCAACGTTTCGGGTCAAAGTTCTTTGAGGGAACATGGGCTTCGGGGAACACGTCATCCAGGGAAACCCGCGAGGACCAGAAAAGCCATTAATGAATGAACAAGTGAGAAACGAGACTCCGCTGGCGGTGCCCCCCTGCCCTGGAAAGGGAGGCGGTGATTCCGAAACATTGCAATTTTACCCAGATGAGAATCATAGAAGTGGAGAACAGGCGAGTGGACCTGACAAAGACGGAACGAGCAGATGGAAGTAAACTGATTACACCAGAGACAGGAACCCATGATGAGGGAGCGGAGGGAGGCCATTGGGTGGAAGCGCTCGGGGCTAATCGGATTTGGAACGTCCGCAGACAATTATCAACTTGCTCCATTTGCCCCTTCGCTCGGTTCCGTGGCCGTTCTCCGAGCCGCTCGGTTCCAAATGCGGACTTTCCTCTTCTGCCATTTTGCTTTTTTTTTTTTTTTTTCTTTCTACTTCGGAGAGGGTTCGACTTTGCCCTCGTCCTGCGAACGTGCCCACATCAGCGGAGGTTCTGCTTTGCGACATGTTGCACAGTGCGCTAGCACACAACTGGAGCACTCGACTGTAAACGCTATTTATTTGTCCGATTTTGGTTTGTTTGTGTGAATGTAGATAGAAGCAGTGCTACGATTCCAGAACCCGTAAACGAAAAACCCGACGACGGTGTTTTAAGTTAGCCGTCGTTTATATTGTTTTGTTGTTGTTGTTTTCTTTTGTAATCCTGACATGCTGTAAAAATCCGCTGAAATGTGTCGGTTGCTCTTGTGTCGGACTTTTTTTATTGGGAAGTTTTTGAAAGAGAAAAGACTGCAGGGGGTCAGGTGACCAGTCAGGTGACCAATCAGGGGGAGTCTTTGAGGAACTCACCATAAATATCCCATCCATAAGAGTCACTTTGTTATTATTATTATCATAAAGAGTCACTTTGTTATTATTATTATCATTATTATTATTATTATTATTATTATTATCCTCATCATATAATCCTCATCATTAGCATGCAATTACATTTTTTGTTAATTATTTCTTTGAAATTTTTGGAGTGATTTTTCTAAACCCAATTTTCTCACTTCTTTTATTTTATTATATTAGTATCAGGAGTGGTAGAAGTAGAAGTAAGAGTTGTACCTTTGCTTTTTTTTCTTTTTTCACTTGAGCATTATGTGCAGATTGTCAGCAAATGATATTTTTTGTAGTAACAATAACAACAGTACTATTAATAATAACAGTAATGATAATAATCTGAATAAGAATTAGTCATTAAATTGCACAATTATTCAGAACAATATATCAAATGCTTTATCATTGTTTGATGCATTTTGCCATAACTGTTTATTGAATTTGTAATGATTGAATTTGTAATCATTGTATTTTATATTTTGATATTTCATTTTTCAACAAGTAACCTTTCATTAACCTTCATTCCTGAAGAGCTTCATCACTTCCAGCTCAGAGTGGTAAGTGACTATGTGACTCCTGGCCCCGCCCCTTTATGTGAGGGGGCGGGGCCAAGAGGAGTAGGTGGGGTCACATGACCTGGGGCAGCCAGTAGTTTTTGTTTTCCATCTTAAAGCTTAGTTTATAGTAATCCTCACAACTAACTGCCGAGCCCATTGAGCTCATTATATATTTTTTTTTATGCTAACAGTTTTTGCTAGTTAGATTTACCTATTTTTGTAAATCTTTTTTTTTTATCACCATTTTTTTAAACCTGCAAAGCCCCACAACAAACGTCATGCTAGCTCAAGTACCGCTCCTTTCCTCAATGTGGTGAAATCCTAACAGTACCTTTAAATCGCAAATAATATTGTCTTGAAAATTTACAAAAATCTCATCCAATTTCAACAAAATCAAAAAAAAAAAGAAACATCTTTTGAAGAAGCCGTTCAAAGAGCGACAACATTAGCTTTCTCTCTGCAATGTTAGCCAAGTGGCTAACGCTAACAGGCTACACCTGGCATTGGGATGTCATTTTTTTTCTCCAAGACGCTCGGGTTGAAATATTCTGGCGGAAAAAACAGGAAGCCGCGCTAACGCTATTGCTATTGCTATTGCTAATTCAGGATCAATTTTCTAGAGCAGAGGAGCTATTTTTCTATGTTTTCGTATCCCCGTACGACTTGCCTGGTAGCTTCTGCGCTATACGTGTACTCGTATTCCAGAGTTTTGTCCGTGGAAGTGGACAACTGGACTTTACCCTCGACCGTCGCAGTGCCTTTAACCGCTCCGCAGTTCTTGAAACTAGCGAACTATTGCGCATTTTGCGCCATCCGCTGTTTCTGACCGCAGATTTTGCTTCTTTACAAGATATCGATCTCGGCTTAAGTGGTTCCCCTCTCGCAAACCAAGGCAAAGACCCTGTTCTGTTTTCCTTTGTGCGCTCTCGTGTTTTTAAAAGGGGCGTTTCCTGTTTCCTGTCACATTAAAAAGGCTAAGCTGAGTTGAAGTGTCATGCAGTGAAACGTTTCCGTCGACGGGCTACTCGGTTCTCCGAGTCGGGGTATCACGTAGAAATAGTGGTAATAAATGACAGGGGAATAAAAGGTTGGAAATTATTATCTCTCTGCTATCAATCTAATTTGGGATTTTATTTTAATTGGAAAAAAAATGCTAGTAATGCTAGTAATAGCATTTTACAGTATTTTGCAAATTAAAATAATTATTTTCACATTTTTAAATAAGTTTTTTTACAGCTGCTTTGAAAATGTAAAACTGTAAATAAATGTGACCATAAATATAAAACATAAATATTTATTTCTAGCTATCACAAGGAAGCGCTAGCTAATTTGACCGCTGCCTCTCCAGGCCTAGAGAGGGCGGCAAGCTTAAAAACACCATCGAGCCACAAAGTCCCATACATTTATTTCCACTTCAGTGACGTACAAAAAAAAGGAGAGAGAGAAAATAAGTCTCTTGGGAGACGAAGCGATGGAGGAGACGGAGGGAAGAAGCTGGGGGAGGGTTACATTCAGCCGTCAGCCATGTTTGTTTATCGTTGTTTGTTTGTTTTTTCAGCCGGATGTTGAAGCAACGGAGCAGGTCAGGAAACCTAACATCCATCTTTTTTTTTTTTCTTTTCTTTTCTTCTCTATCTTTTTCATGCAAAGCAGAAAAAAACATTAAAAAAATATAAATGAGCAGTTTTCGGGCTTCGTACCCACAGAGGGAGAAGAACAAGTTAAAATGGATATAATTAAAATAACATTTCATTAAAAGTAAATATTCAAAACGTGTCATACTTTGAAATATGTCATAAGCTAATGAAATCAATAAGAATATGATTGAAATTGTTCAAGTATGCCTTGTATTTAATGAATTGTATTATTTTAAATTGGAAAGCGACACCTGCCATGAAGGTAAATTGAAAAATACCTTAAAATTAAATTAATTAAAATACAATTAAAAAAGAAAAAAAATTAAAATGTAACTAAAGTATCAAATGAAATTAAAGAAAATAAAACGAAATGAAAATAAAACAATAAATTTACGATCAAAATAAAATAAATGCAAAGCAAAATACAGAATTAAAAACATAAAATAAAAAATTAAACTAAATTAAATAAAAATAATAATAACTCAAGAAACTGAAAATAAAATAAAATTAATAAAAAAAAACAAATGAAAATAAAACAAATTAGAAAAAATGATCAAAATAAATAAACGCAAAATGAATGCAAAGCAAAATAAAGTAAAATGAAAATACAAAATTAAAAACAAAATGAGATGAATTCAAAAAACATTAAAAATAAAATGAAATTAATAAGATAAAACAAATTCGATCATAATAAAATATAACACAATGCAAATAACAAAAAAAATAAAAATAAAATAAAAACATACAACTGACAATAAAATATAAAATAAAATAAAATTCCATTTTAACTTTGTCCCACCTCGGGTGGAGGCTCGGCCCAGTATCCAGGGTTTTATCCTCACCTGCTGGATGTAAACAGTAACAACACTCATGCATCGGAACACGGGAGAGGCGTTCAGGGTCTCCGGAAAACACAGACACCGTCAGAAAAGTCAGATATAAAACTCATCACAGCGCAAGTTTTTTTTGACACAATTCACTTGTTTTTCAAATCACACCGGAAATTACAGTTTGTGTTGTTTCAACAATAAAAGTCACAGAAAGAAAGTCTTATTTTCGTTCCCTTTCGCGTGGTACGTCACGTCCGGTGTTAGACGGGAGAGGACGCATTTCCGGTCGGAGCGCGGCCACTTCCGGACTTTGAGATGTGAGATAGCGCCATCCTGTGGTTGCTGCTGGTACTGCAGGGACCGGACGCCCGGGCCGGGATTCCGACTCGGCCGATATATGCACGATTTATTTACTTATTCATTTATTTGATTCATCTTGTTTAAAGATAAAATAAAAAATAAAAAAAACAACAACATATAATTATAAGCCATATTTTGAACCTATTGAATTAAACTTAAATGTAAGTCAAAGAAAATACATGAAATGATGACGTTACATATGATTTCTATTCATCTTTCAAATTAAAATTGAAATTTTAATGTAATTATTTTATACATCTAATCGAATTTTTATGTTGTAAATAATTCATTCATTTAATTATGTAATCTTGGATTTATTTTAGCTTACAATTTTTTGGGGTTATTTATGAAATAAATGTAACAATCTTATTGAAGTAAAAATGATTTAGAATTTTTGTTTCAGTTGTGTATTTTCTTAATTTTCATCTCTTAATTGGTCTGGTAAATGTCATCTATTTTTTATTTCAATTTCATACTTTCATACAGATTCATTTTTAAGATAAAATTGTGTCTAATATAATAAAAAAATGTCCAAATTCCAATGCATAATAAACTCATGACAATAAAATAAAATCAATAAATATATTTTAATATCCAGTGATCACATTTTGATACTTTCACTTATCCTGGAAAATATGTTGACTTTACTTAAAAACAAATATATCATTAAAAAGGTCAGAACCTTGAAGATTTGATGTAATATACATAGAAAATACATGCAATAAATTAGCTTGATTTACAAAATGAGCTTGCCTCTAACAAAAAGAATATCAGAAAATGAAATTGTTTATTTCCCTTTTCCCTTATTTTCCCGGTAGATATTAAAAAAGAAAGTCACAGCACTGTTTAAACAAAAAAAAAAAAAAAAAAAGAACTGATGTTATGGAATCGATTAACAAATAAATAGATAAATAAATTAAGACCCGGAAGCATCTAGAATCCAGGTCCGGCGTTTCCCAGACCCATCAGTCGAGCTTCAAACTTCCAACAAGCAGGAAAAAAAAAGCAAATTAAATCATAATTTCAGCATTTTAAACAACAACACTTATAAATATCCAGATTAATAATCCAGGAAATATTCCAGAGAAAAATCCTTTCTATTTTATACACATATATTTACAAATATATGTATATGTATATATATATTTATATTTATATTTATATATAAAAGCATTTTACCCGCCTGGATGTTTTCCAGTTTTTAGACCAGTTTGCAGTGCTGTCAGATTCTTTACTTGTTTTTGTAATTAAATAAAATCAATGAAAAAAAAAAAAATCTACATTTAAAGAGATTAAATTTAATATTGTGCAGTTGAGAAGTCACACCATGTTGTGACCTTTTCATTTACTATCTTTTTTTTTTTTTTACATATTGATTGGTTTGTGTTGTTTATGTGTGTTTGTGTTTGTTGTGCAAGACTTAAAAAAAACTTTTCTATCCTCTGCAGGTCCATCCATATGTCTTATTCTTAAATAAAATAAAATAAAAAGTGGACCAGCTGTTTTGTGCTTGAAGGCACTTCAGAAGGCGCAGAGAGAAAGGGGTCAAGGGTCAAAGGTCAAAGAAGGGCTCGAGGGAATATCCAGGAATTCAGAAACAGGAAGTGAGAAGCGAGTCATTGGCCTTGACGAAAGAAACCTGGATTTAAAAAGGAAAAGACGACTTCAAAACATAATAAAAATATAATGAAGCGGGAGCAGAAACTATATTTTAAATATTTCACAAATAATTACAATGTAATTCCATTTAACATTGTGTTTTTTCAAGTTTTACTATTTCTGATTAATCTGATTCAAGTCAGATGACTATGATTCATAATGACTTGATTTTCATCTTTGATAAGAATTAATTGATTAGTTAGCAGGAAGTGTGTCTTAAATTTAAATTTTATTTATAATTTTTTTTCTTTGCTTTGCATGCCGATGGATCAAACTTTCTTCATTAAACATATTAAAGAAATCAAATAAAAACTTGTTTTTTTAAATTTTAACTTTCAATTTTAAATGTGTTTTATTTTTGTTCACATTCTGATACCTTCCTATTCTCACCTTCCCAATTTTAAAACGGCCTCTGTCCTCATCTCGCCAAGAAAATTATTTAAATGTTAAAAAAAAAAAAAAAATGTGATTAAAAATTAAATTAAAAAAAAAAAAAAAAATTAAAAAAACAAAGATCTGTCGTAATCTGTCACAGGCCGACAGGGGACACTGTTGCCTCAAAAAAAATGATTAATGTTATCGTGGTAGCCTCCGTTGCTCCACACCGATGAAGATGCTTAACTCTGATTTTCCACAGAAGAATAACATGAGAAGAAGAAGAAATAAATAAAGTAGAACTGTAAACAGAACCACGTGGATCGGAAAGGCTCTTTCACGTAGTCCGAGGCCGTTCTCGGGTTCTCTGACATTTTTTGTCCAAGTTCTCCAGAGCCGTCGGAGAACCATCTGTAAGAACGTGAACGTTTTTCTTTTTTTTTAAATCTCTACTTGGAGTTTGAAGTCCAATTATATTTGACGTTCTCTAGAAAATGTTTGGACGGTACCAAGGAGGAAACTACTTCTCTGTTCCGGTAGGTTCTACTTCTTTGACCGTTTGTCTTCACATTGGTTTCTGAGTGAAATATACAGTCGGGTCCTACGATCATTCCCATGAGGGACGCCGCAGAGTCACATGATCCTGAACCAGCCTTCTGGTTCGTGGATCTAGAGCCTTCCTCCGCTAACTTCCTGTTTAGCTAACGGGCAAGACGCTATCGTCCAATCTCTGGTCTCTTCTGGACTTTTAGTGTCTGGACTCCCAAACTTCCTGCGGGCCTGATGACGTGACCCCATATTTGTAGTTCCATTGTTTCGGCCCATCGGTAAAATCAGCTTTTACAGTATTTACAGTTTAATCCAGAAGGTCTGCTGCCAGCGGTTCCTTTGAGAACATCCGCCGAGATAGGTTGGAGAACCTTCTCCACCCGTGACAACCCGAAACCAAAATTGAGAGAAAGTGGCGACTTCACATTTTTGTTATTCCAACACTCGCTGGCCTTCGTTGCCACGGAAATGTGACTCTGACGTTCGCCAGGCTCTCTGGTCGGTCGGTTCCACGGTTCTGTTGTTTGTTTTCCAGATTTTCAAATGCCGGCAAATGCCATGTTCGAATGGGGAAAGGGGGGAGGAGCTAAATTCCACGCCGGTTTTGCAAATGGATGAATCATTGAGATACAAAGCCGGCGATGTAAGCTTCAGGGGGCTTAGAAAGACTGTCACGGGAAATGTGTCCTAAAAGGGGGGCAGATTCATTATTTACAGGGGATTAGATTACATAGTTGATTCCTGGGAGAACCAGGAGAAACCAACCGGGTTTTGGGGGTCCAGGATGAAGAGAGTTGGGGTTCAAAAGGAGGCAAATCTGACTCCAAGAAGGGAGGGCTCAAAGTGCAGGGAGAGGCACTTTGGCACAGGTAGGGTTCAGAGAGGAGGTCAGTCTGGGTGCAGGAAGAGGCCCAGGAGAAGGGAGGTCAGTGTCCAAGGAGTGTTGGACCAAGGTGCAGGGAGGGGCAAGTTGGGGTCCAGGAGGAGACTGGTTTGTTGGCATCCTAGGTGGGGCGGGTCAGGGTCCAGGAGAAGGCGGGTCCATTGGAATCTGAGAAGGGCTGGTCCAGAGAGGGGCCGGTCAGACAAGAGGCTGCTCCGGGTCACTGCAGTGAAGCTGGGTCTCCATCGTAGTCTCGTCCGGGTAGGGGTTTGGGTACGGGTTGAAGAAGGGGTTGGTGAGGCTGGTCATCGGGAGGAGGGTGGGCGAGGGGGGGTTGGCAGCGTCAGGTCCGGCGGACGAGGCGTTCCCAGCGGCGTTGGCGGCGGCGGCGGCGGCGGCGCTCAGGTGGCCGGGTTCTCGGCCTGTAGGCTGGACATGCGGATCTGCGAGCTGCTCTTGCTGAGGATGGACAGTTGCGTCCCCCCGTTCACGCCACTGCTCGCCAGCGAAGGATGCCGGTGCTTCAGGTCCACAGCAAAGTACCGGTTCACCGTCCAGCTGCGCCATTTCCTCTTGATCTCCGATTGCACCTTGAGGGATATACTTCACAAGGTCATTATTAATGGACCTCGCTGAAAGGACACCAGCTGGCTGTCCGTCAGTCTACGTCTGTCTGTCTCCCCGCGCCCGAGGCTCGCCGTTTCCAATGGTCGCTTCCAAAATGTCCGATTCGCGCAATAATGCAAGACAAGACCCTCACCCTGACGCAGCTTGGTACCTCTGCGCCTTTGCCGAGAGGTTCCAGATGCTAAATTCCAATTTGGAGTCCTAGCAAGGACTTGGACAACACGAGAATAAAATGAATTCATTATTTTGGTCGTCCCCAAAAGATGCCGAATCATTTGGGACAATTAAAAACAATATTTCCCTTATTTCCCCAAAGTCACCATGGGTTGTGAAGGGTTGGGTCCCCCCCCCAAAAAAATTGGGACTGGAGTTGTATGCTGCTCTGACGGGCTTTTGGCCTCGCCCATCCCCTGACTTCCACCAAGACTGCCACCAAATGTTCTTGAAAGCAGACCCGTTGGTTAGAATCCCAATGGTCTCTTCTCACTGCTATTAGCCCTCCCTCCGCTAGTTAGCTTAGCATAATGACAGTTGCCTAAGGTATCTGTAGCCCACCCCAGCAGGGGGAAACGAAAGACCAGAACAACTTGACAGGATTTAAAATGTGAAAGACTGGTGGCGCAGTAGCTGAGTTGTTGGAGCTTCCACTTTCACAGCAAGACCTTTCCTGGTTCGGTTCCACAAAAACCGTTGCCGTGGTTACGTTTGATTCGATTGTTACAATTTTAAGTCAAAGAAATCAGAAAACAACGAGCCTCGGCTGTCACTGTTCTGCATCGTTGTACATCAGGTGTGTGTGTGTGAGTGTGTGCGTGTGTGTGTGTGTGAGTGTGTGTGTGTGTGTGTGTGTGTAAGTGTGTGTGATGCAACGTGGAGGAGGGTTTACCTCTCCATTCAGGAAGCAGTAGAGGACGGCCACCACGAAACCCTGGTAGACAAACATGCACAGACACACACACACACACACACACACACACACACACACACACACACACACACGACAACATCACTTCTTCAGAGTTGTTTTTGCAAGTTAACTTAACCAAACAACTTTGTTTTGTTTTGCTTTTTGACTGTTATCAAGATAATTTTTATCGGTTCTTTGACACAACGTCTGCACGCTAGTCTGGTTTCCATGGCGATGCGTCACCTGGAAGGATCCCAGGCCGAGCTCGAACACCAGCCGCTCACGCTTGCTGACGTTCTCCGGGGAAAAGGCGAAGACGGTGTAGTGGATCCCGAAAAGAGGGATCAGGAGCAGGGTGGAGCGGGCCAGCCTCCTGAACACACACACACACACACACACACACGCAAAGTGAGTAATACAGAAAAAAATGCATCCACACAAATACAGACACACACCCACAATCACACAGATACACATGAACATCACACACACATTTAAATGATCATTCACACAAACACGCACACAGCAATACACACACAAATAGACACATTAAATCAAACATATACGTAGATATATACACAAACACACACACACACATTTAGAGACGTGCACAAAAACAAACACACACAGGGATACACAAACACATATATACAGCGCATTAAGACACACAAACACAGAATAACACACAACCAGGAACACACACAGCCAAATACACACACAGGAAAACACAGACACAGCCAAATAAACACACAAACACACACAAACACATAAAAAACACACGAAAACACAGGAACACACACACACAGTTGAATACATGCACAAACAGAGATATAGACACACACAAACAGCAAAATACACACACAAACACAGACACATATTTCCACATATATGGGCACACACACTCACACACACACACACACACACACACACAGATCATTAGAGATTCCTGATTGGTCAAATAAACACATGTCGTCCCTATGAAGGGAGTGAAGGGGATAAAGAGCATTAAAAATAAAATAACATTTCATTAGTGAAATAAAAACCTAATAAAATCAAATATGGTTTTATTTTATTGAGCGAATCATTGATATTTTCCTGCCGCCTTATTAAACTTTGTCATTTAATCACTTTTTTTTCCACAACTAATAAAAGACGCCGTTTCATTTCATTCCTTCTTCCGACGCTCGATTCTCATTTCACGCTTTCACGGCTTTTAATTTGTTTGTTTTTTTTATTCTTTCACTCCCGCTGCGATAAAGATGATTTGTTAAGCTAATTAATTCACAGGCTTTTTTAATTGCCAGGGCGTCAGTCCTGCAGTGGGGAAAAAATGCCGGACAAGAAAAAAAAAAACGAAAATCACACATACAAAAAAATACAAAATTAAAAAACAACAAAGTAGGAAATCACCAAATTATATATACAAAAAAAAAATCAAAATTGCCATTATATAAATATGTAAAAAAATCAACAAGTGGCTGCTTAGATCTATGAAATTAGTTTGAACGGTCAGGGAAGAAAACATAAAATAACATAAAAACAGTATAACATGATATAACATAATGTATTGTCATGTAATGCAATACAATATTATAGTAATATAATAAATTATAATATAATAATATAATAACATAATGTATTGTAATGTCATGTAATACAATATTATAATAATATAATAGAATACAATATATATTTCAAGGGGAAGAAACTCAAGTCTAGTTGCCACAAGAAGATTTTGACGATATAATATGAAATAATATAATATAATAATACAATATTATATAATATAAATTATGCATAATGTATAATGTAATGCAAAGCAATATAATATAATATCATATAATACAATATAAATATCAAGGGAAGAAACTCAAGTCTAGTTGCCAAGAAAAGATTTTGACAAGACAAGACAATATAATATAATATAATATAATATAATATAATATAATATAATATAATATAATATGATATAATATAATATGATATAATATAATATATCATAAAATATCATATCATATAACATAATATAATATATCCGCTATTAAGTGTTTAAGTATCACTTCCTAAGTGGCAATTTCAAAGAAAAATAATGAAATAAAATAGGGGTGGTTGCCATGGAAACAACCTTGACTCACAGGTAAATACTCGACTCGTTCCCGCCGATGTCAGGAGACTGGAGCTTCTGGACGAGGATGACGATGATGCCGATGAAGAGCACAAAGTTGACCTGCAGGGACACGCAGAGGGTGTGAAGGGTCGGGGTAATCGGATTACTTTGTAATGTAACGCTACTCTAATTACATTGCACAGGAAACCCACCATGATGGAGGCCAGGACGGGTCCCTTGATCACCCACCAGATGGCGGTGCTGTCGTTCATGTCCCAGCAGCTGGATGGAGAGAGGGAGGAGGGAGAGAAAGAGAGAAAGAGAGAGAGAGATGGTTGAAGATGAACGTCTCCTCCGTCTCTCCTCCAAACCTCTGCTCTCCATCTCCTACCCGACGTCATCGAAGTGAAACCTCAGCACCGCCCAGATGGTCACACACACCGTGGGGGTCCCTGGACACACACACACACACACACATAATTCACATTTACAAATATTTTACAATGTTCAAAGTGTACAAAATCTTTAATCCTTAATTACACATTATTACACGTCTATTACACGTCTATTACACGTCTATTACACGTCTATGCCATTTGAAGGCAGCTGCTCAGTCATTTTTATTTATTTCGTCAGTTTCCTGTTTTTATTTTTATTGTTTAGTAAACAAATGAACAAAGTAATTTGGAATATTACTGATAAATTATTCAGTATTGTCCAAGTATCTGAAAATACCCCCCCCCCAAAAAAAAAAAAAAAACATAGATAGAAAATATTCAGCAATTTTTAGATTTAATTTACTTACTAATGATTTCAACTGTGGAATGAATTGATTTTTTTTATTTTACTTTTTTATTTATTACTTTTACCACTTTGCCACTTTAATTTTTTTTCATTTTTATTGCTTCTTTTAAATCTTTTATGTTGTGTACATATGTGTGTCTGTACCATAAGCCGCCTTAAATAAAACATATTACAAGTAGTATGTTATTACACACCTATTACATATTAATCATACAGTTATTGCGTGTTTATCACACATTGATTGGACATTTTATCAGACATTACGCGGTAATTCAGTGGAAAGGCAGCAGATAGAAAGAAATTATTAAAAAAAAGATTAAAAAAAATACCCAGGAAACTAAAATGTGTCACTTCTGAAACCAGAGTGTCCGAATCTGATCGGTCGTTATCAGATCTCTCAAGAAATAGACTGCGTAACTTCCCGTGTGAGTGTGTGTGTGTGTGTGTGTGTGTGTGTGTGTGTGTGTGTGTGTGTGTGTGGCCTCACCCCAGCCGATGATGATGTACCAGTAGAAGTACCTCTTCTCGGGAAAGAAGGTCTCCACCAGCAGGGTGAAGAGATACAGGCCCTCAATGAAGAGCCAGAAGTAATTGGAGAGGACGCAGTAGTGGAAGAAGATCATGACGGCCCGGCATTCCAGCTGCAGGACACACACACACACACACACACACACACACACACACACACACACACACACACACACACACACACACACACACCGACGGGAGGTGTGAGGGTGTTACAACAACCCATATTCACTGAGTTTATGAGTGTGTGTGTTTGTGTCTGTCTGGCAGTGTGGATGAGCCAGTGTGTGTGTGTGTATGTGTGTGTGTGTGTGTGTGTGTGTGTGTGTGTGTGTGTGTGTGTGTCTCACAGTGTGGATGAAGCAGTGCTCGCTGTCCTCCTTGGCGTACAGAACGCCGTCCTTGATGAAGACGGAGATGGCCCTCAGGATGAAGGACACGAACAGGTTCATGTGGATGAAGTTCCTGGTGCAGTGAAGCTTCCTGGGACACGAAGGGCGAGCCAGCCAATCACGGCCCGGCACGGGAAACGGAGTGTCATCGATAGCCAATCACAACGGGCGAGAGGCGGGGTCAATCAGTCATCCAAGCATTCACGCCGATGCACAAAATAATTGATATTTATATGTATGTTATTTTGTGTGAGTGTGTGTGTGCGCGCACGTGTGAGGTCCGTGTCGAAAAATGTCAAGACCAAAATTATTATCTAATAAAGCACAATTTCATCTGGAAATATTTCCAAAAAAATATTGGAAAATATTCAGCATTTTTTTTTTTTTTTTAAATTAATTGCTCTAAATGAGCAACGATGGTATTAATGGAAATTTAATTAACTAGTTATAATAAATATATATATATATATATATATATATATAATATAATAATATATGATAATATATGTATATTTTTTATATATTTTTTTATATTATATATTTTATATTATATACATATATATATATATCATATTTTTTATATATTTTATATATATATATATATATTTATAATTTAATTATAATTTATTTAATTAATTAAATAAATAAGTAAATATATAATTATAATTAATTAATTTAATTTATATAATAAATATATATATATTTATAATTTATATATATTATATATATATATAAATATATATAAGCGTCTTTGTGTACCGTGAAAAGCGCTATACAAATCGTATGTATTATTATTATTATTATTATATATATTTATAATTTGATTACATTTTTTGTTACTTTTATTTTTATTCTTTCTTTTACATTCTTACATGTCCATATATACGTCTGTATTTTGACTGGACCGGAAAGCTCCACCTCGTATTTACCTGAACCTGCACAGGATGACCATGGCGGTGGTGAGCGACACCAGAGACGTGCTGTAGCCCACGGTGTAGAGCGCCTTGACCGACACGTAGTACATCCCCTGGGGAACGCAACCAATCAGAATTAAGGATGTTGGAGGGGTCGGGTTGAAGTCCCGAGCAGAGAGCGCCGCACCCACCGGGTGGCTGCTGTTCCCCTCCTCGTACAGACAAGCGTCCACGTAATGGGGGAAGGTTTCCGACCAGCCCAGCTCCGTGCAGTTGCGACTCACCTTCCCCACCTCTGGAGGGCCGAGACACAACAGATCGTGCTGAGTTTTTTAAAAAAAAACAAGCGTTCCTCCCATTAAGGCTTATCTTTGCAGCTAACAAGTAGCTTATAGCATCCTGACATTGTTTTTGTTATGGATTCTTAGGTTTCCCAACAACTGCTAACCGCTAGCCCTCTCCTCTGAATGTTAGAGACGATATCAGGATCACGACTCTTTGCAAAGCTAATACTGACTTGTCGTAGATCCGACCAAAATGTTGACACTAGCAGTAGTAGTTAGCAGCTAGCCATTTTCTGTGTATCTTAACTAACTAGAAATTTAAAGTTTCTTTACAGTTTGTGTTTACCATCTGTTATGTTAGATTATCTGACCAGATGAGGTGACGCTAACACTAGCGCATTAGCCCAGTTTCTCAACTGATAGCGAGGCTATAGCGGCTAAATTAGCGAGTTCATGGCAGCAGTGGGATGTACGTGCAGACATACTTGAAATAAAATGGGCGGTGGCGTTAGCGCTTTTGTTTATGTGACGCCAGCTAGCCGTGTGCTAGCACAAATGCTAATTATACCGTAATCCTCCTCGCTGATGAACTGCGAGAAGAGCTCGGGGCAGTTGACCTCGACGACCTCGCCCAGCCTGGCCGGATGCCAACACGTCAGGTTGTCCCACATCCACGGACAAACTGCAACACACACACACACACACAGAGTGTCAGTGTTTCACTCCACAGAGCCATATGTCGGTGTGTGTTTTTGGATTAAGGAAAAAAAAAAAACAGTCCATCTGTCCAATATAGGAACGGTGCTGGAGAGGAGCCCCCGCCGGGAGCCATGTTTTTTTTTAGCTTTTTTTTAATGTCTGATTTCCCAAAATACAGGGATCGGCCAGCAGGTGGGGCCGCAGACGCCGAGCTTTTTCGAAGTATTTTTTTTAAGTGCGATTTTTATTTCCGTTCACTCATTCTGCCCACTCGGAGGGGCCGCGGCCAATCACGGTTGGCGCTAGAGACCAGGGGGCGGGGTTTAACTCTGTGTCGGCTGTCAATCACACGGAGACAACCAACCAGCCTCTCTCCACATGGGGCGAGAACGAGGGTTCCTGTGGGAGAGAGAACGCCCGTCCTCACCCGCCGCCGCCGCCGCCGCCGCCGCCGCCGCCGCCGCCTCAGATTCTATTTTTACCCGCCTGTTACTCAACACCTCGCTAATCAACGCTGTGTTTTGTTTTAATTTTGTCCTCCGGGGTCACGGCTGTCGCCGGGGCCCGCCGTCCGCGGGGGCCGCGGCGCTCGCCGGCTCCAGAAATAGCGAGCGAGTGAGAAACGTGGGCTTTTGTTTTGTTTCTCCGCCATCTGGAGAACACGCTCATTAGTCTGGAGCGCCGAAGATGCCGGCGTTAATCTCTTGGTTTGAGTCTTATTATTTTTTAATTAGCCGGCTGCTGGAGGAAAAAAAGAAAACACCAAAGAAGAAGAAACTTGCTAAATAAAGAAAAAGCTACCGAGCTCCAGATCCTCCTCGGCGTTGTGAGTTTCCATCATTTCCATGCATTTCTCCTCCTCCCTCTTGATCACGCAGTTGGACAGGGCCTGCTGGCTAGAGAGCTACACACACACACACACACACACACACACACATAGAAGAGAGAGTCAAGCAGCTGAAAAGAATCAACGATGAAATGAAAAGTGGTTCATTTCCACTCCCTGCCAATTAAACACACCGAGCCACCGGTACCCCTGCTGGTGTGTGTGTGTATGTGTGTGTGTGTGTGTGTGTGTGTGTGTAAGGGGAATATATGAAAGAAAACAAGGCTCTTTCTGACCATGAGTCCCTCAGACTCTCCTGTTATTTCAATGGAGACACTGAGGTCACCCCCCCCCCCCCCCGCCAACCGTCCCCCCCACCCGAGGGATGCGCCCCAGGCCACCGGTGACGGAGGCAGGCGCCTGACAGGGGGAAGAAAAAATAAAAAATAATAAGGACCCCGCGCTGGCGAGACGCCACGTCACGGCTTTATGGAGGGACTTTCAGTGTCCGACGTCAGCGACGAAGATTTAGCGGCGGGATGGAGACGGGGCTCGGGGGCCCTTATTTCCCCCCCCGGGGTGATTTGCGACGACCTGGCAGGAAGTATTTCGTGAGGAATGAAGCAGCGGGAGAACGGTGACACATTCATTGATTTACCGAGACAGAGAAAGAGAGGGTGAAATAGATAGAAATTATTTTTGTTTTCCTGGGTTTAGGGGGATCCAGCGCCCTCTAGTGGTCATAACTGGGACTGCAACAGAAATAGATCGCGAGTTGATCTAAAGTTGATCGATTTTTTTTTTTTTTTTTTTTCAGATAGGATGAGGAAACGGACTAAAATAGAATTGGGATTAAAAAAAAACTGAAGTCATTAGCTAACGGCTAATGAAACCCCAGTGCAAGAGTGGGCAATTATTTTGGCTGGCATTTCTCATATTATTTTTATGTGTGGGCCAACACTATATCATGTACATAGAACAAAATGAAAATCGCAATTTCAATATTGGCATTTATTTAACTTGAAAATCATTAATGATCACATAAATGTACCAACATTATTTCAATTAATCATCCATATAAAATGAAACAAAAGGAAAAAAAAAAAAAAAGGAGTTTCTAAATTCAATATTGATTGAAAATACTTATTAGAATATTCAAAGAAAATAGATTAGCGGGCCGGAAAAAAAAAAAAGCAAAACGGGCCAGTGATGCATCTCATATAACCAGGACGTGGCGTCAGAGGCGGGGCTTCTGTGCAGGACAGCACTAAAACCTTCCTCCATTGTTGGGGTTAATCTCCTCTGGAATCACAGAACTTTATCGGACGGAAGAAATCGATCAAAACGAACGAGCAAAAGCATTCATGCTGTTCGGAGGTATGGCCACTAGGGGGCGCTCGTCTCTACCGATTTCTGCCAAACCGGCGCCGATTTTGGGCGTCGAGGGAACATCTCCGAAGCAAACGTCTGGCGTGTTCACCCTCCCTCCAGCCCACCGCCCGCCTTCCACCATATTTATCTTCCCGCTGCCTCCGACGCCACGGGAGAACGTAAATAACGGATGCGGATTAAGTTCAAGTCCGGGTTCAATAATTTAGCGGCGTGTCGTCGAGGCCGGCGGGAGGAGGTTCGCGTAAACACGTGAAATATTCAAGGCGGGATCGAAGCCACACCCCATCCACCCGTCTCTCCATTTTAGTACATCTGCCTTATTTTCTTCTCATATTTCCTTCTGCGCCAATGAGGAGAAACAATCCGGGAGGATTTCCTTCTTCTCCCGCTACGAGATAAATTCTAAATTAAAAATAAGGTGTGCGGCCCTGTGATTGACAGGTCGAGGTTAAGCCCCGCCTCCCGCGGGGACCCGATAACCAGGATTACTAGTATATATTATGAACGAATGAATTAATATTTACACAGTAAGTGCAAGCGTGACATACATTAGACACAGTCACAGTATTCAGTGGAAAAAGTTCAAATTATTATCAGATAATATCTGATTATCTGATACTATAATTAATATTATATTATAATTTTAGATAATTATTCTGTTTGGGTTCCAGCATCATGGCTGAAGTCCTGGAGTTTTTGCATTTGATGACTTTTGATGGAAGGAGGATATCATCTGTAGACTATCGCTTCCTATGCTAAGCTAACTAGCAGAGGAGCATCTATCTTCTCATCCCTCATCGTCCGGAGCCTCCTTTCCCGGTGGGAACATTTGTTTTTTTCAAACCTTTTCCTGATGGGTCTGATTGAACATGACCCTTGATGGAAGGAAGCTACAATTCCAATGACAACTATTCGTTATGCTAAGCTAATTAGCAAGGGTGCTAATTTTTGAAAGAGAAAAGCATCTATCTTCTTATCTTGTTTCAGGGATCCTCCCTTCCTGGTGAGTTACAGGGTCACTTTTTTCAACCTTTTCCTGATCGGTTTAATGGAACATGACCTTTGACGTTGGGAAGCTACATATGCCAACAGACTCCTCTTCTTTATGCT
This sequence comes from Fistularia commersonii, assembly GCF_037954325.1. Lineage (NCBI taxonomy): Eukaryota > Metazoa > Chordata > Actinopteri > Syngnathiformes > Fistulariidae > Fistularia > Fistularia commersonii. The sequence goes on from NC_141284.1 coordinate 3,260,067, forward strand.
AAGCTAATTCGCAAAGGTGCTGATTTTTAAAAGAGGGCTTTTCCTGATTGGTCTGCTTGAAGATGAAGGGATGAAACCTTATTATCTGTTGTGTTTTTTTTTGCGTCCTCACTGATTGCTTGCTAGTTATAACAGTTATTTGTTATTGAGTAGAAAGTGAAAGTGAAAGTGAAAGTGAACCTGGCTCCAGGTCCGAGGAGGGTGATGTCGTTTCCGGCTGAATTAAAAAAAAAACTCCACCCGGTCAGACGTGAAGCGGTTATGATGTGTGGGGTTTTGCTGGGCCGCCAGGGCGCCGGTGCCAGACGCCACGCCAGTTTACGCACGAGGATCCGGCAATTAATTCTCTGCCGAGGAACCTCCTGTGACTAATTATATCACACCTGTCCTACATCGTCTAGCCGTGTATAAAATGGGTCAGACTCCGTGCGTGTGTGTGTGTGTGTGATGATGACTTCATGATCACATGACCCCGAATCCATCTAAAACAAACAGAACAATCACTGCAAATTAACGGTGAGCCTTTCATTTCCACTAATGAGTCCCGCTACTGTCAATCTAGCATGCTAATGCTAACAAAACGCCCGTCTGTTCATTAGATTCAACACCTTGCCGACATTGATTTGAATAATAAGGGCTTTAAACTCAGAATAAATGTGGACCATCTTTATTCTGGTGCCGTCTTGTATTGCAGCATAAATGACTAATTACCCGTTTTGATGTTTCACGCCCCCGTACTTAATTACACAGTTGTAATCAATACACAAACAACATCGGCTGAGTTGTCGATGCCCAAATTGTTTTGTTTTTTTTTTGTTCTTTTTTTTTCAGCATCGGCTCCCGGAACAAATCCATTGGCCTTATCTGGATCACATTGCTCGACTTTTCTGTGCCTCTTTGGTGAGGTTTTTAATCCCATCTGTTACAAATCATCTGTTTGGACGCAGTCAACATAGTAAATAAATAGTATATTCTAGACGTCTGTAGAGCTTCTCAGTCCTGCAGGTCATGGGGAATTCTTGTATATTATATCATATTGAATATCTCATATATTCTATAAATTTCCTTTTCAAAAAATATATTTATTAATCATAATATAAAACAATGAACATGATAAAACATAATATAATATAATAATTCATTACACATTATTATTATTATTCATTTATAATTAAAATAAAAAATAATACATTTAAGAAATAAATGTAATAAACACAATTAAAAAACATCTATTATCATCATCTTATTAGTAAATTACATTAAAATATTACTTGAATAGATATATGCAATAAATAATTCATAAGCTTATTATCATGATTTTATTATTAATTTATAATTGAATATACATTTAACATATCTAATAAACAAATAAGGCCAATAAATACTATTTAATGCAAAATAATAATACATTATTATTATTATTATTATTATTATTATCATTTTATTATTTTTCATTTATAATTAAAATATAAATGTAATAAATTATTCTGGCTCCAACAACTCAATCATCTGTCTAATCTAACATCATCTCATCTAATCTAATCTAATCTAATCTAATCTAATCCCCAAAGCGTTTCAGTCCTCAAAGATTTACCAATAATGTTGACGATTAATAAGTCAACAAAAGATGAGACGACCTCCTGCGAGTGGGTGAATTATTAATGGACGACAAGTGGCCTTCGATCCCCGCTGCATTTATTCAGGCCAAGGTGCACCTGTTGAGTCTGTTTACACACACACACTCACACACTCACACACACACACACACACTCACACAAACCTGCACGTGCACACACACACAGACACACACACACAAGGAAGATATTGCTTGTTCCAGCTTACGTCCTCAAACGAGGACCCTGGATTTGACTCATTTCATCCATTTATAGAATTTCAAAAGATTCCTGTAAAATTCCCTAATCGATAAATTAGTCCATTTATTAGAGAAATTTATGGCAATTTTAATTAAATAAGTAAATTAAATTACTACATTTATCAACTCGATCAGTTAATTTAAATCATTTTCTACATCCCATTAATTCTATTAATTTGTGTTTAATGAATGAATTGATTGATTAATTAATTACAACCTAAATGATTAATTTGTCACGCCGGTTGCCCCGGGCAACCTTACCGAGGGCAGGAGGAGGAGGAGGAGGATGACGGCGGCGTTCGGCGGGCGAGCGTGAAGGGCGGCCATTTTGGCTCCTCGGGTCGGGAACTTCCTGAGCGGCGGCGTCTGGTCTGAGACGTCTCTCCTCAGGACATCTGAACAACACAAGAAATAACATCATTGATCGACGGATCAATAATCAGTGATCAATGCATGTGTGTGTTTCTGTAACTAATGGTATCTATGAAGCAATATGTGTGTTTATGTAGACTATAAACTGAGTGAGCATGTTTGTGAACGCGTTTTTCTATCATGCTGTCTATGAAGCAGTGTGTGTGTGTGTGTGTGTGTGTGTGTGTGTGTGTAGACTATCAACTGAGTGAGCATGTTTATAAATGCGTTTTTCTATCATGCTTTCTTAGAGCAGTGTGTGTGTGTGTGTGTGTGTCTGTGTGTGTGTGTCTGTGTGCAGCTGAGTTAGTGTCTGCATGTGTATGTGTTTATGCCTGCATATGTGTGTATGTTGATGCTATCTATGAAGCGGTGTGTGTGTGTATTTGTGGATGTATGTGTGGGAGTGTGGCGATCAGCAGAGTCAATGTTAGCATATGTGTGTGTTGGTATGTGTCTCACCTGTGTGTGTATGAAATAGTGTGAATGTGTGTGCGTTCCCTTCATTATGGATGAAGCAGTATGTGTCTGTGTGTGTGTGTGTGTGTGTGTGTGTGCCTATGTGTAGAAGATGCAATATGTGTGTGTGTGACTGTACGATCAGCCAAGTGAGTGTGTTTTTGTAACTATGAAGCAGTGTGTGTGCGTTTGTGTGTGTGTGTGTGTGCATATAATTCATGGCATGGAAGAAGCAATGTGTGTGTGTGTGTGTGTGTGTGGGGGGGGGGGTCTGTACTAATTTGTGAAATCCATCTTAACCAAAACAGCAAAATAATTCATTCATAAGGCATAACGTAAATAAATTAATCAATAAATCACCAAAAAGTGAACAACCGATCCTGATCTGGTCCTCGCTCAGCGTGACATCACAAATATTTCCACTTCCTGTCTTGAAAAACGCTGCCGGCCAATCACAACAGTCCATTTCTCCATGGATCGTTTAGTCTGGTTGGCGTGACGACGCTGGCTGATGCTTATTGACACTGGCTGACACGCTAACATTGCGCAGATAACGTGCTAACCAAACATTAGCATGCTAATAACACGTTAATAACACGTTAATAACACGTTAACGGCCCGCAATAAGCCGCGGCCCGTCTTAGAAGGGGCTCCTTGGCGTTCCGCAAATCTAAAAATTCCCCTTCGCTCCCGCCGTCTCTCAGCGGAGGCTCTTCGCCGGGAAACGGGTCACATGATGCGAGGTAATGAGGCGGCGGTTCTCCGTATCCAACGTCTGACCTCGCACACTGTCAGCTGTCGTGTTCTGGCCCTGAGTGTGTGGTGCGTGCATGTGTGCATGTGTGTGTGTGTGTGTGTGTGTGTGTCTTGCCAGCTCCGTGGAACCCTGCAGGGCTTGCATGAGAAAGCCAAGTCGCAGGACGGAGCGGGTCGGCAGGCCTCGCCGCCAGGAATTAGATCCCGCCCCCTTTCCCCCGGCCGTTGTCAGGAGCAACAGCTGAGCGAGCTGCTGGGTTTGGATCCTGACCCCCAAACACACACACACACACACACTCACTCACACACACACACACCTCTACTGTAAACCCGATTCAGAGAACACAACACGGGTCCTTTCGTCAGAAAGGAAAGCATTTCGGAGAAGAGTTTTTTTTTTTGTTTTGTTTTGTTTTGTTTTTTTATCAGCGCAGCGTGACAGGAGGCCCCTGGGTTCGCGGCCAACGCCTCACAAAGCGCGCTGACGCCCCAAAAGCCTTCGCCCCGACTCCCCGTCCCTGGCTCGAACACACACCGATTCATTTTCTGTCTTTCTTCTGAGAAAGACTCGTCCCTGAGAAGTCAGGGGGCGGAGCCAAATTCACCCCCTCCGCCCGCCCTTCCCAACTCGAGGTCGGATTAAAAATTCATCTTTATCACAAATCATCATCCGGAGAGAGAGAGAGATACGATTGGCCGATATTGACGATCAATTTCGGCATCAGCGTGCGATCGATAAGCTGTCAATTAAAGATGTTTGGTTTGTTTTCTGCATGCTAGAAAACAGCGAAGTCCACACACGCGTGTGTGTGTGTGTGTCTGTGTGTGTGTGTGTGTGTGTTTTGAATGAATTGACTCACCAACTTGCAAAGAGGACTAGAAGATGAACGTGTATTCAAGGCAAACATAGTAAATAAAACGTGACACATCTAAATAACAAAACAAGACAAGTGTGTGTGTCTGTGTGTGTGTGTATGTGTATGTGGGGGGGCCATTTGAGGTTGGTGTGTATGTATGTGTGTGAAGGTGGGGGGGCAATTTGGGGTAAAGTGTGTGTATGAGTTTTTGTGGGGGGGCCATTTGGGGTTGAAGCGTGTGTGTGTGTGTGTGTGTGTGTGTGTGTGTATTGGGGGGCAATTTGGGGATGACGTGTGTGTGTGTGGGGGGGGGGCAATTTGGGGTTGAAGTGTGTGTGTGTGTGTGTGTGTGTGTATGTGTGTATGTATATTTGGGGGGGGCAATTTGGGGATGCGGTGTGTGTGTGTATGTATATGTATATGCGGGGTTGGCAATTTTGGGATGAAGTGTGTGTGTGTGTGTGTGTGTGTATGTGTGTGTGTGTGTGTGTGGGTATATATATGTATATGTGGAGGGGGGGATTTGGAGGTGAAGTGTGTGTGTGTGTGTGTGTGTGTGTGGGGGCGCAGCAGAATGGTTTGGGCCCTCGGGTTGTTCTGAGCTCTGGCCCTGACAGCTGCCGTAGCCCCGGAAAGCACACACACACACACACACACACACACACACACACACACACACACACACACACACACACACACACACACTCCCACTAGACTCTTCAGGAACGGGAGACAGAGACAAAGAGGGGGAGGGAGAGCTGGAGCCCCTCTCATCCATATTATGCTCTTTCCTCCCACGGTGCACCTTGGGGGGGGAGGGCGTTGCCGTGGTTACAGGACGTCTGAAAACAACAGCGTTGTAACCGTCCGTCTCCCCAGAAGTGGGCGGGGCTTGAACAGGAAGTGGGTCACACCGCTTTCCTGTTTTCGGTCCCTTCAAACCGCAGCTCTGAAGAGGTTCTTGCAATTGTTCAGGTTCCTCTTTTTACTGGTCCAGCCCGCCTGGGGTTCCACCCAAGGTTCTCCCCCAGGTTCTACCCAGGGTTCCATCTCCACGTTCTCTGCCTTCTGACATTCTTAAACTTCCCAGGAACCCCATCGTTTGGATGAAGGTGCCCTCGGACCAGAACCTCTTGGTTTGTTCCCTCCTTTGGTCCGGTTCTCGCAGTCCAGCATGAGAACATCTCAGTGGGCCGGCTGGACATGGTGCCATCTACCAGAGGTTCCATCTGATCCACCTCCGGAAGGAGAATCCAGAAAAAGAAGAATACGATTCAGATGCAGCGATCTAAGAAGATCAGAAAGTGGAACAACTGCTGTCTAAGAAGGTCAGAAGACGGAACATCTAAAATCCAAGGAGGAACAACTTAGATCATAGAAGGTCGGAACATGGAATAACTGTGATCTGAGAAGGTCAGAATGAGGAACAACCACATCCTCAGAAGATTGGAACATGGAGCAAATATGATCTATAAAGATCAGAATGTAGAACAGCTACAATATCTGAGGGTCAGAAAGTAGAACAACTGCAAACTAAGAAGATTAGAACATGGAACAACATTCTCAGAAGATCCAAGCCTGGAACAACCACAACCTTGGAAGATGGGAACGTAGAACAGCTACCTTCTGAGAGGGTGAATGTGGAACAACGGTGATCAAAGAAGGTCAAAACATGGAACAACTACATTCTAAGGTCGGAACCTGGAACAACTACATTCTAAGATCAGAACCTGAAACAACTGCAAGCCTAGAAGGTGATGAAGGATGAAAGTGTGGAGCAACAATCATCTGAGAAGGTCAGAATGTGGAACAACAACCTTCTAAGAAGGACAAAACATGGAACAACTGCGAACAAAAAAAGGTCACAACAGGGAACAACTACAGTGTAGGGTTAGAACCTGGAACAACTGAAATTTCAGGAGGTCAGAACCTGGAACAACCACATTCTAAGAAAATCAGAATGTGGAACAAATACAATCCCAGAAGGTCAGAACATGGAACAATCGTGTTCAAAGAAGAACAGAGCATAGAATAACTACATTCTGAGAAGGTCAGAATGTGGAACAACAACCATCTAAAAAGGTAAGAATGTGGAACGACAATCATTTAAGAAGGTCAGAATGTGGAACAACAACCATCTAAGAAGGAGAAAATGTGGAACAACTACCATCTAAGAGGGTCAGAATGTGGAACAACAATCATCTAAGAAGGTGAAAATGTGGAACAACAACCATCTAAGAAGGTCAGAACGTGGAACGTTCCACTTTTTGTATTTTGCATTCCCTCAGAGCTTCCAGGAAAGCTACCAGCAGGGCATGGTGGTGGTGGGGAGGGGGGTTCCACACAAAGCAGATCTGCAAATAGACCTTCTGGCTGAGCTCCTGCAGGTTCCAGCGCAAACACACCAGCGCATGGAAGGTGGAACCTCCACCCCCGGACAGGAACCCAACCGGCGGTGGAGGAAGGATGGAGACGGATGGATGGAGGAGGGAAGCAACACAAGGTCACTCCTGGCTTTCTAAGTAAAAAAGACCCGGATGATAGAAAAAAAAAAAAATCTGATTGGGGGATCGAAACCGCCCCGGGTGCGCGTGCGCGTCCACATGCACGAACTCTCTCTCGCACACACACGAACACACACACACATATGCATTTTTTTTTTCCTCCGGGGTGAAAAGAAACGATCGCGCGTGGAAAGGAAACACACCGTTTCTAACGCAGTGCGTGTGTGTGTGTGTGTGTGTGTGTGTGTGTTTGTGTGTGTGTGTTCCGTCTCCCTTGTCCCACCGACACATGCCGCAAGATCTCGCTCTCCTCTCATCCATCCATCCATCCATCCATCCATCCATCCATCCATCCATCCATCCACCCCCCCCGCTGACAGAGAGCCAACCCGCCGACGGGTCGTCATTCCCGGCCAGGTCCGGAGGTCCCACCGCTCTTTCTCCTCCGCCGGTTCTCACCGTCATCCCGTCGTTCTCCGGCGGACGCTCCTCCGTGGGTGGTGGGGAGGAGGGAGGGGGGGGCAATTTGCGGATCCGGGAGCCCACGGGTGGGGTGGGTGGGAGAAACTTCCACTCAGTTTGTAAAACACACTTTCCCTTTTTTTTTTCTTCTTTTTCTTCTTCTTCTCTTTCTTTCTTTTACGTCTTCTCGAACCGGGAGCTCGGTTTGGCCACGCGCTAAGAAGATTAAAAAAAAAAGAAATTAGGAATGAATCACAAAAGCGATAAAAATAAGTAAAATTATAATTGTTATATAATTTAATAATAATAAAAAATAATAATAATAATCCCGTTGATAATCGCGGTGGAGGATTAGGGCGCGGAGTCCGCGGTGCTGCGGCCGAACGCGTCTCCTTCCGCCGGAGAATGCGCCGCGCATTTCAACTAAGTCCCCCTCCCTCCTTCCCTCCTTCCCTCCTTCCCTCCTTCCCTCCTTCCCTCCTTCCTCCCCCTCTCTCTCTCACTCTTCCGCGTGCACGCGCATCCCCGTGCACGCCGGCGAGCACCAACCGACTAAAACCCCAAGGGACGCAAAAGTGTGGGCGACGCAAATAGGCCCCTTGTTGAAATAATCCGTGCGTGTGCGCGGGTCACGGGTCGGCGTTCAGGACCGTGGACAGCGACGTGTTTTTTTTTTTTTTTCGTTGTAATATTATGGGATGCCCCACCACCCATATTATTTTGGGGTTTGACACCGGAAACATTAGAAATGGAAGAGAGTCGATTGTCATCCGGAATTAGGAGATTATTTTCTAATCCGGTAAATATTCCGGTAAATAATCAAACGCGCGCGTTTGATTTCCGTCAAGCGTGAGTGACGTCACAAAAGGTGACGTTTTGATTTGGAGATGCGGGATTAAATCACAGAAGAACGGTAATCTGGGTGAAATGTCCTCACATATTTTACAAAACGTGGGAACGACTTCTTCTTTATTTCAATATTCATATGATAGAATTATTTTTATTATTATTTATCATTCATTGTATATTCTAAAGGGCCTTTTTCTGTTTTAATTACATTTTATTCAATTTATTTTGTTTTTGTTGAGGATCCAGAAGGACTTAAACCCAGGGTGGGTGTGTGTGTATGTTGTCTGTGTGTGTATATTTGTGTATGTTGTGTTTGTGTTCAGGCATTTCAGTGTCAGTGTAAATTTGTGTGCGTGTGTTGTGTGTGTATATTTGTGTGTGTGTTGTGTGTGTGTTCAGGCATCCCAATGTCTGGATTTGTGTGTATTTGTGTGTGTGTCTGTGAGTGTGGGCATGTGTGTTCAGGCATCTCAGTGTCTGTGTGTTTGACTTTGTACGTGTGTGTGTCTTTGTATGCATGGGTCTTTGAGTGTGTGCCTGCGTGCCTGTATGTGTGTGTGTGTGTGTGTCAGTCCTCATGAGTGTGTGCGTGTGTGTTTGCATGTGCAGGTCTGTTTGTGTGTGTATTCAGGTATCTCAGCGTTTGTGTCTGCAGTGTTTGCGCCTATTTGCGTGTGTGTGTGTGTGTGTGTTGTGTGAACGTGTGTGCTAAGGCATCTCAGTATCTTTGTGTATGTATCTGAGATTGTGTGTGAGTTGTGTGTGTCTTTGTATGCATGGATCTTTGAATGTGTGCGTGTGTGTGTGTGAGTGTGTATTTGTATGTCCATCTGTGTGTCTATATGAGTGTGTGTTTGCATGTGCAGGTGTGTGTGTGTGTGTGTGTGTGTGTGTGTGTGTATTCAGGTATCGCAGTGTTTGTCTGTTTGTATCTGTGGTGTTTGCATCTATGCGCATGTTTGTGTGTGCATGCGTGTGTGTGTGTGTGTGTGTGTGTGTAATTTCCACAGTCCAATGTGATGAGGCTAAATGTTTAGATGGCATAAAGCTCATTAGCCCAAAAAAATTTCCGCATCATTGTTTGATCCGCAGCGTTCAAAGTGTGTGAAAAAAGCAGCATTTTATCGTTCGGAAATGACGCTCCTGCACGTTACACAGAAATACTGCATGCATATCCTGACCCCAAAGTACTGCGTGTACAGCCTGAGTGAAAATACTGCGTGTATAACTAATCTCATACATGCAAAGTGCACAGGCTCGTTTAAAAATACCATCATTAAATTAAACTCAAATAATGATGCAGTTAATTCATGTTTTTTTTGGGGCTAAAACATTTAGCATCACATCGGACCGATGAATTTGCTGACTTTTTTTTTTACCCTATCGTGTCTATTCTTATCCTTATTTTTGTTTCACTCTCCCGTCTATTTATTTATGGATGTCTTTTGCTATCTTTTAATTGTCTTGTCTATTTATATTTATTCCTTTATTTATTGATACTGTCATTTTTGCACTGCTGTCATAAAAGAATTTCCCCTTTGGAGATCAATGATGTATTTTCTTATTTTAAATTACGGTGAAATTCAATTCAGACACAGATGTTATCAATATGTATGTAATTACAAGTTAAAACACATGTTTATATCAACAATTTCGGCCCATACATATATGTACACATTTATCAATTTATACATTTATTATATATATAATATTATTTATACATATGTAATTTATTTTTTTGTTGCTTATATTCAGGTGTGCTCAATAGTTAGAAATTTCTTTATTTTTTACACTCTCCGATGTCTCCTGATAAGGTCACAGGTCAATCATCAACGATTTCATCCTATTTTATTTTTTTTCACTCCCTCGTCCTCCAAATGCTAAAGGTGGCGGGACGCGAACGCAACATCGGCGCATTTACTGTTATTTATTTTCCAATCAGAGAAGAGGCTGGTGTGGGCGGGGTCGCGGACCAATCAGGGGTCGCTGGGGGCGGGCTCAACGTCAGAACCGGCCAATGACAACTGAGGACACCCCTGTGGTGTACTCATGTCTGTACTGTACTTTGTACTGCAAATACATGTGTACTCAGCTGGAAAGTACTACGAAGTATCTGCAGTACTATGTAGTAGTGAGAGGTTCCCCAGCCTGATCCTTGCCCTGATTGGTTGCCGGTTCCTGTGCAGGGGCTCTGATTGGTCAGTCCCTCCTTGCTCTGGTTGGTGGAGAATTTGGGATTGCAATATCTTCTTCCACCAATCACCTGCCTCCATTCTTCTACCCAGATCTTCACCATCCCTCCTCTGTCCAAACCATATCTGATCTCCAGAACACCTAAACGTGTGCTGTGTGCACACACAAACAACACTGACACACACACACACACACACACAGACACACACACACACACGTGCTGCTCTAAAGGAATCATGATGTGGATTTGAGTTGTTGCCTTGATGCTCTGACATCATCGCTAATTGATCCTCCTTTGAATTCTGAGGACGGGGGGCTGATATGCTGCTGTATGGGGTTGCCATGGCAACTGGCCTGTTTCAATGCAACGGGATGTGGAATACTGCTGGAAATTGTTGTGGGGAGGCGGGGGGGGCGGGTTGTGATGCAAATGGGGGGGTGGTTGGTGTTTGATGGTGTGTGTGTGTGTGTGTGTGTGTGTGTGTGTGTGTGTCTGTTGCATGAACAAAAACACATTCAGATGCTGCATCCTTTGAACCTCCCCTGACAAAGAAGTGGTTCTCAAAGCAGCTCAGAACCACACACACACACACACATATATACACGCACACACCAATCCATCACGCTGGAAAAAAAAAAAAGATCATAAAAGGGGCGGAGCCAAATCTCACACACAAAAACCCTTGTCTGTCGACACCGGGGTAATCTGGCTGATGTGGGATTAGAGCGACTGAGCCTGGGATCAATCGCAAATCTCCCGAGCAGCAGTGCGTGTATGTGTGTGTGCGTGTGTGTGTGTGTGTGTGTGTGTGTGTGTGCGGGCGCACGGAGGCTAACGCTCAGCAGCTACGACCAAACCCTCCAAACTACCAATCCCTGTTGAATCAATGGTAAAATGACCCCACTCCCCCTCCACACACACACACACACACACACACACACACACACACACACACACACACACATCACCTCATGGTGTCCTCCAGAAGGTGCAGGAGCTCCATCCAGGTGGAGTTGGGTTCTGCTGGGACACGATGGTGCATTTGAGGACCAAAGATGGAGGAACTCCAGTGTTTCTCCATCTGCTGTGGGAAAATATAAATTAGCTTTTAATTTGAATTAATTCGATTTTTTTCTTGCGTAATTCTGAAAATGATGGTGATTTTAAATGAATAGAATAAAAACTGCAAGACTTTGCACTGAAACAATTCAGGTAAATAAATATTTTAATTGTTTTTTTAATTTGCAAATATATACTTTGCAGCACTTTGATAATGTGGATTTTTGGATTTTCTGTTCGAGATAATTTTGCCATTTTATTCAAATGTAACCTTGTTTTTTTTCACAGTCTGAATTTTTTTTTGTCGCAAGCAGAAATAGAATTTTGTTTGGTTTCTCTGCAGCGCCTCACCAATCTCATAACTGCGGCGCATGATATCTTGGTTTATTTCTTACATGGCATGAGAGGGGGAAAAAAAGGAAAATTCAAGCAGCTTTATCTTTATTTTAGATGTCAAAAGGGTTTTGTGGCTCTCTGTGTTTTGTTTTTCTGTGGGAAACTGACCCCTGCCTGGGATGTTCCACTGGGTTTCTGGAATCCCTAAAACCAAACACTGCTAAATTGCTAGAACTGTTTATCCAAAAGGCGCTGCAGTTTAGCTCGTAGGCGATCGTCTCGTGTTATAGCATCAATTGCTTTTCTTTTCGTAATTTTTTTTTTTACATTTTCAAGGATTTCACCTACCCCTGTCATCATAGCACCCTGGTTTGAGAACCACGGGTGTGCACCGAAGCTTATTACCTGGTACAAGTCTATTACGGTGTTATTACTATGTAATTACAACGTCATGAAACGTCAACGAAAGGGAGCCGTTCGAGGAGTTCCAAGGAGATAACGTGCAGGATTGCAGCCCAATGAATTACTGTACTGTAGTACTGCACTGAAGTACTGCACCGCACTACGGCATCGCAGCATACTGTGATACTGTGATACCATAGTACCGCGTGAAAACATGAACTCCTCGCCGAAATCCGGCTTGATAATCAATTCGGTGTTCACATAATTATCTACCGTCACATAGGTCAAGAGTCAGGTGCTCAAATTCCCTGACATCACTTCCTCCTTCTGTCCGGAGCCGTGACGGATGCTGAACGCAAGAACTGACGGGCGGCGGGGAGATAAACGCTGCCCTCGGAGGCCGGCGTGAACATCGGGGAGGGGGCGGTTGCGAGCCCTCCTCGGCACGGCGACGCAGATCACCATGGCAACAGAGTTCCTTTACCTGAGAGCGAGGCTGCGGAGGGAGGGGGAAGGAGGCGCCGTAGACGCTCATAACTCGGGAGGGGGCGATGATTTATGGAAGTCCGGGGGGGGAGAACATTTACAACGCCGGCCGCTGCACGTCAGAGGGGAAAAAGGATGGCGGGCGTTAAAGACGGCGGCGCCGACATCAATCCTCCCTCCGTGACACCTCCGTCTACTTCAGCCTGTCTCGGTATTTCTTTCTTTTTGTTCCCCAGAAGCGAAGAAAATATTTCCACGCCATCCATCGGCCGTAGTCTACCTAATTAGGGACGCTCACGGGGAACCTAGCATCACGGTTGGTCCGGCAGAATTGCGGTAACCAAAGGGGAATACAGTTGACGAGCCATACGACGAAGTGATAGGAAAGAGTAGTTGGAAGTAGACTGAGAGGAGAGGTCAGCATGGATGAGCAGCAGTATGGATTCATGGCTAGAAAGAGTACTACAGATGCAGTATTTGCCTTAAGACAGCCGGAAGGGAAGCACAGAGAAGGTCAGACGGTACTGCATTTCCTTTGCCGATCTGGAAAAAGCATACAACTGGGGGCCAAAAGAGGAACTACGGTACTCCATGAGGAAGTCATCGTTAGACCTATTCAAGACAGCTCTGTTTTTTTCCATATGTCTGTTAAATCTCGGACAAGACTTTACATATTGTACGCGGTCTCTGTTTCTGTTATTTTTGGACTTTCCAAAAACTTCCCCATCCGTGGTATCACTAAAGTCAGTCCTATTCCGTCCCGTCCTTGTATCCCACCGGCGTGTCTCCTCCGTCTAGGTTTCCCGGCCAACGGCTTCCAGGGCTGGGGGGGGGAAGAGGGGGTCGCGACTGATACTTGTCGGAGACACGGTGGCCGGGAGCTGCCAACGGCGCTCCACTGAAGCCCCATCAGAGGATGTTCGGCCATGAAAGCGAAGGAAGCAGACATGGCGGCGGCGGCGGCGTGATTAATCCCCACCCCCGTGGCGTCTGATTACGAGGCCGTGATTTAAAGCGGCGACCTAACGATCAGCGCCGTCCTCTGGAGAGGAGCCCTCTGAACCGCCCGCTCCTCCCGGCCCGGTCCTTTGTGGAAGCGGTGAATCATCCTCTCCAGATGGCCTCCAGATCAATGGAGGTTCTCCACATGGGTCCTTCACAAGCGGCCCCGCGAGCACACGCTTCCTCCTCGCTCCGCTATCACCATGGAGACGGCGGCGAGGTGGGCCTCCGCCGGCGCTTCCCGGAGGTCACACGCTGAGAAGATCTCCGATGACGCAGGTGACTGAAATGGATCGAGAGGAGGAGGCGGGGCCACCTGTCAATCACAGGTGAGAAGGACCTTCAACCGACGTTTGGTGTGAAATGGAGACGAGTGGGAGTGGGAGTGGGAGTGGGAGCATTTCGAACAATGGCAGCCAAGCAACTTCCCCTTTGTATAAATAAAACATCTCGCGTCTCCATTAGCGCCGCGGAGGCTTGACGTAGCTGGGTGAGGAATAAAAAAAAAAAAAAAAAAAAACACCAGCTGGTGCACTGTGTGTGTGTGTGTGTGTGTGTGTGTGTGCTGGATCCGTCTTCCCACGGCAGGGTAATTTTTCTAATTCTCAAAGGACGGAGGTTATAAACATTAGTTTTTCTCTTTTTTTTGTGGTTGTCAGGAACCCAAAGCTATTACCTCCTCCCCTCTCTGTCAATATAGCGCTAGCATTTCTGCCGGAGGGAAAACGTCAAGCTGTCGATCAATCAGGATTTGCGGCGGAGGTGGCGGATTATTCCGACCCGCCTGCCGGCGACCGTGACGCTCGGACGCCGTTTTCCTCTAAAACCAATTACGCTGCGTCGCACATCGCCGCCGCCGCCGCCGCCGTGTCCTCGCCATTTTAACGAAATCAAAATAGACGCCGGGCCGACCTCGGACGCCCCCGTCAGGTCGTTCATCACAGTTGGTTCTGCTTTTCGACCAATAGCGTCGCCTCCTTGACGGACCCGGGATTGGAGTCCATGACCTCTAACCTTTATGCTTAGCGTGTTGATTTTCTTCTCAAGGTCGCATGCGGCTCCCCAGCTGAGATGTTTATTCATTCATTCTTTCACTTTCCGCATCGGAAATCCTGCACTCGGGGTCGCAAGCAAGGAGCCAATCACAGCTGCCATTGGCCAAGGGGGTGGGGTTTCAGCTGTCAATCACAGCAGACGGTTTAAGAGTCCTCAATGGACCTGGAGGACTTGATTATGGACTGTGGGAGGAGGATGGGGAACCAGGGGAGAACCAAAGGAGGAGATCGTGGAGAACCCAAGGAGGACATGGGGAACCAAAGGAGGAGAAGGAGGAAAACCCAAAGAGGAGAACATGGAGAACCCAAGTAGGAGGACTTGAGGAACCCAAGGAGGAGATCGTGAAGAACCAAAGGAGGACATGGGGAACCAAAGGAGGAGAACATGAAGAATCCAAGGAGAACATGGGGAACACAAGAACGTAGAGAAACTAAGGAGGACATTGAGAACCAAAAGAGAAGAACATGGAGAAACCAAGTAGGACACGAGGAACACAAGGAGGAGAACGTGGAGAACCCAAAGAGGACATGGAAAACCCAAGTAGGAGGACATGAGGAATCCAAGGAGGAGAACATGGGGAACCCAAGAATGTGGAGAAACTAAGGAGGACATGGAGAACCAAAAGAGAAGAACATGGAGAACCCGAGTAGGACATGAGGAACACAAGGAGGAGAACGTGGAGAACCCAAAGAGGACATGGAGAACCCAAGTATGAGTACATGGAGAGAACTCAGGCTGGAATACATGGACAACCTAAGAGAAGGTACAACCAAGGGAACTCAGTTGACCTCTGGATTGGTGCAAGCTTTGGCTGAGTGGCAGGAAGCGTCAGACTCTTAGCTTAGCATTGGCTCAGGCTACTGTAACCCACAATCCAGATGTAGCAACAGACCCCGCCAGGTCTTTTGCGTAAGGTTTGAAGCAGCATCAACCTGGTTAGCAGGTCGACGTCCTCACCGTCCAACTTCTGCCACCAACCTAAAGGTACATTTGACCTCAGCTTGGAACTTCTAGTCCACCTTTCCATCTACCCAGGCTTTTTTGGGTCGTCGTACCGACCCTGGGCTTGTCCTCCAGGGGCGTGTGAGGACATTCCTGCGTCCTGTGAAATATCGTTCGCTTCGGCCTCCGAGGGATGTGAGAACTTCGGGGTTGCCCCCACTGGAGTTCCAGGAATTTGCGAGAAAAGCTGGCAACTCCGTCTTCTATCTCTTTTTTTTTTAGCTTAAAAGGAAAAAAAAAGAAGTTTGCTTGGCAGAGCAAACTTTACCAGATAATAAATTTATGACCCAACCCCGACCCCCTGCCAGCTTCTGCTGCTGGAACCAGCCTTCACATCGGGACATCTGGATCTGGTTCCTGCCGGTCCACTACCGAATTACTGCCTCTATCGGAAGGTAATCACTGTTATTGTGCCGTCACCCTCGAGTCCCCCACTTTCCGCTGTCACAAACGACCGTCGTGGCTCCAGATGGCAGTTTTCAGGTTGGATTCATCTGTTTAAAGCGATTAAAAAGCCCAAATTTAGGTGTCGGAAGGCAGTAAATGGGACTTTAAACCCCCAGCTCATGATTTCATGACGCAAGAAGCTCTGAGATGATGTTTGCCGTCAAAGATCTTATCTTCCCACATCCTGGAAAAGCAGCAAGGAAATCCCCTTTTTGTAAAAATAAGAATTAAAATGGTATATTCACGCATTATGATTCTTGTAGACGTGACGTCCGATTGGAGCTGTGGTTTGAAGGTCAGCAGTCGGTGGACGTGGACGGCCGAGGAGGACGTCCAGAAGCAGCAGCAGGAGGAGAAGGAGGTCTTTGGTGATGAGCTGCAAGTCACATGACCCGAAGAAGCAGGAAGCAAAGTGGCAGCGAAGAGTAGCTTCGTCATCGGGGGAGCAAAGCTTAGCCTGCTAAGACGTAGCACCTGACAAGATGAATCAATGAGTGAACAAATGAATAAATGAATGAACAAAACGAATGAATTAGTCAACAAGCGAACAAACAAATGAATAAATCAACAAATGACCAAATGAATGTATGAATGAATGGATGAATCAGCAAAAGAGTGGATGAATAAATGAATGAAAAAACAAATAAACAAATGAAAAAATGTATGAATGAATGAAGGACCAAACAACCAAATGAACGAATAGATGAATGAACAAATGAATGAGTTAAAGAATGAACAGATGAAGTTATAGATGAATGAATGAATAACACAAATGAATTAATAAACTAATTAACAAATGAACAAATGGATGAACAAATGAATGAAGGAAGGAACACTTGAATGAATGAAAACATTTATGAATGAATGAAATGAATGATAAGCAAACAATTGAACACAGGTATGAATAAATCAAGAGACAAATAAAAGAATTAAGTAATAAATAAATGAGTAAAAGAATGAACAAATGAACAAATGGATGAATGAATGAATGAATGAATGGATGAATCAGCAAAAGAAAAATGAAAAAACAAACGAGCAATTGAATTTTTGAATGAATGAACAAATGAATGCATGAGTAAAAGAATTAATGAATGAATAAATATATTAGCAAAAGAATGAACAAATGAACATATAGCTGAATGAATGTATAATAATATGGATGAATGAATGAAGGAATGAAGGAACAACTGAATGAATGAATGAACAAATGAATGAACGGAAATTAGTTGTTTTTTTTTTTGTTGTGCCATGAGCTTGTGGTGACATAAACTGAATATTGTCACACACACACACACACACACACACACACACACACATTCCTGTTTTTTGTCTCAATATCAACTTTCCCCCTCCTGGGTTTCCTGCTGCGCTCTTTCATCACGGTATGATGATTTAAAAAAAAAATAAAAAAAATTAGAAAAACACACAGCACAGTCACCATGGCAACCGGTGAGATCATTAGACTAGACCCGAAGGCGCCGGCTCGGTGCTCCTTCGCACCCCGCCACGTCTTGCCGTCCGTTCCCGAACGCTCCTCGAAAACAGCGTTTATTACCATGTTATTACAGCTCCGAATCACCGGCGGCTTCCGACCTGCACGTCAGGCCCGTCCGCAGAGAACGGTTAGCATCGTGACTGACGCAAAGATGCCGCGGCGTGAGCAGAGGCCCTTCAAATGGGAGGAGAAGTGTGTGTGTGTGTGTGTGTGTTAGCGTGCTTTGCTGTGTGATTTAGCGCGTCAGGCTAATTTGCCGCCCTCTCAGGCGTGCTTTGTTTTAAACATTCATGTCAGGGAATTGTCGGGTTTTTGGGGTTATTTGGGAGGCGGGGGTTGAGATTTCTGGATATCCGTCGCCATGGAGACAGTGATCTTCTCAAACCGTCGGAACAGCCGTAACTGTCCCCCAGGATCGGAAGTCTGAGGGGAAATCATGGGGTGACGTCGTGAAGAAAAAAAACAAAAAACAAAAAAAGGGGGCGGGGCTTAAGGGGAGTATCCTGGCGTGGACGCTGTCAATCAAACGGGGGAGGGGGGGTAAGAAAAAAAAAAAACAACAGGAAACGGCATTTGATTGGCTGGATCAAGAGGCAAGGTCATGTGGAACATGCGGCGCCCCCTGGTGGCCGGACCGCCAATCAATCCAAGTCAATTCGCCAAAATGGCAGCAACTGAAGATGACGCGGTGACCCGACCTTCCGGAATAATAGTAGCGGGAGGATGACGTCAACCTTCGTATTCCTTTTGGTGGTGCTGTGATTGTTTTTTTTTTTTTTTGCTTTCCCGTTTGTGCAATATCCGGGCAGCAGGTGTGGAGTGATACAGTGGCGGCGGCGGCGGCGCCAATTACGGTAATGATGGGTGAGGGCCGGGTCTCATTTCCAGCTGTAATGGGCTAAAAAAATTAGCGCACCCTCTGCAAGCGCGCCACATACCGATGCCTGTGTGTCTATTCGTGTGTGTGTGTGTGTATCATAGGGAAGCTTAATTTATCCCACTTACGGTTGCCATGGGGACCGCATCCCGGAGACCAAAGGCTAAAAAAGCGAGCCATGCACTTCGAGGCGTTCGATTGGATGTCTGGTAACCTCGCCGCCGGCGGACGCCATTAGCATTTTGGGGACAGGGGAAAAAAAAAAAATGCTACGATCGATGCTAATCGCTAACGTTAGCACAGCTGAAAATGGAAAATGCTTAGCATAGCCACATGATTGACAGCTGACCTGTCCAGATTAACCCCCCCGACAGCTGTGATTGGCTCCTGGTCCCAGATGAATATTGAATTTATCATCTCATCTCATCAATCTCATTAAATGATATTTCCACAGAGCTTCTTAGATTTTTTTTTTTTTTTTTTTCTTAAAATAGGAAGTACTTTTTCTAACCAGGCGGCCATTACGGCTCCTGGTTTCAGCAGGATTAGGCAATGGTTGGACCTACTGCCGTTTTCGGTCTGAGAAAGACGACGCCCGCTATGACCCCACGAGGAAATGTCAGGCAATGCATGTTAACTCGCTGCAGATTTTAATAAAACAAGCCCTACCGTGTGTGTGTGTGTGTGTGTGTGTGTAGTTTTACATCTTCCCGAGGGTCCCTACGGGGTGTAATAACATAATCGTAATAATTGCAGTCTGTCGGACGCCCTCCGAAACATCCCGTCCTCGATGGCTCGGTGAAATCCGGCGCTAATGACGTTAGCCGTGATTACAACGTGCGCGCACTCGTGCAAACGAGGGGGTGTAATTGGCAGACGAGGGGGGCGGCGGGTTTGTTTCGGTAATTGGATGATTTCGGATCCCTTCCGGGCCGACGGTAGGTGTCACGGCGCCGGATCCTCTCGAGGAGGGATGGAAATCGGACAGGAGACGAGCGTTTAGTAACACGTGGACGTGGACGGGAGAGGGTTGGAGCTGCGTGACGTCACTCCAAGATCGGATCAAAATAAAAACCTGCCTTCTAGTCATCGATGGAGTGGTTTGAAAGGGACGTGTTGTCATAAACCATGTGTAATAAATTGGATATAGAGTAGTAATAATATAGTAATAACTGAAGTTTTGCCAAATTGCACGGCTGACCTTCTGCAATGTTTTTGGTAACTATGGCGACAATAAAAAGAAGATTACACCACAATCATAAATTAGTTGTGCAAAAAAGAAAGAAAACTATGATTTTTGTTTTGCATAAAACTCGGATTAGAAAAAAAAATTGCTTAGTTTGAGCGGAACATCGTAGAGTTAGATTGAATTAGCTAATCCTGTGTTAGCATTCCACATTTTAAGCACGATAAGGCGCACTTAAAATCTTTAAATTTTCTCAAAAATCCGCTATCGATTATTTGCTGTTCCCACCTGACACGGGGACGTTGAGTTAAAATCGGTCCTCGGTTGAATATGGGTTGCATCGTTTAACGTGGATAATCTATTTTGAATATTTGATATTTGCTTCAATACAATTAGCATGTCTGCTAAGCTACATTAGCATCTTCAGCTTGCTGATACAATATGTGATCTGTGATGTTGAGCTAACAAGGTGGCATGGACCTATCATATAGTTGGATTGCCTATTAAAAGTAAAGCATTTTTTATGCAAATAATTTGAATAAAATAATTAGATAGTAATTTAAAAGCTGCCTGGTTCCATTCCCAGCATCGAAAAAAATGCTTGAGGTTTGAAATATAAAAAAAAATTAATAAAAAAATTAAATACATTTCAGTAAGTCAAATATATGAAATACATATGAAATTTAAAAAAAATTGAAAAAAAATATTTTATAGAAATGAAATAGAGTGAACAATAGAAAACAAACAAAAGATTAAAATATTGGATATCAAAACATTAGCATTAGAGATTTAATTAATTAAAATCCTGATTACCAGATTAACACTGGAGTCACCCCGTCCACCCCAAAAAAAAAAAAAAATCACAGAACACCTGTTCTAAAACAATTAATATGTAATAATATGATATAATATAAATATAAAAATAATACTATTTTTTATATATATTTTTCGCTTCGAACCAACGAGGGTTTAAGTTGTGTCGGTAATCTGTAATCTCCGGTAAAGAAACCTCTGAGTAAATTTAGGCCCCCCCTTCCCTTGTGTGTGCGTAAGCCGCGAGAACAGGCTGCATTCGAGGAGCGCTCCAGACTGCGGTTGCCATGACAGCAGCCGATTAACTCCATGCAGAATCACAGGCTGGTGAGACATCGATCAGCTCTGTCAAGGCGTTTTTTTGGGGGGGGGGTTGGGGTGTGTGTGTGTGTGTGTGTGTGATGTAACCGCTGCGGAGGATTTTTTTTTGGGGGGGGGGTGCAGAAATCCGTGCAGCGACATCGCAGAGTCTGAATGGCAGACAGGCGGACATGTTGAAATTCAGATCACGTGCGCGGCTGCAAACGGCGAGGAGGGGGTCGGGGGGGTAACTGGGGTTCAGGGGGGCAGAAGCTTGTTGGACGGGGCAGTTTGGGGGGGGGGGGGTCCCTAAAGCACGGTTATGCAACTTTGGCAACAGGGAATGACTGGAAAATGCAGTTTGATAGAGTCAGGCCTGTTCTGGGTGATGTCATCCTGCACCAGGCTCCGCCCCCAACTTCGCACCCATTGGTTGCTAGGGACTCCGAGGTCTGACATCACACCGAGGTCGCATCGGCGCCGCTCCGAAATGCTCAACGTGACGTCTCGGCCGGGGACCCCAGTGGGTTCCCTGAGGAACGCCGCCGCTCACATCGGGTCTCCGCAACCTACAGAAAGTACCGGAAGGAACCATTTTTCCACTCCGGACAGGACAAACCACTCAGGATTAAACGGTGTGACGCGTTTTTGAAATATTACAGTGATTTTGTTTTTATTTGTAAGACAAATGGGATTAACATGAACAATAAATGACTTGTCGCATGTGTTCTAGTATTAGTATTATTTAATCATAAGAATAAGAATAAGAATAAGAACAACTTTATTAATCCCGAAGGAAATTGCAGTGCCAGAGTTACAGAATATAAAACAGTAATAAATAATAAAAGAAAGGCAGAATTAGAAATAAAAATAAACTATAAACTATAAAGTGTTTCAGTGAAACTATAAAGTGTCTTAGTTAGCTTAGTTAATCATAGCATTACTAATTATTATTAATGATGAGTAAAAATATTATTTCAATTACATTAATGATTTCATTACTGTGTTTTTTTAATTTTGTATTATCATTCATTTAATTTTTATAAAACCAAAGTGCAAAAGCAAAATATACCCAGGGATAATGGTAATTGGGGAGAGGCAGAGGAGTATGTTAGACTGGTGCAGGACATGTATGCTTGCTGTGAGACGTTGGTGTGGTGTGCTGTAGGTGTAACAGAGAAGTTCAAGATGGAGGTGCGGCTTCATCAGGGATCAGCTCTGAGCCCCTTCTGGACAGGCTGACGGATCAGGTTAGACAGGAATCTCCATGGACCATGATGTTTGCAGATGACATTGTGATGTGTAGTGAGAGCAGGGAACAGGTTGAGGAAAATCTAGAGAGATGCAGGTTTGCGCTGGAGAGGAGAGGAATGAAGGCAAGACAGAATATATATGTGTGAATGAGAGGAACCCGGGGGGAACGATGAGGCTGCAGGAAGTGGAGATCAAGATGTCAAGGATTTCAAGTTGGAGCTGCCAGGCAGGAGGTCTAGAGGAAGACCAAAGAGAAGATTTATGGACATAGTCCACCCTTCAAGAAGCGACTGAACTTTTGAAACCCTCTTGACCCTTAAACCCTCCCGACTACCTTCTCCTCCGTGGATCCAATGGCAGCGCTCACTGCTGCCCGAGGCCAGGTTTAACCCGGACGAGTCAGCTGTCAATCACAAAGTCAGCTGTCAATCACAAAGTCAGCTGTCAATCACAAAGTCAGCTGTCAATCACAGGTCTATCATTCCCAGCTGTGGACAAATCAGCCTTCAATGAATCTGCTGAGAATTTCTGGAACAAGTTCAGATTGTATGGGTGTCACACACACTCACACACACACACACACGCCTCGAACACGCTGTCCCCTGCAGCACCTCTGCTCAGCTAATCACTATGGCAACCATGTTGCTCCAGTTCTTCATGTTCAGAGTTGGCTCTCGGCGCCGCACCGTTGCCTCACCATCACGTCCACTTACGAAAAGAAAAGTACGCGCCGATCCCGAAGATCGCGTGCTGGTCGACATGGCGACGTGGCGGAAAAAGCGCGGTCATTCACACCCGCGCGATCGACGGCAGCCGCGAGGAAGGCAGAGTGAGCCGGCAGTGTTAACATAAATATACATAAATATTAAAATACATAAATACTAAAACCCCGGCTGTTCGCCGACGAGACAACAATCCTCACAAGATGGCGCCCGAGGTGGCGAGGAGGCTACAAGTCTGTCGTGACCCCGGGTCGTTTTGTCTCCAAAGGGTCGGGAGACACCGAAATTGGATTTCCCCCCCACTCATATGTCTGCACTGCCCGTACTGTGTGTGTGTGTGTGTGTGTGTGTGTGTGTGTGTGTGTGTTTACACCCTGAGACATCATCTCTACATTAGACACAACTAGTGTTCCCCCCTTCGCCCCCCAGGGAGGGTCTTTCTTTTTTTCTTTTTTTTTTTTTTAAACCACAACAACTGCGCACTAACACACACACACACACACACACACACACTTACACGCACACTTAAACGGTCTGCAGGTCCCGCGGCTGGCAAACTAAATGATGTGGAAATGTATGAAGCCAAAAACATCCCAGGGGAGATATTATGTGAAACAGACACCACTTCGGTGGGGTGGAGAAGCCTCTCGGGACACACACACACACACACACACACACACACACACACATGCAGAGACGACTTCAACAAGATGCACAGAAGAGTGAAAGTTACACTATTTCTTTCTTATTCTTGTTAATATTCATTATATTATCAGTGGTAATAGTATTATTCAATCATAGCATTACCACTGATTATTATTAATATTCATTAAAACATTATAATTTTTTTTCTTCTTTATTCTTTTATTATACATTTAACACCTGGAAATTCACACAAAAAATAAAAGCCGAAAAATTATGAAATTAGCTTTAATATTCTTAAGATATTGCTCAAAAAAGCACCTTGAACCCTTGAAGAAATGAATGCTGAACCTTCAAATGGACGTGGACAAAAAACATTAAAAAAAAAAAAGTAATAAATAATAATAAAGAATGTATAATTATTGTAATTGATATTAGTAATAGTAATAAATTATTGTTATTATTGTTGTTGTTATTATTATTATTATAATCTAAAACAGTTAAATGCAACAAATTTGAAAACATAAAAATGCAAAAAATATATATAAAAAATATAAAATAAGACAAATATTCTTATTTTCTAAAATCATTAACAAAATGACTATTTCAATTGAAAAAGGGTAAAACACTTCCGTTCCCGTTGGAATCAACCAGCGCTGTCACGAGGCTGTGCATGTGCACGCCCCGGTGTGAAAAGACAAAAAAAAAAAAAAAAAGAAAGAAAAAAAAAAAAAAAAAACAAGCTGCGGATGGTCCGCACTCGGTTGCCTGGTTACAGAAAATATGAGGGAGAAAAAAAGAGCAGAGGTAGTTTGTATCTCGTGCACCGAAGTAGCTGCG
Organism: Fistularia commersonii; assembly: GCF_037954325.1. NCBI lineage: Eukaryota > Metazoa > Chordata > Actinopteri > Syngnathiformes > Fistulariidae > Fistularia > Fistularia commersonii. Next base: position 3,284,351 of record NC_141284.1, read on the forward strand.
GCTTGTTGTGTGTGTGTGTGTGTGTGTGTGGTCATCTTGGACTAAAATAAGATACACACAGACGTTTCAGGAAATTAATCGGAAGGTATGAGTGAGGGAGAAAGGAAGAATGAAAGAAGGCGGAGTCAGACGGAAACGCCAGGTGATCACCAGGCAGCTCATTGGATGAACCAGGCAGGGGGGCGGGGCTTAAGAATTCCCTAAATATCCAATCAAATAACCTGAAATCCATAATCTCATTTCTTCATTATGTGTAACTCTGGATCTGCTCACTGGGTCCCACCAACGGGAACCAATCAAAAGCCAGACCTGGAGCAAGAGGCGGGACTTAACCCTCCTGGCTGTCAATCACAGGGCCAAGTGTGGAGACATTCACATCCACTTAAGAGTGTGTCATGAAGCTAACAGCTAGTTTCGGACTGCGGCGGGGAAGATGCAGAACCTCGTGAGATCCCGGGCTGGAGAACGCGGACAGAACTCATAACTGTACTCGTAAAAGTACTCGAGTACTCAGTGCAATGACGGAGTACTGCGTTGTTGCACACTTTGCAGTAGAACACTGTAAAAACAATAATAAAAAAATTCTGGTCCGGAGTTGAGACGTCACCGAAGTCAAACGACCCCGAGGAGGCGGCGCGGCGGTTACTTCGGATGGGGTTTCCATGGCAACGGTGAGCGTGAAATCCCCGCCAGGGATTCAGGGGCGCTCGGCTCGTCCCAGGGTGGGCGGTCAAGTCAGTGGGACTTTGTTTACGCGTCAACGGGGGAACGGGAAGTCTTGCACGTGCACGTGATGAGCATGAATATTAAACCTGATTGATTACAAATGGTTTTGCGATTCTTTCAGAGGTGAGTTTGCTGTTTAGGCAACAGGAGGATGAAGAGCAGCCGAGGGAGGCGGGGGTGGCAGAACAGTGTGTGTGTAAGTGTGTGTGTGTGTGTGTGTGTGTGTGTGTGTGTGTGTGAGCGTGCAGGCAGATGGCCAAAGAAGTCAGGTGTATGTGTGAAAAGCATCTGTGTGTGTGTGTATGTGTGGGTGTGTTCAGTGTTGGACGGGGGGGGGATTAAAAATGGAAAGCGGCGTCCGGACAAAGGTTGGGTTACCATGGCAACGCGGAGGTTAGACGAACGCGAGGACTGGACCGAAGAAGTTTCTGTTTAATTAAAAGTTAACGACACCTGATTCAATTACAACATCAGTGGTTTATCGATGGCGACCGCGAGAAAAAACAGATGAAAGAAAGAAAAAAGGAAGAGAAAAGACAAATAAATATAGGAATGAAAAAATCAAACTGAAGTAACAATTAAATAGAAATAAAAACTAAGTACTATCATGGGAATATTGTGATGTTTGTAAAATATGAAGAGAAGGAATAATCATGTATTCAAACCATTCAAACCACTATCATGTAATTTTTAAAAAGTAAAAATTCCTAAAATAGGATCAAATGATAACAATAATATTAATAAAAATGATAATGTTTCGACAGCAAAAGACATAAATAAAGTGTCATCAATACATATCGATAATATACTTTTCTGATTTGGCTTCGGATGTCTGTGACTTTTTCAGAAAGAATAAAAGGGTCAAGGGTCGTGTGTGTGAGTGTGTTCGTGTGTGTGTGTGTGTGTGTGCGTGTGTGTGTGTGAGTGGGTCTGTCCTTCACTTCTGGAGGCTTTCCCCTGCAAACACTGACATCTAGTGACCAAAATGTGGAAGTACACCATATTTTTTGTATCGTTATATTTTAACAATTAAGAAATACGTGTAAATATGTGTAAATATGTGCATGTAGCCCCTTCCTGCTGACGTCTACAGTTTTCACTTCCTACTTCCTGTTTCCCCACTTCCTGTCCCCCTGGGTTCTCCAGGTTCTCCGTATTCCTCCCATCAGGTCCAGTGAAGACGAGATGTTCCTTGTGTGTGAATGTTTGAATGTGATTGACGGATTAAACAACGCGATGGATGAACGAATGAATGTGATGCAACAACAGCGGTCCAATCCACCTCAATTTGTATTCATTTATTTTTTTCCACATCCTTCCTGGAGTATATGATATTGTGTGTACTTCTACTCGGCTAGTGTACGGATAAAGTAACAATATTTAAGTATTTTTTTCCCGTCCCATCCATGTGATTGGTTACCAGTGGAGTAACTGTAATCAGTTACAGTCAGTCAGTCTTGTAGGTCCGGTAGAACGAGGTTGGTGGAGACGGTTCTGAAAGGCCCCGAGGCGGGTCAGAGCTTCCTCCAGGGTTCCTGCGGGAACGAGGACGCAGAACCTGAGAAAAGGAAACGGGAGTTTTTTTTACAGAAACCCGCAGGAGGAGCGTCTGACCTTTGACCCCCCCATCGGTTACCTGAGATGGAATCTTCCAGGTATCTCCCCGTGTTCACATCCCGCTCCCACCAGAACCCCCTCCTCCTCCAGAAGCCTCCGGCAGTACAGCACATCAGCAGCCACCTCCTGGATCTGGAGCGTGGAGACTCATGCTAAGCTAATGGCGTAGCGGCTAACAACCAACTTTCAGGTATGTGCGTGTGTGTGTAGCCTAGCTAACCCGCCATTACACAGCGAGAATGGCAGAGGGCAGCGGGACTGGAGTACAAATGTTCAGACTCACAGGAGTTGGGAGTGTTGAAGTTAGTAAACACAGGAAGTGACATCACAGAAGCCAACCCCCCCCTCAAAGTTACAAGACGCTCTTCATTTGTCGTCCATATACTCATTGGACTGGTACCGCAGGAAGTGACGCGAAAAAAGCGCGTGATGATTGACACTCGTTGTCCTGTAGGCCTGCGACAAACAACTCGGCTAACGCTAATCGCGCCGTTGACCCAACATTTAGCCCCGCCTCCCTCTGTGATTGCCGCTGCCGCGGGCGTAGATGTTCCGGTTCCCACCTTAGCCTGTTCCAGGATCTCAGCCGGTAACTGCAGACGGGGGAAAAGGTAAATTCCCCCCTCGGTGGGACGACAGCTGATCCCCGGCAGACTGTCCAGGACCTCCTGGGCCCGCCGAGCATTCTGGGACAACGTGGTCCGCCTGAGGGCGACCTCCTTCCAAAAACAAAAACAATGATAACATTGAAAACACCCAGTCGAGAACACCGACAGGTTCTTACAGGATCTTCACGGTATCACCTGCGTGTAGGCCTCAAAGGACGGGTCTCCTGGTCTGGGCGGGTCCACCATGACGTCCAGAGCGAGCTGCCCGATGACAGGGGTGCTGATATCGGTGCACAGCATGGTGTCCAAACACTGCTTCACATGGGGGTCCATGTTGACGGCCTCCATGTATCCGGCCCTCAGACCACATCTGGACAAAGAAGGCAGATGCTGGTGAAAATACCCGTTGCCCTGAGTTTGCTACAGGTTTCTGAAGTAGTGTGTTACTGTAGTGTGGAAACTTTGGGGTATTATATTGTGCGTTGTTACTTGTAGTACTAGTACATGTAGTTTTTTCAAATATGAAGAATCTGAAGCATACAGATCAGGCTGTTCTGTTGGTGAAACATGTCGGGTCAGCGGAGAACCTCAAGGTTCCGCACCGGGTCCCGTCCTTTTCCCATTTACGCATCCCCTCTTGGCGGTGCGATGCACATGTATGGTATCATTCTCCATTTATACGCCGACGATGTTCTGATTCATCTGGTCTGTGACCAATTTCCTGAGATTTAACAAGGCCTACAGTTTGGGCATACAGTTTTGCGATGGAAGATCTTGCTTCTGTCACTGCCCCCCAAACATTAGGAGACAGAACGAGACGGAACGAGACGGAACGAGACGGAACTCACTCGCCTATCGTAGAGTTGGACATGGAGTGGAAGGAGACCATCTCCACCTTCTCGGAGAACCCCTCGCCCATCTCAAAGAGGACTCTCTTGTAAGAGACAAACTCTATGCCCGGTCCGTGCACGCTGTCCTGGTAGACCTGGAAATCACAGGGAGTCCATCGTAAGGTATCGGTGTCAGAGTTCACGAGAGCTGAGCACTTTTGAAAGGTTCATCACCTCGTCAACCAGCAGCAACAACCCCCGAGCCGCGGCGAACCGAATAATCGCCTCGATGGACTTCCTGTCCTGGACGTGACCTGCAGAGACGGAACAGCAACACCTGGGCGTCGGTACGGGTGTGACATTTCTAGCCACCTCCCGTTGAGATTCCGCAGAGCGTCACCTGTGGGGTTTCCGGGGTTGCTGATGTAAATGGCCCGAGGTCGGCAGCGTCCCCTAGCGGCCTCCAAAACCCGCCCCAGCTCCTCCGGCTCCACAGCCCATCCCAGGCCCTCTCTGAGTTGGTAGGGGACCGCCGTGACCCCAGTGATGTCCAGCAACATGTGCAGGGTTTGGGGGCAGGGCAGGGGTGTCAGCACACCGGTCGGCACTTCGTCATCTCCACTAGCCAGGAGCTTCATCATCAGCTGACCAAAAATACCATCGGGATCTAGGGCTTGACCCGGGGGCGGCGGCTCCTCGGCCATAAAAGGACATGTGGGAACAATGTTTTCATACCATCAGGCCGATCTGAGAGCCACAGGAGATGAAGATGTCCTCTATATACGAAGGCACTCCGCCGTCTCGTCTGGAGATGAACTCGACGACGCTCCGCCTGATGACCGGTATGCCCGAGGACTCGGAGTAGGAGCCTAGGAGTCACTGATTAGACCACCCTCCCTCAGAGATCCTTCGCTACAAATATCTGACAAAAAGCCTCTAACCCACGCTTCCCCCTTCACAGCCGGCCAGGAGGCGGCGGGCCCTCAGCCCAACATCTGGGGGAAGCCGCGGGTCCTGCAGCAGCTGAGGGTAAAGACACACCGCCAACACCTGAGGGGACACAAGACAAGGGGGGCAGGGAGCAGCACGACAGGGAAACCGGTTGATTTAAAATAACGCACCTGCCGAACAAAGGTGATGGGTACGAGCCCTGCACCCTGCGGATCCCCGGAGCTGACGTCCAGTGTCTCCTGGAAGCGGTGCTGCGCCCCCTACAGGAGACGGCTGGTAAGTGCCAGTGAAACAGTCCAAGCCATAAAGTAAGAAAATAAAATCGTGATCCATTAATTGTACTCGTGTCTCTTCCGACTCTTGTCTTTGGCGCCTAACAACCGGTTTTCAGGAGACGCTTTCCACGACCTTTTTCCCCAAAACGACCTCCACGGTACCTTCGTCCGAGTCCTGTGCCGATTCTCATCAAGATCCAGGCGAAGTGGAACCTCCTCACCTGACTCATGTCCCGCGTGATGCTCGCCGTCAAGGTCCGGATCGACCTCACCAAGGGATTCACCTGCCGCAGGGAAGTCATCGTGAGGCTCTCCGGCTCTCGTCCAGGTTCCCCGCGGTCTTCGCTCCACCGGCAGGGGACTTAATATCTGACCAGGGTTCCAGCTTGGTGGAACATCAGCCAGCCGCCATGACGGTTGAGGAATGATTAACGGTCAAAAACCCCAGATCTGGAGGACATGGAACAGGATGATGACAAAAACACCGTTCTCCAAAATGAGTGAGAACTTTTAATTTCCTAGACGGTTTCAGAAATAAATGAATTACACGGGGATTGTAGTCCATCTACGACTTCATGGACTACAAAGATGGTCCAATGTCTCTGGAGTTGAGGGGATGGTAAAGCTTCATTTCAAATCCTAGAAAGGAAGAGGCTCAGATGCTAGGTTTGTGCTAGGCTAGGCGGCGGTGTCGCTTCCACTGGCCACAATTTTACCAGAAAATCAGAGGCAAAGCAAAGTCAAAATGTCAAAAAAGTTTGGAAGCATTATCTCAGGAACTGATTGCTCGCAGGACTTTGCTAATAAGTAGCCGCAGCATGCTATTCTGGTTCCATCGCTAATTTCCTTGGTAGCTCGATTGCTACTTATTTTCAACATCTTCTTCACTGATAAAAAGTAAAGGATGAAGCAGCGGAGGAACAAACTCTGCATAGAGAATGTGAAGGAACATTTTTGGGACTTCTGATGCTACTTCTGATGGGACGAAAACGTTGTTTTCAACTGCCCTCGTCAACTGGGTGACCTTTGACCCATCCAGACGTGGAGCGACAGTTTTTCCCAGAAACATGACAAGAGTGAACCGTCCCGTACATTTAAGATGCCGTGCTGTCAGTCAACAGTCGAGCACAGATGTCTTAAATACGCGACTGAACTCTAACGACTGAACGAGCCCTTCGACCTCTGGACTGTCCGAAGTTCACGCGAGCGGAGCTTCACGGAGAGGCTGCAAGAAAAGGGCTGGCCAATGATTTGACGTTTCCCGCCTTCGCTCATGCGTCGGTCCAGTTGTTAAGGGCGGTTAGAAATAACTAAAAAAGAACGGAAAGGAGTAACATGAAAGAGCTTTATTAAATGGGAACTTTCACATGGTCTGTAATGTTGCGGGTAATAATAATAATAACAACAATAATAATAATGATACTCTACCGTTACCATAGATACGCAGAGTAAACACAAGTTTAGTCAAATGTGTCTTAATACACGATGGCTACAGGCTGAGAGGTCGGCCTTTTGCATAGGAGTCCCGGCGCCGCTGCGGCGGCGAGGGGGGGGGCGGACATTTAAAGGGAACTCCAGGTTACACGTAATCCGTTTCTACGTGAAAGTTACAGCGTCTTCAATTTGAAGGTCGTCCTCCTGCGTCCTGTGACTAAACCTGTCGGATAAATAGAGGTTATATACAGCGGGCGGGGTTAAGGTGGAGAGTTAGCTACAGAGCCGTGCAACGGGTGGGACCGGTTAGCTGGCTAGCAGCTAACTTGCGTCGGTCGATTAGACCCAATGATGGCGGCGGGAGAGCTCAGTATTTTACCGCCCCTCTAACCGCCTGATCGATGACGAACGGTCACCCAGCACCCTAGAAGATGAGTATTTTTCTAATTATGTAAGTAGTTGTTTTTGTTTGTTTCTTTCATTTCATTGATGTTCAAATATAAAAGTGGAACCGAAGTGCCCGAAGTCGCCCCTTGGGTTTTTTTTGCCGTTTGGACGAAAGTGCGACATGTAAGAGAAAAATGAAAACGGAAGGTTGAGAATGTGAAAGGATGCCAAGAAAGAGGCTTTTGTTGCTCATATTTTAAAAAAAAAAAAGGTAGCGTTTGCCCTTTCGTTTTTTTTTTTTTGCTCTTTGGGCGAAACCACAACATGTATGAGAACGAAAACGGGATAAAAAAAAACACGATGTTAAAGTTAAAAATCTGAAATGAGTCCAAAAAAAGGGGCTTTTGTTGCGCCAAGGCAAACACTCATGAAAAAAAAAAAAAAATGCTAGTGACAACCAATCAGCTTCTTGCTCCTGCCTCCTGTATCCTTCCCGCATCTTCTCTGAGCCATCAAACTAGTTAAGACTCCAAGCGGTTATTCTACCGGCTATTCTACGACGCAACAGGAAGCCCGAACTGTTGCGCTGCTCTGAGTTCTGATAGCCCTTGTTTGTTAGCGCTAGCGTCCAAACCGTGTTGAACACGCTCCGACCCCGCCTGGCCTCCAGGGGGCGCCATGCCCCGCGCCTCGTCCCAAGGTAGTATTTATTCAGATATATATCTCTAGAGCCCTTTTGAGGGAAAATTTTCTCCTGTGGATCTGGCGAGGATTCATTTTTCCCAGTTTGTGCTCTTGCAGGCAGTAAAAAAAAAAAAAGAATCTGTCTCTTATCAGGAGCGACAGCTTCGGTCCTTAAATCGCTCTAAAAGCCTCCGGTTTTCCAGGCGTTCGAAGGCACGGTCATGATATTTCCTTTTTTTGCTACGTTTCATCCATGCGTATTTTATCTTCCATCCATTGTATTCTTTTAAATGACCTGAGTTTCCCCCCCCTCCCCCCCCTGTTTTCTTATTATAAAGGCTGGGAAAAACAAAACAAAACAGTAAGAGCAGAGTTTTAGCATCAAGCGCAAATTAGCAAAGACGCTCATTAGATTTCCAGGGAATCATAGTCAATAGAAATGGATATTCGAGATTAGCTAAAATCCCGACCACCTAGCTAACTGAAAAGTAGTGCCAGGGATGAAGTTCGCGGACTAAAGAGGGGGGGGCACTACTTTAGAGTACGCTAACACCTCTAGCTTCACGGCCTTGTGTGTGTGTGTGTGTGTGTGTGTGTGTGTGTGTGCTGAATTAGCTTCCCGAAGAAGTAGCAGCTACGGCGAACAGAGCAAGGGGCCTATGCTACGACCTGGTGGGTTCTGACGCTCGTAGAAGTGCGCTAACCCTGCTAAACAACTCCAGGTAATGCATGGCTATACCTTCAAGGCGCTTTCACTCCCAGAGCCTGATAGCTTAGCTCACAGCTCGCTAACCCGGTCTGTCTCCGTTGATATGTCAGTCAGATGAAGCTCCAGTTTGCCCTTAACGAATTTCAGCCACAAGACGGTGATTGTTTTTACAGCTTAGCGTCGTGTGCTTCTGTTCGTCCGCGAGCTGCTCCAGTTCAGTCCCCTGCTCTTGTGCAGTAAAACGTCCCATTTTGTCGCAAATGTTACTTTTTCCAGTTGTAAGATTGCAAGTCGCTGCTGTCTGTTGCGTTTCCCCCGGTGACCTCGATCGTCAGGCCGGAGTCGGGAGTTCTCCACCGCCGACAACTCCTGGTAGACGGGAGGATTAGCTGCGCTTTGTCGCCACCTGCTGCCTGAGCTTCTCTCGTCGCTTTTTCTCCACCAGCCTAGAAAGGAGACCGTATTTTTTCTTAAAAAAATGATAATTTTGGTGACAGTTGTTCAGGCCGCCGCTTCTGGATCGGTACCTGCGGTTGCGAGCCTCCACCAGCTCGCTCAGCTGATCCTGGGCGGCGCGCAGCTCTTCCAGGCTCTGCTGGTAGCCGAGGTCGGCCGAGCCCGAGCGCTCCAGCAGCGACACCTGAGTGGAGAGTTCGCTTGTCCGGTCGCGCAGCCGCTGGATGGACGTGTACAAGTTCTCGTCGTCTTCCTCCTTTCCGAAAAAAAAAAAAAAAGTCAGGATAGTGATTTGGAAGATGTTTGAGGATACTTTCGTTTTTTTTCTTACACGACATACTACAAGGCCAGGCTAGTAGTACCGCCAAAAGTGGGCGGGGCTAGTTGTTGCCGTCAATTTGTTTCCGGAGTTTTCGGGCCGGCAATGAAACCGAAGAGACGGGACTCGGGAAATGAAACCAAAGACGAGGAAGACGGCAATTAGCGAGACGGAGGGAGGAGGGCCGACGAACCCGACGTGGACTGCAGCGATGGAGGAAAGAGCGGATAGCGCTAACGACAGTGAGACGTTCGTCCTCCAACTGGACTTGAATTTCACCTTCAACTGAAGAAGCCTCTTGGACGAGGGGTGAAACATCTTCAAGTGAAGAAAATCAAGTCCACTTGCGCGGACAAATTTCGAAGAATTCTACGTGACCTGGATGACTGAGAACCTCCACGGTTGGTCCTCCATGTTTTTTTGCCCTCTAAACTGTGGCTCGAGCGGGTGTTCGGCATTTGGTACCTTGGCGTTGACGATTTCGATGTGGACCAGAAGCGAAGCCAGCTCCATCTCCTCACTGTAGCTGTTCTTCAAGGGGACGCTCCTGTAGCCTGGAGGGGGACCAGACACAACGGTTGCCAAGCGATGTGGTCGTGAAAAAGACTACCGGCCTAGGGTGCATGAAACAAGCTAGCCGTGCCCTCGCTAGCTGGCACGATAATTACATGGATAATAACTGATAAATAAATAAATACTAATAAAATATAATAAATCATAAAGGATTATTCAGAAAAATTTGCAAAAACTGGAAAATGTATAAAAAATGAAGGACATTTTCACACACAAAAAACCCAGAAGATAGTAATTATGGGCTTCATTTTTTTAATTTCTTCCCTTGATTTATGTTTATTTAAACATTGTGAACATAGCCACACGTGCTCGCCAGCCTAGCTAGCCAGCTGTGCATGGCGTTCATACTCGCTAGTACTCGCTAGCTAGGCGTGCTCGCCAGCCGAGCTCGCCAGCTGTGCTCCGCGCTCATGCCCGCTAGCCAAGCTAGCTAGGCGTGCTCGCCAGCCGAGCTCGCCAGCGGTGCACGGCGTTCATGCTCGCTAGCCAAGCTAGCCGGTGCTCGCTCACCAGTGCGCAGCAGCCTGACCGGGTAGGTGGCCTGAGCCAGGAAATTGGGGTCGCTGAACATGTCCTCCTCGTAGACGGTGAAGCGCACGAAGGCGAAGGTGGGGTTGTGGATGTCGAACACGAACTGTTTCTGAACCCAGACCGGATTCAGGCCGTTATCGGCTGCGGGAGGGGAAGCGATTCACACGCACGATATCAGATCCTGCCGGCGGGAGTCGCCAAGGTGACGGACGAACGGCGTCTCTCTCTTACCGACGACGTCCGTCTTGCACTTGCAGCAGTCGTAGTCGGCCCCGCAGATCTCCACCTCCACGAAGGGGCACACGATGCTCCGGCCGTTCTTGGGAAGATGTCGCGCTCCCAGAACCTGTAACTGGACGGTGATGGGCTCCACGCGCAGAGTGTCTTTGTCGAAGGGGTCGAAGGCGTCGTCCCTCATGATGTCGGGCTGGGGGACGTAGCCGCTGCCGCCGCCCAGCAGGAACAAGGCCTGGTTCAGCTGCATGGGTTTGTCTGGGAAAGCAGGACGGATGGATGAATGAAGGCGGAAGGCAGGAGCCACGCGTGACAACGTCCCCCCCTTTTTTTTTATTTTTAAGTGAAATTACAATTATGGACTTTTTTTTTTTTAAATCTGATTCCCTTCCTGTTTTTTTAAACATCGTGAAAAAAAAAGTCATGATTAAATGGCTGAAACCTAGATAAATACATAGAGATAAAAAAGGATAAAATTAATAAATAAATGCTGATTAAATATGACAAATTAGAAAAGAATATTTAGAAAAATATGAAAAGATGAGAACATTTATAAAAATAAGGGAACTTCACACAAGTCACACAAAATCATAAGTATTTCAGCAAGATATCAATTACGCTACAGAAATACATAGATAAAAATGGATGAATAAATAAATGCTAATATGATATGAAAGTTTATAAGGGAATATTTAGAAAAATCTGCAAAAATTAGAAAAGTAATAAAAAAATGGAGAAATTTAAAAAAACATAAAAAAAACAGTTTTTAGATTTTTAAGAAGGCCACAAACAAAAAAAAAAATCTGCAAAAAATAGGTAATTAGAAAAAAAAAATAGATAAATAAAATAAAAATAGGGACCACTGCTATAAGAATTACTTTACACTTAAAAAAAAATAAACTACAAGGAAATTAAAAGAGAGAAATCTACAAAAAGTTGATTTAAAAAAAAAAAAAAAAAAAAAAATTCCACCCATCCCCTCCTCGGGGCCACTGACCTGGCGTCTGGAAGTTGAGGGCCACCAGCTGGGAGCCGCAGAGCCACATGGGCAGCGGGTCGTAGTTGGAGGAGTCCAGCCGCTGGCCGCGGGGGTAAACCCGGGACAGCTGCCGCCGGTTGTACTGCAGGAAGCGCTTTCCCCGTGCTCGCGTGGCGAACTTCTCCGCCTTGGTCTCCGGGAAGGAGGACATGTCCCGGTAGCAGACCCGCTCCGTCCCGATCTCTGAGGACGAGGACGGGGAGGCGAGGAAGAGCGCAACGAAAAAGAAAAAAAAAAAAGGAAGGTCGGGGGAAAAAAGCGCGAGCCTTACTGTCCTCGTTGAAGGGGACGGGGCGGCAGTACACCACCAGCTCCGACAGCTCCACCGCGATCTTCTTCCTCCGCTCCATCTGCTTCTCCTCCTGCATCTGTTGCCGCGACGACACAGGAGAGATGACGTCGCCGCTCGTCAAAAGAGGGCGGCGCTAAAGAGGGCCCGACCGGGCCACCGACCCGAGCGTCGGCGTTCTGCGTGGCCTCCCGTATCCTGGCCACCCAGCCGGCCAGGTCCTCGGCGCTGTCGGCCGCCACGTCCAGCGTCTGGACGGGCTGCGAGGAGACGTGCTGGGAGTGGATGGTGAAGACGAAGGGACGCGAGTTCTTCCCGTCCTTGTGCACCACTGAGGGGAGCCATGAAAAACGGCGTCAACGTTCCGCTCGCTGCGGGAGGGGCGTCGCCGAGGCTGTCCGGACTCACCGACGTGGCAGGTGGGGACGTCGATGAAGCCCTTCAGGAACGTTCCCAGCGGGCTGTTCTCTGCGGACTGATAGGCCGGAATCAAGGAGACGTCCCGGGGAGACGGCGAGACGGCGGTCGGTGACGGCGGGAACTTACGGCCTCGTCGAGCTCCCTGGTCGGGGAGCTGGGAACTTCCTCCACGTAGTTGGCGGGGAACCACAGCTGCTTCTTCCCGCCGTAGTCTCCTCGCCACCTGATACGGCAAAAAAGTCCCGCTATCGGTGGAACGTTCAAAGTTTTTTGTTGAATTTCTGCAATTCGCGGTTTCTAACGCTCATGGAGCCAATCAGAGCTACTGTTGGGGTGAGAGGGGCGGGGCTTAACCTGGACCTGTCAATCACCCGGGGCCAAATAATGAGACGGTTGGCCGACAGACATTTTGTTTTCAACGAACCCGCTGACTGTCTCTGGATTGTGGGAAGATAGACGGAGAAGCGGGAAAGGACCCAGGCAGGAGAACGTGGAGAAAACACAGAAACCCAGACGGTGATGGGGAGAACACAGGGAACCCAGGGAGGAGAACATGGGAAGAACATGCAAGGGAACCCAAGTGGAAAAACATGGAGTACGAACAGAGAAGAATCAGCTTAACCCTTGTGCGATCTTAAAATTGTGTTATCTCCCCTTGTCTTACGGGTCAAAAATGACCCGTAAGACAATCTTTGTACCCTAGTGGTGCACAGCCCACATGGAAACATAAATAAAAAAGATGTGTCACTTTTTCTAATTTCGGGGTCTCTTTAGGAAAAGTCATAAAATTCCAAGTTGGAAAAAAATAGGTTAAGGTGTTTTTTCTACAGCTAAACATGGTAGTGGGTCACTTTTGACCCGCAAGTCAACGCAAGGGTTGAGTCCGGCGTGAACGATGGCGCTCTGAATCGACTGTTCCTGCCTGGACGTCGGCTCCGCCCGCCCCGACTCACCAGCCGCCCTCCTGCTTGTCCACGTTGGCGATGAGCGCCTGCTTGGGAAAGCACAGTTCGTCCTCCCTCTGGGCCCGGTAGTCGTACAGGGCCTTCACCGTGCACTGAAAGGCAGCAGGTTGGCCTCAGAAACAAGCGATACTTAAAATGAGAAACCGCTGGCGGTGCCACCCACCCGAGCCGTCGGCATCTTATTGGCCTCCACGTAGAAGTGCGGGGTGCGGACCTCGTACAGAGCCCCGTAATCCAGCTCCTGGGGAGGGGGGTGGAAGATGGGGGAAGCAGGTGCTAAAGGCTAAGCCCAGAACCGCGAGGAGCTAACTCATATTAGCCGCTCCTTGGTTCCTGGTTCTTTGGCTCACGTGACCCCAAAAGGTCATCGACGGTACCCGTCCGCAGGTGCGAACCCCAAACCGGCCGCGGATGTTTGGTGAAAATCACCCGCGCGCTTCCGACTTTGGCCACTAGGGGGCGCCGGGACTGACCGTGGTGCCCATGCGGTCCAGCGTGTCCTCGTTGATGGGGTAGCGAAGCCGCATCTTGCGGTACAGCGGGTGCTTCTCGTAGTAGCTGACCAGGTCCACCAGGCTCTCGAACTCCGCCGAGCTTCCCAGCATGAAGAGCCGCCCCTCCTGCTGGATGCGACAGTGCTTGATCTTGCCCTCCGCCCTGAAGCAAAGACGGAGGTGTCACCCTGGAGGTCGGGTGTCGACGGCGGCGGCGCGCACCTCTACATACCTGAAGGAGATGGCGTAGGAGTTGTGCTCGCTGCGTTTCCGAACAAGGAAGGCGCCGTCCCTGGGCACCCGCATCAGCATGTGCTCCGCCTGGACTCGGGACAGGCTGGAGTGGTACCACCTAGACGGCGAGGGTAGGTAAAACAGCAGATTAACCTCGCCCTCTTCCCGCGGGTTTCCCGGAAAGCTTGAATCGCGGCGCTCACTCGCGGCTCTCGTGGGCGTTGGGCTGCGGCACCGGGCTACCGAGGCGCATCTCGAACTCGTTGCAGCGCAGCGGCGTGTCCCGGTAGTGGCAGATGAGGCGGTAGAGGCTGTCGAAGACCAGGTTGTCGGTCAAGTAGAAGCGAGTGGAGCCCGACTCCTGGCGGGAGTGGATGCGGCAGTGCTGCACCCGTCCGGAGCGCCTGAGGGGGCGAAGGAGGACGTCGTTTTTGCGCTTCTTTACGACCCCGGGAAAAAAATTTGGCCACCTCCCGGGAACGGACCAGAAAGACAGGGTGTAGTCTCCCACGAAGGTCTCGCTCTCCCGGACCAGGAAGGTACCGTCTTTGGCGCCGCCCTCGCAGTACTCCTGCAAGAGCTTCTCCGCCACTTGCCGCCCGTCTCGACCTCCGCCTAGCTTCCCGTGGAACCAGCGCTCGGCGCAGTGCTGCTCGTTGTTGTTGCACTCCTGGCACCAGAACCGAGAGAACCCCGTCAACTGGTTTACTACACTTCTTTGGTGGCTACTCAACAGGAGGAAGGTCTGAGCGTCAGGCAACCGATTTTAACGAAGTGCTTCGACTGATCAATATCGACCGATCGAGCGTCCCATCTTGACATCTGGCTGGAATTGACGCTGATGTTTTTTTTTTTCTCCGGCCTAATTGGTTCGAACCCGCCCAGGTCACCTCCTTCCCCTCGTCATCCTCCTCTTCGTCAGCCGTCTGGTAGCGGGACGTCTCCTCCGAGTAGTAGATCTTATTGCTGGTCAGGACGAAGTAATGCGGCGTCCACGTCTGCGGGTCGAGACGGACACACTGCGGTCACACGGGGTCCGAGACTGTGCACACACACACACACACACGCGCGCACGCACACACACACACTCACGTGGTCGATGGGGTCCTCCAGGAACAGGATGCCGTTCTTCAGCGAGTTGCTGATGTCGTTCTCCGAGTAGCTGGCCGACGTCACCTCCTCGTACAGCGTTCCCTCCACCAGTTTCTTGTGCTGCGACACATCGGCGGTTCCATCGTCACGGCAACGCCACTGAACTGTTTACTTTTGCCCCGATCTAGCCGAAGCTAATACCGTAATTTCCGGACTATTGAGCGCACCTCAATATAAGCCGCACCGGCTAGCCGGTCGCTATCTCGGGCTTCCTCCTGCGCGCTAAAACCGTCAAAGTCGTCTTCTTCGGTGTCGGAGCTGAACGGACTCAGAATTTCCCGGTCATTTCATCGGTCCGATGGGACGAGGATAAATGTTTTAGCGGCGTGAAGCTCGTTAGCCCCCCCCCCCCCCCAAAAAAAAGTCCATATATTAGCCGCATCGGTAGTCTTAATTACGGTAGTCATTTCTAGGGCTTTGCACTGGCCTGCCCTATAACGAATGCTAAAGGCTAGCGTTAGCATATTTGATCTTTCCATCGCTGATAAATGTATCGATCGACAGTATCCGAAGTCATTATCCAATGCCGGAATAATCAAGCTAGCGGGGAAACATCCGCTTACCCACCTTGATGAGGATCTTCCTGCGGAGCTGGTGGGGCGATGGCAGCTCCTCGGCGTTAGCGTCCACAGGCTTGGTGAGCAGCAGGTCCCCGAACACCTTCTTGAAGTGGGTGGCCATGTTCCTCTGCTGCACCACGCTGCAGTGGTCCTCGATGGACAGGACGACGGGGTACCTGAACGCAACGCAGCCTTAGGACCGGTGAAGGCGCCCTGTGGGATGTCGCCGATCCGTGAGATCGGGGTCGCTTAAAAAGCCGCCGGTCCTCTTACTCCGACGTGACGAAGGCGTGCTCCTTGATGGTGTGCAGCACGTCCAGGAACTTGATCTTGGAGGTGAGGGTGTGTCCGTGGTAGATGATGGGCAGGTCGTCGGGTCCGTCCCAGCAGTCCACTGCGGTACACAACGGTAACCCCGTTAGCTTTCCCCGCCGGGAAACTCGTCGACGAAAAACGCTAGCGCTTACGTTCGATGCAGCGGCAGCCCATCCTCAGGCAGCGGGCGTAGGCCTCCAGGGACGACTCGCTGGAGAACTGGTCCCCTGTCAGGTAGCTACAAAATCAGCGAGACAAAAAGCCGATGCGTGACGGTGCCTTCGGAGAAGCTACTTCGACGGCAGGGGAGAAAACCGGGGAAACGAGGAGCGGCGAGATGTACGTGTTGTGCGACGAGGAGATCCAGTACTGCGACAGCGGCCGCTTCATGTCCTCGGGGGCGACGGGCGAGACTCTCGGGTCGCAAACCGAGTTCTCTCTGGAGAAGAGGAAGGTCAGGAACTGGGCGAGGAAGACAAGATGGGGAAATGTGACACGGGAAGCGAGGGGGGGGGTCTGGGGCTCCTCGTGCGAGGGCGGCGTGTTCACCTCGTCCAGCTGGAGCGCGGGGTCCGCCTGAGCTGCGCCCCTCAGGTACCCGGACAGGAAGTCCCGCACGCGGCTCAAGTCGGACGCCCACGGCTCCTGCGAAAGGGGAAGGACACAAGAAACGAGATCTGGAGCGGGGAGTTGCTGGATTGAGGTCCCAGGAGCGCCTCCAAACTGATTTTTACAACCAACCAGCAAAACTTGGACCCGGACAAGATCGGAAAGGGTCTCTGCAGAAACCGCTACATGTTTTTTAATTCTCCTTCCTACCTTCTGGTCCATCTGCAGGAACTTCTGGAAGTCGTATAGGGAGACCTGACAGAGCTCCGGCCTGTCCACGTTCCTGGTGAGGCGAATTATTATTAGTTATTAACACAGCTGATTAAAAAAAAAGTAAAAAGGGAACGACAGAAACGGGAACGTAAGTAAACACCTGTCAATCAAAATGAGCTCAAACAGAACAGAAATTATTTTAGAAAATTAAAAAAACAAAAAAAATGAAAAATCAAAACATGAAATGCATTTTAGAAATAATCCAAATTATCTAAAATGACAGAACAGAAACTATTTAAAAAATATATATAAAAAAAAATGAAAAATCAAAACATGAAATGCATTTTAGAAATAATCCAAATTATCTAAAATGACAGAACAGAAACTATTTAAAAAAAATATATAAAAAAAATGAAAAATCAAAACATGAAATGCATTTTAGAAATAATCCAAATTATCTAAAATGACAGAACAGAAACTATTTTAAAAAATATATATAAAAAAAAAAATCAAAACATGAAATGCATTTTAGAAATAATCCAAATTATCTAAAATGACAGAACAGAAACTATTTTAAATATATATATGAAAAAAAAATCAAAACATGAAATGCATTTTAGAAATAATCCAAATTATCTAAAATGACAGAAAGGTGTTAAAATATTACAAAAAAACAACTGAAATATTATGATATATTTTTATATTATCAGGAGGGAACTTAAAATAGCGGCAAAAAGCAGGCGGGCCCTCAGAATCTTTCCCCCGATTTCTCGATTTCAACGAAAAGGATTGAAGTTGAAGCTGGTTGAAGTTTTCGGGGACGTAGCGTCGCTTTTGAAATGAGGCGTGGGTGAAGGTGGGTTGGGGGGCGGGAGAGACTCACCGCAGGGGGAAGGAGAGCTCCAGCTGCTCAATAATCTGAGAACGACAGGGGTTTTTTTTTTGTTTTGTTTTTTTAAAGAGGTTGGGGTGGGGGGGTGAGGGAAGTGAGGGTGACAGACAAGGGGGGGGGGGCGGTGGAGGTCAGGGTGAGAACGGTGAAGGTCAAAAGTGCAAAGGTCAAAGAGGAAGTGAAGCTCTCTTAACTGAAATTGTAAATAAACACATTGGATTTGGTTAAAATGCTTATAAAACAGCTGGATCAGTTCAAGGATATCATCGTCATTACGGCGATTGGCTCAAACAATGAATAATAACTCAAACTAAATCATTTTCAGTTGAATAGCATAATTGTTTTCTTCTGAGAAGCAAATACGGTGCTGCAGACATTTTATTACAACTTTTTTTATATTAAGATTTTTATATTACATTGTGTGTGTGTGTGTGTATATATATGTATATGTGTATGTGTGATATGTGATATTCATTTTAAAATGTACAATATTTTTGGTGCAGGCATTTTATCACACCATTTTTGACAATAAGATTTTATATTACAGTCTGGGTGTGTGTGTGTGTTTACATAAATATATATATATACACAAATACATATATATATGTGTATGTATGATATGTGATATTCATTTAAAAATGTACAATATTTTTGTCCAACAGATTCTATTTTTTTAATTCATTTGTTAAAAACTTTCAATCACAAAAATGCCACAAAATAGATGAATAAAAACCATACCAAAAAAGATCTAGAAATAAGGAGAAAATATTAAAGTTGATGTTTAAGATTTAATTTCATCTAAATTGTTAGAACTATATGTATATATATATGATGTAAACATAAGTTAATTAAACAATAATATCCTTTAGAGTTCAATTTCATTTATCCACTAGGTGTTGATAAAAACTGTGTGTGTGTGTGTGTGTGAGCCACTCACGGCCCGCTGAGCATCAAACATTAGCGTCCTGTAGAGCTGAGAGAAGTTGGGGTAGGACAGGTCGCTCCTGGCCTCCACCTCCTACGTGCGCACACACACACACACACACACACACACACACACACACACAGCCGGTAACAGAAAGGGAAACAAACACTGTGAAGTCACATGACTTTTAGCGCCAACCCCAGTCTCTCACAGGCCAGAATCAGTGTCAGCACGCGAACAATGACTGATCAATAATCTGTCAATCAAAGATCCTGATCGATCATTGATCGGTGTCGCTACATGACCTCGCTCTGACCTGAAGCTTGTCTTTCAGGAAGCGCATGTTGGGGACTCGGAAGTTGATCTGAGGCAGCAGAGTCTTCACGTCCTTCACCGTGATACTGCGGAGGGATGGGGGGGTTACTATGGCGATAAAGATGTAGTGATAGTCTGAACAAAATCTGGAAAACAGGACTGCAGCAAAAAAAAAAAACAAAAAAAAAAAAAACTGGCAGTAACGTGATAAAAAGTGAGGACATTTTAAAAGTACAGCAGAACAATAGTACTCTAAAAAATATTATACAGAAATAATGACTGGATTGAAAATTTTGAAATTAATGAACAAAAATTAGACTAAAATACCCTGGAAAAAAAAAAAAAGAAAAAAAAATCTGAGAATACAGAAAGAAACAAGATGAAAGCAATTCTTTGAAATAAAGATTATAAACAGGTAGAACATGAATTTGACCACTTAAAAAGGAAAAATGTGAACATTAATTTGAAATCACTGAAAATGTTAAAAGCAGTCAGGAAAAACAAAAACAAACCAAAAAAATATATACATATATTTGACAATAATGGAATTCAATACAAAACAACTGACGGGGACTGAAGATGTACCGAACGTGACATGAAAATAATCTAAACAAAACTTTGGCAAGGATTCGTCCCCATAAAAACCAACAGATGATGCAGTTCCTCCTCTCACCAGTAGAGGGCGCTAGGAGGGTTTTTGAGCAGCTCACAGATTTATTCCTTTCTTTTAGTCGTTATTATCATTATTCATTCATTAATCTTTTTTAATAAAAATATTCACTGGCTCACTCCCAGTCACAGAATTAGTCACATAGACTTTTTTTTTTTTTTACCCACCCACAATTTGTGGATTTATTTACAAACCTGGACACACACACACACACACACACACACACACACACTACCTCCACCCTGCTACTGTTACTATTTCCACAGGAGGCAGGAAGTGGACTCCTCCCGGTCCTGACGCATTACTTCCCCCTCCTTATCAGGCGGCGGCAGGCTGTTTGTCCGGGAGCGCCTTCCACCCCAAACAGAAGCACCCGGACGCGTTCGTGCAAGCACGTGCGCGGGTGTGTGTGCGGGTCAGAGGTCGGGGGTCGGGTAAGCTCTTAGATGACATCTGGTTTCGCCTTCACGCACCACCTGCCGTGTCCATCAACGCCGTCGGGGGGGTTGGGGTTGCAAAACCGTCCAGGAGGGGGCGCCAGCTGTCACTCACCTGCCCTCGTGGCTCCTGTCCATGACCTCGAACTGCTTCCTCAGCCATCTGGAGGGAATCGGAGGGAAATCGGGGTTGTGAGAAAAATAATAGCGTCATTAACGATGACGATGATGGTGATTGCTCTCACGCGACAAACCGCAAACATTAACTGGAAACCGGCGGAGGGTTACGACCGCGGCCACTAGGGGGCGCTGCAACTCAAACCACAATTTAAACACAAATCCCCCCAAAAAAAGTGTCAAATGCTCTTTTTTTTTTCCCTCCAAAACTCAAAAGCACCTGAACTAACCCGGGGAGGTTTTGCTCTGATCGGCCAGCGGGACGTGCTAATGAGCCGGTACAAATCTGGCAGTCAATGAAGAACTTTTTTAAATGTTTAAAATAATCACAGAATCTGATGAATCAGCTGTTGCTGGATTTATCAGAGAAAGGAAAAATAAAATAAAAGCTGTTAAAAAAAAAAAATTAATAAAAAAAAAAAAAATTGACAATTAAACCTCCAGGAAGTGACTTGCGGTATCAAAGCATTAGATGCATAGATATACAGAGCACCAACCTTTTTTTTTTAACTATTACATGATTTCTACTATTATTTCTATTTTTAATAATTACTTTTATTATTATGTTCTCTGTAAAAGAGGAAATGACATATTGCTTGCATCCATTACTATGAATATGTCATAGACAAAGTTGTCCATTTTTTTCACTAAATTGGACATTTGGCCAATCAGAGAGGAGAGGGGGCGGGGTTAAACTTGGACGGTTCAGCTGTCAATCACAGGGTAGCATTTAACACTGGCTACTCCTCTGTCTTCTACCTCATTTGTAACAAACGTCCACCCGCTGTCATCAAAACTGAATAACATGTTTCATAAAAAATTAAAAAAATTAAAATTAAAATGGCATCCTTGACCAGTTTCTGTGACAACCAGGGTTTT
The DNA here is from genome assembly GCF_037954325.1 of Fistularia commersonii. NCBI lineage: Eukaryota > Metazoa > Chordata > Actinopteri > Syngnathiformes > Fistulariidae > Fistularia > Fistularia commersonii. Next base: position 3,305,270 of record NC_141284.1, read on the forward strand.
TCTTTAAAAATGGCATCTGTAAAAAAACATGGGTGTCGAAATGCAAAATTTCCACGTGAACAGTGATGGTGGTTCTGACTGTCTCGACACACACACACACACACACACACACACACACACACACACACACACACACACACACACACACACACACACACACACACACACACGCACGCACACACGCACGCACACACACACACACAACCATACCCTGACAGCCGGGCTCTGTTCTTTCCCGCGCCACCAAAGCCAACAGGCTGCCTCCGCATATTCGTGTCGGGATAAATATTTTTATCCCAAAAACAAATATTTGTTCGCTCTCCTCCGGCAGGCGGTCTCAACTCCCTCCACCCAGCATTTTTTTTTTTTTATTCTTGAATCACAATTGTTCCCTCCAGGTTATCCTCTCGTGATATTTTTTGTCCTGACTGCTGAAGAAATAAAATAAAAATAAAACAATGGGAAACATCTCGGTTTTTTTTTTTCTTGTGACAGCCCCTTTACTTTGCAATTATTTTATTTAAAATATTCGATTACTCAGAAAATGGTGACTGGAAAAAATAAAATAAAAATAAAATACAAAATGACAGAAGAAAATATCTGTTTTTTTTTTTAAAACAAATTACAATTGATTTTTTCCGCCTTCTTCTTTGTAAATATCTTGTGATGATCCCTAAATAGCTCTTTTGCTTTGCAATGTTTTTGTGCAAAATGTGGAAATATTCTTGAGAATGGAAACTGAAAAAAATTAAAAGTAAAATAAATAATGACCCAAGAAAATATATTTTTTTTAATTTTTAAAATCAGTTTTCCCCGCCTTCATCCAGGTAAACGTCTCATGACAGCTCTTTCATTTTGCACAAATAAGCAATTATTCTGCAATATGGAAACAAAATAAATAAACGAAATAGAAAATGGCCAAAGATTATTTAAAAAAAACATTAAAAAAAAAAAAGTTGAACAATATTAAGAACAAGTTGATTTTAAGATGGGTTAGAGGGGGTTGAGAATCTGTGGATCTTTTATTTTGTAGGGGACGGACCTCAAGCGACACACACACACACACACACACACACACACACACACACCTGTCTGTCTGCAGCGGCGCCGGCGCCCTCTGGCTGTCCGTCACCAACCAGGTGAGGCCGCTGATCCACATGTTCACCTCCTCCTCGCTGAAGGCTGCGGGAGGGAAGCAAGAGTGAGTTCTTGGGTGGGTGGAGTTCCTAAAACACACACACACACACACACACACGTGTGTGCGCTCACCAGCGACGCTGAGAGTCCTGAGGCGGAACTCCAAGCCGTAGAGCACGATGAAGCAGAGGGCGGCGTCGACCTTCCGAGCCTCCTCCGGGTAGCGCTCGAAGTCCCGGGAGCTTTTTCCCAACCGCAACTCCCGGATCTCTCGCAGGTCGACTGCAGGAGGAGGAGGAAGGGTTGAGTTGCATGAACGCAAATATGCACATCCATAAATCACACTGCGACTCGCTGCTCGGCTCCCGCCGACGGAGAGGGAACGGGAGAATATTTCAAGCCGTCGGAAGTGGGATGCCCCGGCGTGGACACACAGTAAACCCTCTGTGCAGGGTTCACTTTGACTCCTTCCGTGTGTGTGTGTGTGTGTCAGAGAGAGAGAGGGAGTGAGAGAGGCTGACTGTGTGCGTGTGTGTGTCTGTATTAGTGTAGGTGTGTGTTATTATGTTCTATTCGGTTGTGTGCGAGCATCTTCAAGTGTGTCTGTGTGTGTGAAAGAGAGAGACTGAGTGTGTGTGTCTGTATCAGCGTATTGGTGTGTGTGTGTTACTATGTCCTATTCAGTTGTGTACATAGTGAAGCATCTCAAGGTGTGTGTGTGTGTGTGTGTGTGAGACAGAGGGAGAGAGACTAACTATGTGTGTGTGTGTGTATCTGTGTATCAGCATGTGTGTGTTACTTGTCCTATTCAATGTGTTCATAGTGAAGCATCTCCGTCTGTGTGTGTGTGTGTGAGAGAGAGACAGGTAAAGTGTGTGTGTGTGTGTGTGTATTTGAGAGAGAGAGAGGCAGACAGTTTAAGTGTATGTGTGTGTGTGTGTGTCTATATCGGCATATGTGTGTGTGTGTGTTATTATGTCCTATTGAGTTGTGTACATAGTGAACCATCTTAAAGCATGTGTCTGTGTGTAAGAGAGAGCGAGAGAGACTAACTATGTGTGTGTGTGTATCTCTGTATCAGCATGTGTGTGTTACTTGTCCTATTCAATTGTGTTCATAGTGAAGCATCTCCCTATGTGTGTGTGTAAGAGAGACAGACAAAGTCTGTTTGTGTGTGTGTGTGTGTATGTGTCTGTATCAGGGTGTGTGTGTGTGTTACTTGTCCTATTCAGTTGAGTTAATAGTGAAGCATCTCCATAGTGTGTCTGTGTGTGTGTGTGTGTGTGTGTGTGTGTGTGTGTGTGTATGTGTCTGTATCAGGGTGTGTGTGTGTGTTACTTGTCCTATTCAGTTGAGTTAATAGTGAAGCATCTCCATGGTGTGTCTGTGTGTGTGTGTGTGTGTGTGTGTGTGTTTTAACACCACTGAACAAACTTCCCTGGGATAAATCACACCTCTTGTTTCTAGCTTGTGTGTTAAAGCCGCTACATGTTTTAATAGATAAGCTCTGACATATTACTGTGTAATTGAGTATCCGGATACAAAATATCAATCTGTCAATCTGTATCAATCACCTGTCAATCACCCATCAATCTTCTGTCAATCACAGGTCAACATATAGAGGTATCCCAACATTCACCCTCCCATTCACACACAGACAGTTTTCAGTGGGAGAGAGACGGGGAACCTGGAACCGACACACACACACACACACACACACACACACACACACACAAAATATATCATACTTAAAAGCATGAAGCCATGGTGTACCGTGAAACAATTACTGAGGCGCTAACTTTTCAAAATAAAAGCCTCCCTGAGCATTTTCTTGGAGTAAAAACAGGTTTCTAATCGGGGATCCCTGATAAAATCCGTTTTATTTTTTCATTTTTCTTCCAGCCCTGTTAAGACTGACATTTTGCGCCCCGAGCCGGTAAGAACGGTCAGAACATAGCTTTCTAAAAATACCCTCTCTCTTATTTTTCTAGCCTCAGCTTCAGAAGCTAAGTAGGGGTTTGGGTTTTACGCGACGAAATGTCTCGAAAACCGCTTCATATTTTTCACAAAGAATCTTTTTGTACAAAAAAAATCCCAGTGACGCCGTGTGTGTGTGTGTGTGTGTGTGTGTGTGTGTGTGTGTATACGTAGAGGGGAACTTGAAAACCTGAGGTGGCGAGGAGGCCCGGCCTGCACATGAAGGGTTAACGGCAGTGTGAGGTAAACGGTGGACTCTGACACTCAGAGCCGTGGACACACCCTCCGAGCCAGACACACACTTATTGACATAGCAGATGTCCTGCACAACACACACACACACACACTTGGAGATGCTTCGCTATGTACACAACTGAATAGGACATAGTAACACACACAGCCAGTCTCTCTCTCTCTCTCTCTCTCTCTCTCTCACACACACACGCACGCACGCACGCACGCACGCACGCACGCACGCACGCACGCACGCACGCACGCACACACTTGAAGATGCTTCGCTATCTACTCAACGAAATAGTACATAGTAACACACACACAAATATACTGACACACACACACACACACACACACTTAGAGACGCTCCGCTATCTACACAACAGAATAGGACATAGTACCACACGCAAATGTGAATACACACGCACACACACACACACACACACACACACACACACACACACACACACACACACACACACACACACACACTCACACACACACACTTGGAGATGCTTCACTATATGCACAACAGAACAGGACAGAGTAACACGCGCACATAAACACACACACACACACACACACAGACACTTGGAGATGCTTCGCTATGTTCCCAACTGAATAGAACATAGTAACACACACATACACACACACACACACACTGATATAGACACATACAGTCAGTCTCTCCCTCACACACACACACACTTGGAGATGCTTCGCTATGTACACAACACACATAGTCATACACACACGCGCTGCACTTGAAAATGCTCTGCAATGCACGCACTGAAAACACACACACACACACACAAATAGACGCACGCACAAACACTGCAATTGAAGATGTTTGGCAAAGCACGTGTTAAGACCTAGTAACACAGAAAAACACACATGCACACACGCATGCACACACACACACACAGCACTTGGAGATGCTTCTGCATGTACACATTAAGCAAGGATCTAGTAACGCCCACACAGATCACACACATATACCGATACAGACATACTCATACAGACACGGTCTCTCTCTCTCTCACACACACACACATAAAAATCTCACATAAACACACACACACGCACACATGCACTAATGCATAAACACAAAAACTCTCTAACACACACACACACACACAGCAAACTTGGAGATGCTTCGTTATATACACAATGAGCACAGACCTAGTACCACACATAAAAAATCTCACATAAACACACACATGCACCAATGCACATGCACATACACACACAAACCCTCTCTCTGTCACACTCACACACACACAAATAAAAATCTCACATAAACACACACACACACAAACACACACACAGGCACCAATGCATAAACACACAAACTCTCGCTAACACACACACACACACACACTATGTGCACAAACCCAAAATATATCTCAATATTAAATCCTCCAAAATGCTAATACAAAGTTTGATATTTTCATTCAATTATCTCAAACTGTCTGCAAGCTAACATTAGCGAGGTTATACACACACACACACACACACACACACACTATGTGCACAAACCCAAAATACATCTCAATATCAAATCCTCCAAAATGCTAATACAAAGTTTGATATTTTCATTCATTAAGCTCAATCTGTCTGCAAGCTAACATTAGCGAGGTTACACACACACACACACACACACACACACACACACACACACACACACACACACACACACACACACACTCGCGCAGATACGCGCACACACAGTTTCCATGTGTCACGTTAGCTACATTAGCTTGTGGTCTTTTTCATATTGTGATGTTTAAAACACAGGCTGCCACATGTTAGCATAACGTCACCTTCAGCGGTCGTGTGGCTGCCATAATTACAGCGGCGTGGTGGTGATGGTGGGGGGGGGGGGTTTACTTCCTGGTTTGCATAGTAACGTTTGCAGACATGGACAAAGAACAGTGAGGAAGGAGTGAAAGGTTGGGGAGGAGAGGAATAGAAGGAGAAACAGAAAAAAGAAGGAGAGGCGGCATCATTTTAAGCTAATTGTCACCTGATTTGTTACATTTAGCCTGCACATTCGTCGAAAGTTAGCGGATTAGCGAGGATCTACCGGGAAGTATCACAATACTGCAATGGCAGTGTTGTGATACTCCTATTTTTAAGTATGAGACGGTACAAAATACTTTCTAATATCCGCGTACATTTTGTTACGTTCGACAAAGAGCGTCTTTAGCGTCGACCTCGCAGGTGCTACCAGAAGGTAACGGGGGGGGGGGGGGGGGGGCAGTTGCACGAAAGGGGCGTTAGAAACACAAGTTGTGTTAAAAAGTGTTATAAATAAAAACCGCACTTTGCTTTTTGACCTTTGATTCATCCATAAAAGTGACACGCCTTTCCATTTATCGGCGCTGCCATCACATGATGGACGCCCCAATAAACAACAATTGGATGCCGTTTATAAGACTTTTAATGAACGGTGAATTTTAAAGGACTATAAATCCCAGCAGGCCTTTTTTTTTTTTTTTTTTTTTTTTTTAAATTTCCTCTCCAAACAGCAGCTTTTATTGCTTCCTGGACGAGGACGCCTTGTGTAACAAGGCGTTAAAGATGCGGGGAGGACACGCGCAGGAATGTACAATAACAACCCCTCCACACACACACACACACACACACACACAAACACACTGCGGCCTCTAATCCAGGACCAGGATGTAAACACATCACAAACAGAAAACGTCTTGAAGGCAACAGGAAAGCGGAGGAGGCCAAGAGGAGGTGGCCAGGTCACCATGTATGACACTGTTAGACATCTTTATGAAAACATTTTTCCCAATTTTTAAGTGATTTCAAGCTAATATTCAGCTACTTACAGGCTGATTTTTTACTAATTCTCTGCTAAATTCTGGCTTATTTTCACCAATTACAGGTTGATTTTTAGCTACTTTTACCAGCTTATCTCTTGGTCATTTTTAGAGAATTTTCAAGGTATTTCTGCTGCTTATTCGTTTATTTTTAAAAAGAATATATAAATTTATATATATGAGGTCCAAAATAAAGGTTGATTTTATTATGCTAATAATAATATTAGTGATGACACACACATACACACACACACAGAATGGCTTCTAATCAAGGATGGGATGTAAACACATCACAAGCAGAAAAAGTCTTGAAAGTAGCAGGAAAGCGGAGGAAGGCTGGAACACCATCATATAAAACACTATCAGACGCCTTTCATTGTATATTTCCAAATTTTTTAAGTGATTTCAGACTAATTTTCAGCTAATTTCAGGCTAATTCTCTGTTAAATTCGGGTTCATCTCCAGCCAATTACTTTCTAATTTTCAGCTAGTCTCTTTTTAGTTTCCAAAGCATTGATTCATATTCATATTATTTTATTATTCTTTCTTTACTTAAAAAAAAACAAAAAACTATAGAACTATTTATCTCATATATTTATAATGTTCAAAATAAAAAGTTTGATAACGATAATAATAATAATAATGATAACAACAACAACAACACACACACACCATGTCCTCTCGGATGTAAACACACCACAAACAAGAAGCCTTGAAGGCAACAGGAAAGCGGAGGAGGGCGGGGCGGAGGTGGACATGCCACCGTGTAAAATCCTGTCAGTTGCCCCGGTGGCGGCGGCTGGAGGAGAAGGTCATAAATCTGCACGGGCTGAATGAAAAGTTCACCACGACCGACCACCAGCCGTTGATAATTGCAGTTTATTTTACAGAGAAACAATCTGATCCTGGAAAAAAACAGTGACATCAGCGCCGCCCCCCTCGAATGACCAGATGGTCGAAGGCTACGCCGAAATCCGCGAAAAAAAACAAAACAAAAAAAAAACAAACAACACATTTTCGCATTTAAAAGACACCCGGGGTTAAAAAAAAAAAAGCACTCTGCGGGGTTTGGCTCTTTCCTGGTACCGACGATAAACGACGAATTCCGAGAAAAACAGGAGAAGAAATTCGATTGTCGTCGTCGTACGCAAAACTATGGACAAAAGGATCGCAGTACCGCTACTATCCATGACGGGGCAGTGCTGAGCGTTGGGGTTATTAGGAAAAGAAAAAGAAAAAAAACAGGATTTATTAATGCATTCATTCATTCAATCTCTATGCGGCTCAAAAGCTGTCAATCACATGGTCACCTTGGAGATGGCGAGCGTGGGCGATGTCGGCGGACGGGTTTATTTTCCAGCGCATTCCAAGCTTTGTTCTTTTTTTTTTTTGTTTTGTTTTTGTAGACGACGAGGATGAGTGAACACACTTATACTTTGAAAGTCTGTTCTGGGTCAACATCCAATCGGCGTATTTTTACTTCCTGCTCTGACTTGTTTTGGAGTTTTTATTTCCCCGTGCAGACGATTTAAGATAATAACGCCGCAGTTCACATTTTGCGCTTTCTGCCACGATTGTGAACATAATGAGGTCAATGTGCGGCGAGCTAGGTTTGGGTTGGAAATATGTGGGAAAAAAAAAAAAAAAAGAGGCTAAATTAGCAGAGGGAAAAAAAAAAAAACAACTTTGCACAAAAACTTCCAGTGAATTGATACCGATCTGGTATTTCAGGGCCGCTGGACCTCGACAGCGAGGGGTCTGACGGCCGGCGCCGATTTTGCTTTGTGAAAACGCCAGCGCAGGCCTTCCCTTCCCGCCGCAGTTAAAGCAATTTAAAATAAACTGGGCTATTAAAACTAACTGCGCAGTCGGGGGGCGCGAACGACCTCGGATTTAATCCCGGAGAGCCGCCGCGTGTCCCCGCTTCCTGCCGAGAACGCCGTCGGGCCCTTTTGTTTTCTTGCGAGCGAGTCCTTCAGTCCGAGACAGGAAGTTGGACACTCCCTGATAACCCCGCGCTTCCTGCGCCCCGGGATTTCTAATACCTCCGGTGTTTGCCAAAGAGCCCATCACAAAGAAAAACACCTATTTGACTCGCGTGTGCAGCAAAGTTGGGGGCGGGGGGGGGTTGATTTGAAAGTAAATACCCCCCCCCCAAAAAAAAAAAAAAAAAGATCAAGTTACAAAAACAAGATAGACAAGGGCTGGAGGGCAGAAGTGGTCCGTTGGATAAATACTATCCCAGAACAAACCGTCGCCTGAATAACCTTGAAATTCAAAGAGAAAGTGAAAGAAAACAGAGTCGAGACGTTGAAAGATGAGCGGTTGGAGAGGAATATGTATCTGTGTGAGTTTGGGGTGTCGGGGAGGAAGGAGGAAGAGGAGGAAATGAAGGAAGGACAGCTGGAGGGAAAACACCGAAACGGAGGAGAACGGGATTCTCCATAGGACGGCGGGAGATAAAAACGGTTCCAGGAATGCCTTGGCGGCGTCCGGGGAGTGTGGGAGGTGGGTGGAGGCGGGGACGGGGAGGGGGGTGGGTTCCCCGCAGGGGTTGAGCGAGAACACGTGTGCACGTGTGAAATGTCTCGGGGCGCAAGTCGGAGCCCAGATGAGGAGAAACCGCTGTCGACGCCGATCAAGACCGCGGATGCATAAGTGACGTCCGTCCCGGCGGACGGACTATTTTTTTGCGCGATCCACAGGTGATGGACGGCCGGCTGCCAGCGAGGGTTGTAAGGGATTCTGTCAGTGACTAAAACAAACCCCCCAAAAAAATTCTCATGGTAGTTTCCCTTCCAGGGCGCCACCCACTGCAGCCTTATGATTATTGTAAGTAAGAGTTGTACATATCAGCAGGAAGTAGAAAAAAAATTAAGGAAAAAAAACTTTAAAGATCAGAAAAAACAAATTACCCAAAAATTGGATTTCCAAAAAAATTGCCAAAAAATAGGTGAGAATTTGCCTAAAATCCTGAAACCAATTGCCAAAAAAAGGGAAGTAAATAGCCCAAAACTGGGCCCGATTTGACTCAAATCCTGAAAGTAATGCAGACAAGACAAGAAGCAGACAAGAATTTGTCCAAAATCCTGAAACCAATTGCCCAAAGATTGGAAACAATTTGGTGAAAAATAAGGGAGACTAATTGCGAAAAAAAAAAAGAAAATAACAATATTACAAAAATAGGCCAGATTAATCCACAATCCTGAAAGAAATTGCCAAAACAAGGAAAATAAATAGCCCTGAATTAGTGAGACTTTGTCTAAAATCCTGAAACTAACTGTTGAAAAACAGGAACCAAATTGCTGAAAAACAGGAACCAAATTGCTGAAAAACAGGAACCAAATTGCTGAAAAACAGGAAAGAATTTGTCCAAAATCCTGAAACCAATTGCCCAAAGATCTGAAACAATTTGGTGAAAAATAGGCAACAAATTGCAGAAAAAATATACAAGACTTTGTCCAAAATGGAAACAAATGACTGAACAATAGAGAAAAATTGCAGAAAAAAAATACAAGAATTTGTTCAAAATCTTGAAACAAATTGCCTAAAATTTGGCCCATTTTGTCTAAAATCCTGAAACAAATTTACGAAAATAGAACAGAATTTGTCAAAAATCCTGAAACAAATTGCCAAAACATGGGAAATAAACTGCCAAAAATTGGGCCCAATTTGTCAGAGTCCTGAAACAAATTGCTGAAAACGGGGAAATTGCTGAAAATGTGAAAAAACATATTGCTAATTGATCACAAAAAAAAAGCTGAAAAATCAACAAGAAATTTCCAAAATATAGGCAAGAATTAGCCCAATAATTGGACAATAAATTGCCCAAATATCTGAAACAAGTTGGTGAAAAAAAGGGAAAAAAAAAAAACATCCAACACCATGACAGTAGACGGTGAGTGGAATTTAAAAAAAAACACCTGCATCGACGGATGTGTTGGATCATCCTCCACTGGGTCGATCGCCTTTGTCTGCTCCTCTTCAGCACAACAACAACCTACTGCTTCACGTCACCCTCCTCCTCCTCTTTCCCGACGGGGGAGAAAGCGGCGGGGTCACGGGGGGGTCACAGGGGGGTCACGGGGGGGGGGGGGGGGGTCGCCATCCGTCGCTGGAGACGGAGGCGACGGGAGGGAGCGGTAATCGCAGCTACAGCAGGAAAAAAAAACTACCTGTAAAAGGGGATCCCTCAAATCCGTGAAATAAAAAATGGAAAATTGATTTCAGAGCTACTCCTCTTCATCTTGAGTGTTAAAGGTCTGAGAACGATTTCAAGAGTCCGGTTAATAACTGCAGATTTCTGGTGTTTGATTGTCTGGATATAGTTAAGGTCTCTCAAAAAAAAAATCCTAATTTTTCAGGCTGATGTTCAGCCAATTTTAGGCGAATTACAGGCTAATTTCTGGCTAACTTTAAGCTAACATTCGGCTAAATTCAGGTTAATATTTGGCTAATTTCAAGCTAATTCTCTGCAAATTTCAGGCTCATTTTCAGCTCATTTTTAAGCAATTTTAATGTTGGTTGTTTTTTTTTTGTCATTTTATTCATAGCTTCTTTCAATAAAAAAATAAAAGTTCTAAAAAAATTGTTTGAAAAAAATGATAACAATAATAGTAAAATAAATCATTTATAAAAAACATTGAATTTCCTGTGGAACAAAATTAGGGAAAAGCAAACAAAAATAAGAACTACCTTAGGTAAGAATTGTCAAACCGCTGATTATCACCAGACAACTATCATTGTCCCTGATACAGGACGGGCTCTTACGTTCTTACGTCCGTCCAGCTGTCTGAACCTCGGCCAATAAAGTGATTGATTGGTATTGATTTCACTGTTAAGCAGGAATTCTCCACAGCTGCAGGCAAGCAATGCTGTCCTCATATGGGGACGTCCGATCGTCACCAGCACTAACGACACATGAGTTTGACCTAAAACCCCGAGGCTGATGTTTACAAACAAGCCAACCAAGCTGGATGTCCAGATGGAAGCGTAAACTGATCAGCTCTGTGATCGATGAACTATTTATTGGGAATAATAGCCTTTCAACCGTAACACTGGCATGGCGATGGGTCGGGGTGCTCTTATTTTTTGGGTGAAGGGAAAAAAAAAATCATGGTATCACTGCATCTTGAAGGGAAGCATGACAAGGATACAATACTGAAGAGTATGTCACACACACACACACACACACACACACACACACACACACACACACACACACACACACACACACACACACACACACACATACATACATACACAGACACACACCAAATCAACTCTCTTCTCCTTGGGGAAGAGAAACTGCTCGCAATTTGAGGCAAAAAGTGAGACCACTGCAGCTAAGTCAATGTGTTATCAAATCGCAACTGTATTATCACAATAATATTGAATTGCTGCAGAGGTAGTGCGATTATATCACAAAAGGACTTCCATATCATAATGTATCTTGAGGATATATCATGTATATGAGATTGAAGTATATCGGACAATATCGGAAATGTCCGACAGTATCAGCATTCTATCGAGGCTCAAGTATTGCGACAACATATTGTGATTTAAGACAATATTACGATAAACTCACATTGTGGCTGATGCACTGTGACACTATCGAATCGGGGCTGAGGCCGATGGACAACATCGTATTGGTGGTTCAGTATTGTGACAAAATATAGAGACAATCAGAAACATGCCCGACAGTATCAAGTATACATCGTATCCTGAAGATATGGTATCACGATAAAATATAGAGACTGCGAGTATCATGATTACATTGCATCGTGATCTCGAAGCACCTTGACAATACCATGAGGCTTTGAGTATCGCGATACCATCACATCAGGGATGATGTATCGCGATACCCTTCTATCGAGGCTCACATACTGCGATGACATATTGAGACTTAAGTATCGCAAATAACATTGTATCGCTAATCCACCGAAATCGGGATCGGAGCTTAAGTCTTATGACACATTGTATAATTGCGTGTGATAATATTGCATTGATGAATAAGTATCGTGGTAAACCTTGATAATATTGTACACATGAGTGACAGTATCAAGATTGCATCGTATTCTGATAATATCACTCAGTGGCCAAAGTATAATGATATTATCTCAGCAATATCTCGCGACAACACCGACCGTTTTGTTGTTCCCTCGGACATTAACACTCACTCTCCCCTTCCACTTTGTCCGGGTTCCGGCTCCACACGATCTGCCTGGTGTCCTGCTTGACCTGGAGGGTTCTCCGCTCCGGGCGCTGGGACTTCTTCTGATAGAAGATGGTCATCACCGTGCCCATCTCCAAGCTGTGCAGGATGCGGGGGTCTGCCTCCATCCGGTCCGCCATCCTGGAGGTCAGACCGTCGGCCCCGGCCTCCTTGGAGCAGCCGTTCGGGCCTCCTCTTGTAGCTGGTGGTGGTGGTGGTGACCACCTACTGGAGGCTCCTGGGTCCCCTCTTATCCAGCATGTCCAAACCACCAATGAGCTTGTGTATGTGTTCAAATGAGTCACACTAAAAAATGAAAAATAAAAACTTCAAAATGTTTAAAAAGAAAATTTAAAATTTAAAAAAAAAAAAGGAAAGAAAAAAAAAAATCAGTCAGCAGCAGCTTGGAGCTCAGACGCCCAGGAGGTGAAGAGGCTCCACGGATCCGCCGCGGCTGGACTCCTTCCCTTATCCGTTCCAGATGCTTCTGGCGACGGACCAGCGAAATCCACTCCGGGGCGAGTTCTCATCCCCGCCGGTTGGATTCAGGTTTCCACCCGGGACGTGTCCTCCCGCCGGAACCCACGACACACACACACACACACACACACACACTCACTCACTCACTCACTCACTCACTCACTCACTCACTCACTCACACCGGAGACCTAACAACTTGAGCGGTCGAGGAACCGAGGCGACGGACGCCGGGTTATGTAACGCGGCAGCGGGGTGCGGGGCGGCGGCGAGGCACCGGCGGCCGCCGCGGGGCGGCTCCGCGGACGTGGAGCGACGGGCGGCCGCGGCGAGAACCGTGAGCGTTCCCGGCCGCCGGACCATTCTGCTCTCCCCCAGCCCCTTCACAACCGCTTGGTACCGCCCGCCCCTCACCGCCCCGCTCCCCCGGCGGGATGCTGTATCCCTCCGCCGGGTTCTAACCGCGAAGGGGCGTGCGGGGGTTCTCGGTTCTCCTCTGGCCGGGATCCCGCTCCGTCCGCTCGGCTTCCGCGGCCGGGATTGGTCCCGGAGAGGAAATTAGGGCCAGCAGACCGGAAAAGATCCGTTTTTCTTTTTTCTTCTCCTTCCCTCCCTCTTCCTAAGCTCTCTCTCTTTTTCTCCGTATCCGAGGGAAGATGAGGGGAGCGGCGGGAGAGTCGTGGCGGGCAGCGGGGGAAGGAGAGCCGGGGAGGCGGCAGAGCGACACCCGCGGGCCGCCGGCGGACGTGCAGCCGCCGCGGAGGAACATCGGAGTCTCCGCCGGGAACCGGAGAGTCTAGAAAAAGCAGGAAGTGCAGGTGTGCCCGACTTCCGGTGCCCACAGGTGTTTCCATTTGTCAACAAACATATGCATTATTATAGGTGTGTCATTACCTTTAGTATTATCATCATCATCGCAATTATTGTGATGTGTGACAAATATATACATATATATATATATGTGTGTGTGTGTGTGTGATATGTGTGTGTGTATGTGTGGCAGGGGAAGACACGCATACACACATATATACTTGTGTTTCTGACTGTATTATAGAACACATTTTTTAATTATTTTTATCAGTCTTATAATTCAATTATATTGGTTTCCATCGTTTCCTATGTTTTTTTGTGTATGTATTTTTTTTATCAAGCTAGCACACACATACCCGATAATGAAGCCTGTCAAAGTTAATCATTTAAAAAAAAAAAGTCAACAAGAATTAAAAAAAGCTATTACTTCTGTGTACACGGCATCATTTGCAGTGTTTCTTATGACACTATGTTAAACTGTATCCTCCCTATCTAAATAGAAATCTGAAATTCTATTCTTTTTAAAATTCAAATAAAAATATAAATTCCACATTTTATGGAACCTTCAAGGGTCAGCCAGGAGCCTGCAGCTTCAGCTGTGCAGCAAACATTCTGGTTGAAGTGGTGTGTTATAAAAATTAAAAAAAAGTTGAAAATTAAAAAAACGTGCACCTGATGTGTCTGGAGCACATCTGGTGTAAGAACGTTCTGTACTGCCGATGGGCCGCTTGGAACGGCTCAGAGCTTTTTATCTCTCTAAAATGATTTACAGTATTTCATACCTTCAAGCAGCTGCGGTGGTTGATGCAGATAGAATGTCCGAATAGAAGTATTTAAATTCACCTTCCATACAGTATAAGAATATAAAAAAATAGGTTTTAGTCCCAGTATGCCAATGAACTGTGGAGTATCTCAGGGATCAATAGTGGGGCCACCTTAATTCTTATTTCATACAGGACACATTGGAGCGCTGTTGATTTTTTTTGTTTTTAAAAATGTTATTTCAATTGAAAATGTAATTTTCCTCATCTGACTTCAGCCCTTAAGAGCAATTTCAATTTGTGAGTTTGAACGATACTAGCACGCACGCACACACACATACAGCTAACCTTGCTAACACCGTAGCTTTCTTTGTAAACACATTTAGGAGTGTGTTCGGTCAAAGTGAGTCGTCTCAGGATCCACATCTGCGGAGGACGGAGGGCCGCAGCGTGCAAGATTCACCCCGAGCGCCGTCGGTCCGCCGCCGCAGCTTCGGCCCCCTCCGTGTCTAATCAGCTCCACATGTGCACATGTGAGCCGCTGCTACCGCCGGCCGTCAGCCAGCCAATCAGAGCGCGGCGAAACACCTCTCACATGTCCCGGAGCAGAATGCGGGGGGAGGCAGAGGTTTTTAGTTGCAGCTCTTCTTCTTCTTCCTCTTTTTTTTTTTTTTGTTTCCAGATCCAGGGGGATCCGAGTCCATTCCCGTTGCCGGATCGTGATTCCTGAGTTGAACAGGACGAAAACAATCAGCGGTGACGAGACGCAATCAGCGTGTTTTGTCTCCCGACGCCGCTTTTACACTCCAACTGAAGCCAGCGAACAATGAAGCCTTGAATTAGAAACATCGAGTTGGAACGGAACGATGATGACCTCATCCCGGGTTCGTTTCAAGCGAGGGGACTTAAAGTAGGGCCCCGGGACCCCAAAAGTGCCTGAAGGGGTTCAGAGGAGGTTCCTCAGATAAATGAGTAATGCCATTTTTTTTTCTATTTAAACGGACATGTCATCCGAAAAAGAAAAACATCCACCGCGTTGATGTTGTTCCCCCCCTTATGGAATACGATGGAACTGAACCTCGTTTCCAGCGGAGTGAACAAAGCTACAAAAGAAAGATAAATATATTAATCTAAGAGAAAAAAAAATTAACATCTCTTGCATGTAATCAAGCCTCTAAAAGTAATGGACAACAAGCTAAGTAGCTAATGCAGAAATGCATGCTTTTCCAGACGTGCAGTATGGAGGCATTTTATTAGCCTTTTGGTTGTTTTATTTCTTTTGAAAATATCAACTTTGTGGAGGAACATGAAATTATTTATATCTTTTAAACTAAAAAGGTTAAATAAAAACATTTGCATACGAGAATTAAACTTAAAATTAAATTCACACAAGTTTCTCAACATGGTCAATAGATCATGCCAGCTATTCATTTGAACAAAAGAAAAATTGTTATTTTTGTCTCTCACTGCATCAATAAACTAGGTCAGTGATGGGCCCGGTCCAATTTTCTTCAAATGTGTTTGTTATTTTTTAAAAATCCCGCCTTTATTATCATGCCGATGCACAAAACGCAGGAAAGACTCGACCAAGGTTGTTTTCCTGTCCCTCAAGTCAGTATATAAACACACTGTAGCAGCTAGCAAATTGCCTGTGAAAGACTGGTGGTCGAGTTACAATGCTAACGACGTTTCATCGGGTTGTGTGTATTGTTGTCGGTTCAGGTGACTTGCCGTCACCTCGGCTTGGCGCTTGATGACGTGTGGTCAGCGATCACCTGCAATTAGCATTCGGCTCGAACTGCTCTAGTGACTTATAAAACAACAGCATCATAACTCTTATAGCCGTTTTATTCTACACACTGTTTCTCTGTAGAAAAAACAAAAAAGAAAAATCAGTTGAAAGTGTATTTGTTCAGGTTGCCTTCCGCGAGTCAAGAAAAAAAAAAAAGTCTAAGTCATCAGCAGACGTAGTGCTGGATGACCGTCAGGCTGGTTCACCTGTGAATGTCAGGCGAGGTCAAAGTTAACCCACGGAGTCCATTGGACATGTTACTGTGTCACGTTTTGTCTTCCTGTTATTTGCCCGGGGCCGAGTCCCGGCTGCTGCAGTTTCCTGAGGCGGTGCAACCAGTTTGACGACGGGGCTTTAAAATCTGCGCAGCGACGTGGCTCTCTCTTCCTGTGTGCTTGCGGGCGGGGCCGCCGCCGCCGCCGCCATCTGGCAACCGATTGGACTCTCCTCCTCCTCAGTTGGCCGGGAGAAAGTCGCCGTTGCCGGAGCTGCCTTTCCGTATTTCTGCGGCCAAGTTGTGGAGTTTCTCCGACAGCGCCACCTGGTGGTGGGGGGAGGAAAAACAGGAAAGAGATCAGGATGTCGACATGATTTCTTCGGGGAGGAGGTTTGAGGCACTCACTGTGTAGGGCTCCGGGTCCTGCAGCCTCTTGTGTCGAGGGTGGAGGGCCTGCAGGGATGCCTGGACCTTGGCTCTGCTCTCCGCTGTGCTGCACAGCGGCTCCCCCACCTGGAAGGTCGCGGGAAACGCGCTCATGAGAAAACGCTCACTTCCTGCCTCTGTCGATCCTGGGCGGTTTTCCGCTGCACGTTCTCCTCACCTGCCCTCTAACGAAAACCTCCCGCCGCAGCCGGACGACCCGGGCCGGGGTCACCTGTAGCGCCGGTCTGTCGCAGCCCAGCGGGTAGCAGCTTAGGGGGAGTCCGGCCTCGGGAGGGGCCTCCAGGGCCAGACACACCACATCCAGGAAGGGGTGACCTGCACAATGACATGGAAATGACCGACCCATAGAAAAAATTAAAAAAAAATAAATAAATTGACTCTGACCGAATCGATACAGACGTTAAAGGAATGAATGAAATAAGAATAAAGTAAAAATGAAATAAAACTAATTTAAGTAGAAATAAAATAAAACTAAATTAAATCAAGTAAAATAAAATTAAATAATCTAAAAATTAAAAAAATAATAATTTAATTAAATGAACCGAAGAAGCGGGGTAGCATGTCTTCAAGTGAAGAATTTTAAGTCTAGATCCCATGACAAGAAGATTTCACCGTGACCCGAATGACTGAGAACCTCGACAGACAAAATAAAATGCATTAAAATAAAGTAAAATCATAAAATTGTGTTAGCCACAGAGTCTATCATACCTTTCAAAATAAAAGCTTTAAAAAAAAAAAAAAAATCCTGCCATGACGTCGTCCTCACCCTCCTCATCCTCCAGCCTGTAGACGGCCTTCCTCCCGGGGACGGTGCTCTTCTCAGAGTCCTCGCTGATCTTCATCCTGGGCCTCCCGCTCACCTCCACCAGCTGATGTGCGGACGACGTGACAGGAAGTCAATGCACCAGTCAGGGTGGACCGCCGTCAATGTGTGTGTGTGTGTGTGTGTGTGTGTCGGAGGTGTGACCTTGTACACACAGCCGAGCGACGGCTGTCTGGTGCAGGTGACCAGGTGCGTCCCCACGCCCACCGCATCGATCTCGTTCTCCTGAGGAGCCAGACAAAGTTTATATCAAGTTTATATCAGCCAGTCAATACTTATATTTTACTCAAAAGTATATCCACGTTTAATACGGTTTCCACTGTTCTGACTTATATTATATATATATACATATATATATATATATTGCTTTGAACAGTTTAACATGAAATCTAGTGTGGAACATTTTTTGGTCTTTTCAGAACAATTACATGATTTTTATTGACCTCTTTTTGGCATTTTTTTGACATAAAACATTATCTTAAATTAATTTTAAAAGCACAAAACAAAAAACAAAACAAAACAAAAAAAAAGCAGCAAAATAATTTAATGTAATTTTTTTTTTTAACTATTCATTTTTAAAATTATTATCATGTATGTAGATGCACACACTAATATAGAGAAACAGGCATCCAACTATTAACCCTCTAATTCATACCTACAGACAATTTTAGAGTTTTCAATGGACCTATTTGAACCCAGGAAGAAGAAACTGGAGAGAACTGAGGCAGGAGAACATGGAGAACCAGATTAGAACCTGGAACCCGATCAGCACACCATATTCCGTTTTTAAGAAGTTTTTTAAGACGGTTAATGGAAGTTCTTCCAGGTTCTCCAGCTGAGTTAGAACTCCCCGGAACCATGACAGGTTGTGATGTTACCTTGTTGTTGAGCTCCACCATGGCTTGCTCCGAGATGTTATTGGTGCCGACAATGATCAGCGAGTCGAAGGCGGTGATGGAGAAACTGCAGGAAATAAAAGTAATAAAAATATGGATTTTTAGAATGTAGCTCTAACAGAACGTGGACTCTCCGTCTGGTTCACTTTGTCCAATGGACCAAACCATCCCAACAATATCATGAGTTTGAGACAATGGCCTCTTCCAGCAGGATCACCAATGAAAACTAACCAAGACAACAAAGAGGAGAACTGTTGCTCTATTTGATAGAAGTAGGAAGGGAAGCTCCTTTGAAGAAACCCTGGTGCTTCCTAGTTTTTCCGTTGAAAGCTGCTCTTTGGACTCAGCAGGGGAAAGTCAAGTTCATTCTGGGTGAAGATAGAACTCCATCAGCTACTCCAACCCGCCCCACCTCTTCAAACCCGTTGGACACCTCTTGACTTCAGTGTGCCTGATTTCAGACCACTAGGGGTCGGTAAAAGGCTCCTCTTGGATATGGAGCGATACGTAGCTTTCGAACCTGAAGGAACCCTGGTGCTTCCCAGTTTGTCTGTGGGAAGGTGCAAGCGCAAGTCAACTTCAGACCAGGTGAAGGTACAACTCCATCATCTACTCCAACCTGCGCCGCCTCTTGAAACCCAGAGTCCTCACACAAGGGCAACACCTGGCACGGTCCATTTTGTGGATCATGGACCGGACCATCCCGAGAAGCACAAGGGTTCCTTTAGCGCTAGCATGAACCCAAACCCAGATCATAGTTATGCTGAAATTCAGGGACATTTCTTGTTGGCTAAGGTGACGGACATGCTGACATGTTTGCAGATGACAGTGGGATCTACTCATGTCCACCCCTTTTAACTTGTACATCGACCAAAACTGTTTACATTCCTGTGTACATGTCCAGTTCCCTTCACGGCTTGCATTTCCCTTCACTTTTGCTAGGGTATGCCCATTATTTATAATACGTTTCTAGACGCACTGTGGACAGCAAAGGCCAACAAACATCTTGAACCTCCAGTGCAGTGGTTCTTAACCTTGTTGGAGGTACTGAACCCCACCTGTTTTACATGCGCATTCACCGAACCCTTCTTTATTGGATCGAGGATCGTTTCGTTGATGGGTACAAAGAACAGGCAGAGTAGCCTTTTCATCGAATCTGGCTCCCTTCACCTTGAATTCAGCAAGCGCTACGTTCTTGTAGTTCCAATCTCCACGTAGCTGAAGGAAGCCTTCCCTTAGTTTTGCCGGTGCTGGACTAGAATTGCTCATCTTGTCTTTGCAAATCATGCGGTTAGGACATCGATTCCAATCACGTTCCGTCATACATGTGAATCCGTATTGTACGTATTCTTCCGACCGCTTTCTTTTTTTACCCGACATAATTAGTATGAAGGGATTAAAATATCAAGTACGAAATCACATGACGTATCATCACGACAGTCACAAGTAACTGCAACTGAGCGCGCCAAAATCCCTGCAGCACGGATAGGCCAAGCTATGTAGCGTGATCGCCTGCAGCCAGTGATGTCATCACCAATGTGTGTCTTGACCTCCGCCGAACCCCTGAGACTGACTCACCGAACCCCTGGGGTTCGATCGAACCCAGGTTAAGAACCACTGCTCTAGTGAGAGCAGGGAGAAGGCGGAGGAACATCTGGAGAGGTGGCGGTATCCTCTAGAAAGGGCGTATACACCAAGACACGAGTAAGAGGGACCCAAGTGGAATGCTCCATGGAGTGGAGATGAAGAAAGTGTAAGATTTAATTACCTAGGGTCCACTGTCCAGAGCAACATGGAGAAGAGTTGGAGAAACGTGGGCATGCAGAAAAGAGTGGCGGGTGTGATGAAAGAGTCAGGCTAAGATGGTTGGAACATGGACAGAGGGGTGATGGTGAAGATCTGGGAGGAAGGATGCTGGAGATGGAACTGCCAGGCTTATGGGTGCAGGGAAAGGGGACAAGAAGTTAGTTGGTGTGAGAGAAGAGGATGCAGAGGAGAGGGTTAGATGGAGGCAGGTGATTGGCCGTGGGTTCAATTGATGCAGACGACTGGCTGAGGGTCAGATGAAGGCAGACGATTGGCCGTTGGTTAGATGGATGCGGATGATTGGCTGTGGTGACCCCTGAAGGGAGCAGCCCAGAGGAGAAGAAGATCACATTCTTGACGGTTGTCAGGCAGATCAGATTCAGTGATGACATCATCTCACAATCTCCAGGACAATCAAGTCAAACTCCAGCTTTCTGCCTTGAAAAAAAGTGGTACCAAAAATGGGCGGAGCCTCCCTCACCGCTCGCCGCAGAGCCTGAAGACCCGGCGGACGTCGACTGACTGCCTGCAGAGGTCCCCGCTGTCCAGGCGCACACCAACGGGCCTGTAGCCTAGCTCGCTTAGCGCCAGGGCTACGGCGCAGAAGTTGGGCAGTCCACTGCTGTAGGTCAAGAGGACACGGGCGTCAGGAGAAGCTCAGTGGTTCCCAGAAGGCGGAGGCGGGAGGGTTACCTGCTGACGCTGTAGCTGTCGATCACCGGGAGGAAGTTGCAGGGGTACGCCACGGCGTATGACAGGAAGGCGGCCAGCTCGCCTTCGCGGACCTTCCCGGGATCCACCCCCAGGAGCTCGCACACGCAGCCCAGGCAGCTCTTGGCCAGCAAAAGGAAGTCAACCGGGTCGGGGTCGCCGCTCGCCGCCACCAGGGTCTGGACGGAGATAATTATGAAGTGTAACCCACGTGTTCCGCTACCGTTTGTCAGGTTAGCACGTCATGCTGCTGGAGGTAGGGTGGTGCTCAGCGGCAGCAACAGCGCCACATGCAGCCACCAGGGGGAGGAACAAGCTAACAGACAGCTAACAGTTAGCGAAGACACTCAGCAACAGATCCATTTCACTTCTGGTCAGCTGCCAGAGCCCTGCTAGTTTGTCTGCGAAAAGCAATGGTCCGGGTGAAGGTACAACTCCAGCTCCACCTCTAGGGACATGGAGTCCTTGTGCAAGGACACCAGAATTCAGACCACTTGGGGTGGGTAGAGGGTTCAGCCAGGAAGAAGGAGCAAAGTGGACCCGCTCACCCGAGGCTGCACCTCCTCCAGGGAGGTGAAGGATGTGACGTAGGAGTGCGCCATGGTGCCCGCCACGGGGATCCCGAACAGGAAGCCCGCCTGGACGTTGCTGGTGAGATCGAACCCTTGAGGGATAGAATCCAGATCAAAATAAGACGGCCAAGGTACTCGCCGACATCACGTGACCGCGGCGTGACGCTCACCTCCGATGTGCGTGTAGCGGGAGGCGGTCAGGCCGCCGTCCGGCCCCTGAGCCCGGCGGAGGCCCATCTCCAGCAGCTTCCTCCGGGGTCCTGCCGCCAGACGGAACCGGGCGGCGTTGCTGCACACGAGGCTGGTCGGAGAGGAAGAGGAAACTAATTTAACTTTGTTTCAAAATCAAAGTCAGGTTTGGGGAAAAAAGTATCGGACATTTAACAGATGGCGAAAATGACATATCATTTAAGACTTCAGAAGCCTATTTTGACTTAACAATGGACACCTGTCATGTTTTTACTAATAAAATAAGGTTGGACTCAAGGAGTTTTGGACCGGCACCGGAAATAAAGCATTGTATCCTTTTAGATTACCTATATAGAGAGGATTTTTATTATTTTTCTTCCACTCCGACCCCTTTTTTTTCTCCCCGCTATATTTCTGCTATTATTTCCAGCTTATTTATCAGTGATCATGTCATCTCATTATATGTCATCATACACCTGTCATATTGACGTAGAGAAAAACGAAATAAAAATCGAGTTAAAAAAACAAACTGAAATGTACAAATATATGTCATTTGAATTTGAATATAGAGCAGCAACAGTGCTTTTTTGTACAGTTTAGTTCAAAAATGGTGCAAAATGAAGTGGATTTAAAGACATAAAAAGTATATAGTTTATAGTACAGTAGCAACATGATGGGTTTTACTGTAACTGTGCAAAACCAACCTGAGAGAAAAAAAAACATTCAAACAGAATCTGTTCAATCTGTTTCTTCTGTAAACTGCATTGTTGCATAATCCAGATTGGAGAGGGTGTTAATCTAAAGAGGATTATCTGCAAAGTATAATCTGGAGGAGTGAATCTGGTGAAAACAGATAAAAGCAACTGCTTCAAGAACTTTATTTTTTTGAGCACTTATTTTCTTATTAAAAAAAATATATAATAAAAAATTTATATTTTATAATAGTATATATTTTAAAATAATAAAGTGTCAACCCTACATTTTTAGTTATTTATAATTTAAATAAAAATTTTAAAAAATTGTGTTATTGACGATTATGAACATAATGTGGCGACCCTGAAAGAAGAAGCCAAAAGAAGAAGAAGATGAACAAAAACAAGATTAAACAATTATCTTTTTTCTTAATTATTTGATTCTGGGGGGGTATTATGGGATGGATAGATGGACAGCGAAGCCTCTATAATTTGGAAACCCACGAATCTTTATACCTGGTAGATAAACAGGTGACATCACAGCTGCCGGAAGGGGTGTGTTCTTACACTGTGTGTGTGTGTGTGTGTGTGTGTGTGCGCGCGCTACCTGGCGTAGTTGACCAGACACAGCAAACTGGTCTCCAGCAGCTGAACCACGGCTAGAGGACCCTCCACCTCCATCAGGGGCACCTGCGGACGATGCGCCCCTTCAGATTACACGCCATTAAAACACCTTCGCGAACGACCCGTGACCTTTGACCCCCGGCTCTCACCCTGGCAAAGACGGCGGTGCCTTCAGGGACGGAGCGCAGCGTCACGCCGGAGCAGTCCAGGCCCCGCAGGAAACCGAAGAAGGCGGGGTCGGTGGTGGCGGGCAGCACCGAGCGCAGGAACGCTACGTCTGCGGCGAGAACACATTAACCGCCGGATGAAACTTTTTTTTTTAATGTTTCCTCAAAGTTATTCGTGAGTCATTACTGTGTCAGTCAGGCTTCGTCGGCGCCGCGCCCTTCACATTTTGCTCACATTTCTACAATAATGGAGTAAGATCCTCAGGCGACAGCTAATCTGATCTATGGAATGGAGCTCTGAAGATGGACTGCGAACCTGGTCAGACGAGAACTGCAACTGTGGAAATCCTGAGAAATTTAACATTAAATTCAGCTTTTTTTGGTATTCCTTATGAGAACGGTGCATTTGAGTACGTTATTATTTCTATTTTTTTTTTTTAAAAGGCCTAAAATTGGTGACAATTCTGATTTTGTATATTTTTCTTTCTGGAATTTCTTGTAAAGTTTGGAGAAGCTGCTGTTTCATTTTGTCTTCTTTCTTTTTTTTTGGATTTTTTTTTTTTTTATTTCTTTTAAGCTTTCATTTCTTATTCTTAGATTTTATTTATAGTCATTCCTTTCCTCCCATGGTTTTCAGAGGATTCTCAATATTTTTCGGATTAGTGCAGAATTTTCAGAGGTATTTCATTTTTATTATAATTATCATGACAGATAGAGATGGATAACACACACACATGCACACGGATAAGAAAACACAATGTTATGTTATGACTCCATGCAAACACACACACACACACACTCACACAGACACACACAATCATGCGCACACATACAAACTGAAAGGCGTGTACACACTCAGAGGCGCGTGCACACACACACGCACACACACACACATACAGAAAAAAATGACTGGAACACACAAATATATTGGTGTACATACACTGATGCTCACACAGACGCGCACACGCACAAAAATGCGCTCGTTATCCCCCCACATACAAACGCTGTCAAACAAACCGACGCGCGTGTACATGAACATGCATACGGACGAACACACACACTCACATGATAACCTGCACATAAACACACACACACACACTCACAGAAATAACTTTCACTCAATGCAGGCGCGTGCACAAGCGCACACACAGATGCGCACAATGACGCCCAACACGCACACACGGACGAACACACCCCCGCACACAATCTGACGCACGCACAGACGCGCACACACACAGATACGCACATAGACACACGGTGACGAACACACACTCACAGACATAACTCTCTCTCACACACACGCATCGATACACTCGGACGCGAGCACGCGCACACACAGATGCGCAGAATGACGCCCCACACACAAATTGTCGCGCGCATCAGCGCTCACACGTACGAACACGCACGCACACTGATGCGCACATGAACACACATGGACGAACACACAGACGTAATAACTCACACACACTGACGCGTGCACGCGCACCCACAGATGCGCACAAGGACCCCCCCGCGCACAGTGACGCGCGCATCAACACACACACGTACGAACGCGCACGCACACAGATGCGTGCATACACCCCCCCCCCACACACGGACGAGTATACGCTTTCACGCAAACCGACAAGCGCACACACACAGATGCGCGCATCAACGCACACACGGACACGCACATTGCCGCCTCACACCCGGACGAACGCACGCTTTCACGCAAACTGACACGCATGCACACACACACGCCCGCGCACACACACAGTCGCCACTTCTCTACATGCACTAAGTTGGACTTCGAATCCCCGCAGACGCTGGAATTCCTTTGTGTGTGTGTGTGTGTGTGTGTGTGTGTGTGTGTGTGCGCGTGGGGGGGGTCGTGATTGCACAACCAATATCACGCTTCTGTGATGCAAGAAGAAAAAAAAAACTCAAATATAAATATGAGTTTCCCTTACTTTTTCCCCCCCCTCCCCGCAAGTTTTTAAATCCCACCCGTGAAGCTGTCACGGCGCGTCCACGCTCACCTTCGTCCGTGAGTCGAAAGTCTCGCAGGAAGTGCAGGCAGTCGTGAAGTCCCGCAAGCAGCGAGAACCCGCCGCCGAACGGATTCTCCCGAAAGAACAGCTCGAAAACTGCGGGTTCGCGGTGCCGCCCCGCACGCCAGTAGGCGTAGGCCATGGTGAACTGGTACAGGTCGGTGAGCAGCGGCGGGGCCCACGCACGGATGGAGCGCGCCGGGGATCCGAGCGTGTCGCACATCGGCGCGGCCATGTTTGCTGGCCGTCCGGCGCTTTGCAGCCGAGACCTCTGGGATTTGTAGTTTTTTTGTGTTTTTTTTTTTTTCTGTCGCCCCTCCAACAACTTCTGCTGCTGCTGCTGCTTCGCCTTCTGTGGCTAACTGGGAGCTGTGAGACCTGGGCGACACACACACACACACACACACACACACACACACACACACACACACACACACACACACACACACACATTCCGTAAATACTTCTGCCCTTTGAAGGACTTTACTGCTGGTTTTAAATCACGCAGCCTGACAACCTGTTCTCAATGATAATAAAATGTATAAATCCCCGTGGGGGAATTCTTCCTCTGCAGTTAGGGGGTTCAGTATATATATCTAGAATCATATATGATAATATTTACACTCTTCCTATCGGCACATATTCAAATGCACTGCAGACAGCGAGGTATTCACTGTACAGGGAAACAAGTTTCTACTGTTATGTCACCGTTTGTAATGGGCAGAAAGGGGATCCCATCCTAGCAGCTCTGGTTAGTTTTTACGTTTTGATTTTTTTATATGTAGGCAAACTTGCCATCTCAGTTGTTTTTTAGCAGGAGGCCACTGGAGAGCTGCCAGGACAGGAAGTCGAATAAAAAGAGTAGCGAGGTGCGGACACTAAGAGGTGTCAGGGCGACTGAGCCGGTCTGGGAAGTTGATCAGATTCCAGCCTTGCATTAAAATACATCAGCGGGGCTTGTTAACGTTGCTAGCGTGTTTAATAAAACTGCCGTAACGCCTTACTTTGCTTCACACACACTTCGCCTCACACACACTATGTAATTAAACCATTAGACGAAGAACTCAAGCCCTTTGGAACTGAACATTCTGTGGCTGCATCCAACATAATTAAGGGAAAAGGGCGGTAATCTGATTTGACGGTGGGGACGAGACGACCTGGGGTGTGGGGGCGAATAACTTGGATTTGCATCTTCAGCTCTGAGCTGTTGAATAGAAGGAGTGTTTGTGATTATATTTTAAAAAACGAAAAAACAAAAACTATAAGCTGGTAAGAGTCGTGTATATGTGATTGACAGGTTCGGGTTAAATGCCGCCTCCCGCACACAATCAAATCACAAATGAGTGATTAACATAACTGCTGTGTATAATCTGATTACTCTTGAATGTGATGTGTGTGTGTGTGTGTGTGTGTGTTCAGCCAAACAAAACCTTTCCTGTTCCCTTCAAGGTCTCTTTATAATCCCGTTTCAAATCCCCGGGTCGTTATTTGACGTCCAATCAATACTTTCCTATCAGATCTGATCATTTCTCAACACTGGTCCTTTAATGAGTCGCCTGTCAATCATGAAATCAATAATCACCGGGATCACATGGTTCGTGGTAAATTCCTTTCACAGCATTCGAGTTCGGTTGACCTTCGACCTCCCGCGGAGGTCAGCCCCCCTGCATCCCGCCGCTCTCGTCCTCCGAGGGGAAGGCTCCCGCCAGCTCATTGGTCAGCGTGTGCTGCTGTCCCGCCCACAGGAAGTGCGTGGGCTCCGCCGATTGGTCGCGCTCTGGGGCGTAGACGAAAAACGGGCTGAGCTCGATGGCGAGGGCCGACCTGACCAGGCCGACGCTGCCCGCGCGCTCCGAGCAGGGGTGGTAAACCCGTCCGCTGACCGGATGCATATAGAGGGCTTCCGGGCGGAACGGCGCCGTCAGCTTCTCGGCTCCCCCGCAGAACGACAGCAGCGCCCCGTCGACGCCCGACAGCACGTGGGTGAAGACGACGGGCCGGTCGTCACAGCGGAGGAAGTTCCTCTCCCTGCCGCACAGAGACAGGAAGGGGAATTCCTCCTCGTAGCGACCGCTCTGGTTCACACGCAGGCGAGAGAAGAAGAAAACCAGGAAGTGTTTATCTGCGAGGACAGAAGCACGGAGCAGATAAATCCACCATCAGGAGAAACATCAAGACTATTTTAAAGGGGATTAACAGTTTGAACAGCTGATTATCATCCGGTTTAGTTTAGTCTGCATCATCTGTGGCCTGTAAATCACAAGTCCCTGTAACCACACATAATGGTGTGTTTTCATAACACTGATCTAAGTTGGCAGATAAGTTTTTTTTGATAAAGAGGACAGGAAGAAGTGAACGTGACAAAATAATGGGATTTCTTTCTCTCTATCTAAAACAAGACGTGTGTGTGTGTGTGTGTGTGTATGTGCGAGTGAATGAATCCTTCTATGTCTCTAAATGACGTCAATTACTGAATGAATTGTCAATGTCAATTGTCTGTCCGTTCCAAGGTGAACCCCGCAGACCCTGTGTGCGGGAAAACCAGTATAGATAATGGATGAACGGATAAATGAATGATCAGATTGTTGTTGAAATCTTCTCATCATGGCACCTAGATTAGAATTGAAGAAATTCAAGTCCGCTTGCCACGACAAGATTTCGACAAGAATTCACCATGACTTGGATGACTGAGAATCTCCAAGATCATAACTGACAAGAGCAGATTGTTTAATTCGATTCCGCGATAATCAAATTAAGGAATTAGGATCGATGTAATCGCTGAATCGATGATTCAGAATAAACTGGTCTGTGGTGGTGAAAGAAGACATGTATGTTATTCTCGTTATTTTCTTGAATTACAATATATTGTTACTTTTTATTATTATCATGTTATCATTTTAGATAATCAGATTGGCATTATTATATATACACTATAAGTTGGATTGGTTTTTACCTTTGAAACAGGTCACGAAGTTCTTGACTTTGGTATCATCCAGGAAAAGCTGCAAGCCGAGCACAAACCAGGTCCAGACGTTTATATCATCTTTACTTTTCATTGACATTAAAAAAGAGAAACAAGCCATTCAAACATTTAAACACGTTGAAAAAAAAAAAAAAAAAAAAAAAAAAACAACACTCGCCTGTCCCTGGTGGTCGATGTAGTAGAAATACTCCCTGATTCGTGGCTCAGGGCTCTGGCCCTGGATGTAGGTGGCGGCGGTTCTGGAGAGAAAGAGTCCGCCGGCCAAACGGTGTAGCGCGGTCAGCACTCCGCCGCTGAGCGCCGCCGTCCGAAGCAGCGACATGACTGGGGAAAGCGATTTAAAAAAACGTATTTCGTGTGAATTGAACACGAAAACAAAATCGAAGATGGTTTAAATGACACATTCGCCCATTTTTTTTTTTTTTTTGCTGTAAGACGACGAACAACCTCAATAACACACCGTCACGGTGTTTGTTTTGAAACGGCAGGACCCGGAAGTGTTTACCTGATACAACGGAAGTAGTTTTAAAGTGCTACCGCCAATTGGTCCCGACTAGAAACACAAAAGCCAAACATTAAAAAAAAGGAAATCCATGTAAAAATAAACAAACAAATAAATTATCTTTATCGTACACTGTGGCTGGATCTGTGTTTAAATTTAGAATTCTGACCCGATGAGGCATTTTAAATGTCAGACGCTATTAAATAGTTGATCGTTAAAATACTGAATAAAAAAACGGATCTCCACCGTGGCCCTGTATTTGAAAAGCTGTATGAAGAAATAATAAGATTGAATTGTTATTATTCCCGTAAATTGCTTTGAAGTCATTCATGTGAAAAAACAATAATTTTCTTATAAGTTTAAAACTTACCATAATCTAGTTTTAATTGCATGTTGCATGGCTTTTTAATTAATTCATTTATTTTCTACATGAACAGGGTTAGGGTACAGGAGCTTAAAGCCTTGAAATACCCTTGCACAACCAGATTCACTTTGCACAGCTCGGATACTGTGATACGGTTTTTTTTAATACTATTTTTATACCGTTCTTGTATGGCACTATCTAGAATTTACAGTGAAAGGCAAAGAAGAAACATATTTTACAGAGAAACACGTTCCCATACTTTGCATTTAACAATGAACACTGGATCTGGAAAAAATAAATAAAATGTTTTGTTTTGGGGGGGGGCGTTTTCAGTTTACGTCACAAGACCGGCGTCGTGTTACGTCATATCACGGCCGACGTGAAAATGACAGGACTAGCATTGGTTCCGTGTTGTGCCACAAACGAGCTGCCCCGGGAGTCGTAACGGCAAAGCCGAACGCACACAGGTAATAGCATGCTAGTTAGGAGCTAGCTGCTAACTCTAGCCTCGGTTGCTAACGTTAAACAGCTTGTTATACAAGCTAGAGCATATTAGATTAAGCTAGTCCGGTTGCCGGCTAGCCGCTAGCTGCTAAGGGACTCCAAGTTCCACTGCCGTGTGGAAGAAGCAGGTGCTACGGGTTTTCTAAATATTCCCTCCGCGGTTAAACTCGCCTGGTGTTTCAGAAACAGTGGCGGAGAGTTTTTAAAAACAGAAAATGTTTTACGTTAGAGTCACTTCTGTAGCTTTCTTCGAAGCGAGGTGAAAGGTTGACAGTAATGTTTAACCAGCCGGGCCAGTCGGCGCCGAGGAACCGGAGGAAATTTAATATATATATTGGAGAGCACTGAACTTTTTTAGGCGAAAGTGTTGCTTTCAGAATAATTCAAATCATATTAGTTTTTATATACATATATATGTGTATATATATATATATTTTTTTACATTGTTATAAATGTTCAGGATAATTTTTCCTTTATTTTATTGACTTACTGTTGGTATGGGCCAATTTATAATTTGATTTTCAAGGATTTCTCGTATATTTAACTAATTTATTTATACTATTAAGCCCCCTTTTAGAATCCCAGTAGTTTTAACATATCTATTTGCATTACTATTAACAGCATTTCATTTTTAATATTCGCCCCCTCCTCTCCTTACAATTATTATCTCTCAAAATGAGATAAACTAAGATCCAGAAAAGTAGCAGCTAAGTGAATAGTCATTGAACTACAACATCATCATCCATGTTTGACACTAACCTGCCTATTTATTTAAAATCTGATCATTCTCTGTGTCTGGAATAAAGGAGTGCTGGTTCGGCGGCCGGGCAGCATCATGGCCGATGATCCGCAGAGGAACTTCCGATCTGCTTACTATGAGAAGGTGGGCTTCAGGGGGGTGGAGGAGAAGAAATCCCTGGAGATCTTGCTGAAGGACAATCCCCTGGGTGGGTAACCAGCACTTCACCGCCACCTCGAGCTGAAAAAAATATATTTTGCAACCTTGGGTCTGTTAAACTGTGACTCCCCGAGGACATGGGGGAGGCTGTAGGTTTGATGGTCTGTTGTTGATCTTTGGTTTCACTGATCTGGATTTAAAGGGGGGGAATACTTATTTCCTGAATGTTGTTACTTCAACAGCTTATTCCTCCTCCTATCTGCTTTCAGATCTAGAGAAGTTGAGCACCTTCAGTCAGAGGTTCCCCCTTCCCTCCATGTACAGGATCCATGTCTGGAAGGTTCTGTTAGGTGAGACACACACACACACACACAAATGTGTGTTACTATCTTTTGGATCAAGAAATCAATGTTTCTATTTCCTTCCTCTTTACCCATCTTTAGGCATCCTGCCCCCTCACAGCGACTCCCAGACCCTGGTGAGCAGCTACAGGAAGCAGCAGTACCAGGACCTGCTGGAGGCCCTGGAGGTGATGAGGTATATCAATTCATCCACGCCGTCCACGCATGTCTACCTGCGCATGTTCCAGCTGGAGACCCAGGTGCTGCCACGCTGCTCCGAGACCTCACCCCCGGTAAGGGCAGCCATGTCTTTTTTAACTTGACTTTAACTCTGAAGTAATGAAGCAGGTGGAAATGGCAGTCGACTGTCGATTCTGAGTCAAACTATCCGACGACAACCTGAGTTTTTCTTTAGTTATTGTTTGTTAAACAGCTGATTTGTTCTTTTGAGACAACATTCTCATGAAAGTATCAGAGGTGAAGCTGATGCCAACGAAGACCATTTCTGTAGTTCACACTCAAATGTGCTATTGTCTCCAGGACGACGAGAACGAGGACTTCCTGTTCATCAGTCGGGCCATGGAGGAGATCGTGGACGATCCCATCGACTGCTATTGGCTGGTCAAGTGTTTCGTCAGTCAGTTCCAGTCCAGGTTTGGAGACTCCGTGCCCCATCTGGTGAGTCCGAGCCCCCGGCACTCGGACGAGAGTATGATAACAGGGAAAAAAAAAAAAAAAAAAAAAAATCAGAAAGGAACCTATAATCTGCAAAATGAAAACTCTTAAGACAGCCAAGAAACTGCAAACTGAAAAATTAGAAGAAAAAAAAACACTTCAAATTCCTCCAAATTATCACATTAAAACAAAAAAAAAACAAAAAAAACCCAGCAAGACAAGTGAATGAAACTGAAAATAGACAGGTTAATGCTTAAAAGAAACTGTCATCATTCAAAAAAGCTAATCAACAAATAAAACTTGAACTGGAAGTCTGCCTAAAGAGGAAGTTGAGCAAATCTTTATGAAACTTTTCTAATTCTAAAGGAAAGTGTTGTGAGGCAGGGTCACATGATCTGTACCGCCCCGCAGCCCAAGAGCCTGGAGCACTACCTGAGCCAGGAGGAGCCGCGGCTGCTGAACCACCTGGTGGCCACGGGGGCTCTGGCCCGGCTGCCCCACGGCCTCTGGTTCCGCCGCTGCTTCGCCGGCTGCCTCCCCGAGTCCAGCCTGCAGAGGTCAGCATAACCGCAGTTTCCCACAGAAGATGAGCTGGAAATTTTTGCTGCCTTTACAATTATTACTATTTTTTTATTCGATTAGGATAGTCTTTCTGCACCATAACATTTTACTTTTTTTTTTTTTTCTCCAATCTTAAACTGAATCCAAAATCCATGAGAAATTTGAGACTGAGAAGTGATTACCTGAAATCCCCTGATATTTAGCAAGTGGCTAAAAATCAGCAAAAATTAGTGGAGAATTAGTGATTAACAACATGTAAAAGAAATCAATGCAAGGGACTCAGGATGGAAGGTCAAGATACATTTATCTGTGTATTCTTTTAATGCCTCTGTGTCCGGCCCTTCAGAGAGTGTGTTTGTTTCCAGGGTTTGGGACAAGGTGATCAGCGGCTCCTGTAAGATCCTGGTCTTCGTCGCCCTGGAGATCCTGCTGAGCTACAAGATCGTCCTGCTGGGCATGAGCCAGCCCGAGGTCATCGTCCGCTTCCTATGCAACGTGAGTCTGCCGGCCGCCGCCGCCTCTGCAGAGCCTCGGTCGCCCGGCAGACCTCACCCCGTCTTTGTCCTGTCCAGATACCCCAGGAGAACACGGACGCCATCGTCACCAAAGCCATCGACCTGTGGCACAAATACTGCGGCACGCCGATGCACGCCGTGTAGTCCCGCTCAGCGGAGGAGATCCCATCCCAGCCTGCACCTTGACGGCTCTGGGTTCCACAGGCGACTCGACACCTATCTCCATCATTTTTCATGAAGAATGAAAAAGACAAGAACAGTTTGGAACTACTCTCCGGTTTTTCTACAAATTTAGCAAGGCAGGAGGTCTAGAAGAAGACTGGGAATAAAGTTAGATGGAGAAGGTTGATTCACTGTGGTGACCCCTGAAGGAAAAAGCCTAAAGGAGAAGATGATGAAGAATTTCTCAAAAATAACTTTAAATCTTTTAAGTCGATCACTTTCGCCCTTAATTTTCAGGTTTTTTTTTTTCTCTCCAGACATTTTGAGAGAAACCAAGGTAAATCTTTGACAACAACCTTTTTTTCAATCTTCAAGTTTCTGGATGGAAGAATATTCTTCTTTTTCTGGATGTAAAAATAAGCGTTTGAATTCAACAGCTAAACAGCCTGGTGGCGCCCTCTTGTGTTTAGAACTGTGAATGGGCTTTGAACCGTGAACCAAATACACAATTTCACCTTCATAACGGCGACGACGAGAAGCGAAGTGCCACTTCCTGCCTTAATCTGGAGGGGAAGGAAGAAAAGGATGTAGTGGAAGCCGTGGAAGAGGAGAATACACACAAAAGCAAGACCAGCAGGCGGCGACGGTTTTGGTTTGTTTGTTTCTTTACAAACCTTCTTACGTCACAGACTCACAATAAATTAATACACACATGCTTTACAAACAAACAAAAAAAAAAAATTCAAAAAGTCACTTACGTTCTTTGTATGTACATCTCTTTGAACTCTGAGAATATTTTCCTCTCTGGACATTTCACGCACACGCACACACACACATACACCCGAGTAATCTGGTGACCAATGAACCTAATGTGGACTGTAAACAATATAAAAACATGGCAGGGTTTCCATATATTGTACCATTTCAAAGGTTTGTCTTGGACAATAAATGACTTTTTTTTTTTTTTTATAAAAAGAGCATCTTTTCTTCACGGAACCGCTGAGTTCAGCAGCGTTTTACCGAGTCCTCGGATAAAACGACATGATTTGGCTTTTTTTTTTTTTTTTTTTTTTTTTTTTTAAATCCCTGTAAACGGCGCCTTGGCCACAGTGATAGCCTTTCGAGATCGTCTCCAGTCAAAGTTCTTTTTTGTTTATTTTCTTTGATTTTATTTTAATTTTTTAGAGATGGAAGATGTGACGTCTGAGAGGAACCGGAGTTATTGCTCGGTTGACGCTGTGTGATTTGGGGGGGGGGGGGCAGGTATCCTAGCAACAGTCCAGAGTTCCAACTCTGAGCTCATTCGTCAGACGCTGCAGAACCGCATCCCCTCCCCTTGCCAAGAGTCCACATCCAGGACGGCCAGCGAGACCCCACGTCCACCGGGACCCGTTCCGTGATTCCAGTATCCCGTTCTGAACTTCCAAGGTCATTCGGGAGGACTCTGCCCTCCTCTTCCTCCAGCCGTTCCAGGATTTGGCCTGAAGTTGGAGCTGCCGAATGTTGACGTGGTGAAATTTGAAATTGTGCATCCGGCGGAGCGGGGAGGGACGACGTGAATAAGAAATCGAGAAGAGTCTGGCGTAAGACTTGGCACGGAT
Organism: Fistularia commersonii; assembly: GCF_037954325.1. NCBI lineage: Eukaryota > Metazoa > Chordata > Actinopteri > Syngnathiformes > Fistulariidae > Fistularia > Fistularia commersonii. The sequence continues at coordinate 3,339,789 of NC_141284.1, forward strand.
CCTGTGTTTTGACCTTCAGTGGAAAGAAAAGGTCCAACGTTTCTCCGTCTTATTCATTAAAAAAAAAAAATTCTTCCAATATCCCGTCGTCTGCGGTTCCTCCGGCCGAGCCGAGATTCAGCCCTCCGAGTGTTTCGATCCCGTTTTCCCCCCGCGGAAGTGGAAGAAGCCCGGGGAGGGGGTCGCGACCTTGGCGAGCCCGTCGCCATGCCAACACTTGAGGTGGAGGAATAATCATAATCATAATAAAAAATAATACAAACACGTGGCCGAGGTCTGACTGGGGTTTATGGCCTGTGGAACCTGCAGGGTGAGAACATGGTGGGGTGAAGAGCGTTTCAACTTAGGATGAAAAGGAAAATAACTGACAAAATATTGGAAAATAATTTTCGAGAATTTTCACAGGATTTCTTGCAATTTTCTGGGCCTATACTGGATTTTTAAAAGTGTTTTATTCCAAAACATTCATATTATTCAGAGTGACAGAAGATAATCTCCTTCTGATTCCGCTGTAAGTATAGCTTCAGGTTGTGTGTGTGTGTGTCATATCAGAATCAGAATACTTAAAAAAATGAAATAAAAAGATCCATAAAAAAACAAAATAAATAATAAAAGTAAGTTTATTTTTTTATTTAACCAGGAAAAAAAGTCCAGTTGAGATTAAAAACCTCTTTTACAAGGGAGTCCTTAAAGGAATTTAACAATATATGTGACGTGCGTGTGTGTATATATATATATATATATATACACACACACACACATATATATATATATATATATATATATGTGTGTGTATATATATATATATATATATATATATATATATATATATATATATATATATATATACTGCTCAAAAAAATAAAGGGAACACTTGAACAACACAATGTAACTCCAAGTCAATCACACTTGTGTGAAATCATAGTGTCCACTCAGGAAGCAACACAGATTCATTTTGACTTGTTTTAAGGACATTACATCAAAGTTGGATCAGCCTGGAGTTTGTTTTTACACTTTAATTTTAAGTGTGATTCCTAATCAGACCTCCGTGGGTTGATACAATTGATTTCCATTGATCATTTTTGCGTGATTTTGTTGTCAGCACATTCAACTGTGTAAAGACCAAAGTATTACATAACAATATTTCATTCATTTAGATCTAGGATGTGTTTTTTAAGTGTTCCCTTTATTTTTTTGAGCAGTGTATATATATATATATATATATATATATATATATATACATATATATGTGTGTGTGTGTATGTATATGTATATGTGTGTGTGTGTGTATTTACAAGTACATGTATATGATGACATGTAGTAATTATGTGTATAAGTGGGGGTTGTTGTACAGTAAAACATTTATTGCACAGAAGACATTGGAACTATTGCACATACGGAGAATACGGAGTGTGTGTGTGGGTGTGTGTGTGTTGTCTTTGTACCTGGTCAGGTGACGACTGGACTCGTGCACCTCCATCTCTGTGCTTTTAAACTCATTCAGCTCCTTCCTGATGGCAGCCTAAGTGACACACACACACACACAAACACACACACACGAATAAATAAATCAAATCAAGATGTAATGACAGCCTTTGGCCACACGGGGGCGTATTATGCCCCACCTTGTCTGCGGCGGTGAGCCGGGTCCAGGGCTTGTCAGCCCTTCGGTCGTAGTCCTGGGCCTCGGCCACCTCCACATAGTCGCTGAAGCGGATGAGGATCTTGGCCTCCCTCAGCTCCTCCACCGTGGGCCTCTGGCTCAGCTGGAAGACGAGGAAGAGAAGGAGGAGGCTGAGACTCGTTCTCCATCTATATATAACTGAAGTGAACTGGGAGGCTAAAGGGTCAGCCTGAATGGTGGGACTGTAAAACACACACACACACACACAGTGAACCTGAGAGGATGATGTAAGCGTTAATATCATCATGATTTCAAAAAGCAGCGGGGCAGGTCGCCATGGCAACAGTGTTGCAGCTCCAGCAGATCATGGACCGAACCTGCCCGTCCATCTGTCTCACCTTCTTGGACAGGTGTCTCTTGATCTCCCTCTTCTCCTCCTGCTCCTCCTGGTCGTTGCGAGCTGCAGGGGGAAAAACAGCCGGGGATCATCGGAAAATGTCTCACACACACATGCACGTGCAAATGCGCGGGCACACGCACAATCTCACACCACAGCACATTCACACGATCAATCAATCTCCCTCTCACACACACACACACACACACACACACCACCCCCTCACGTTTCAGGATGTTCCTCTGTTCCAGCTCCTCTGCTGTCGGCCGCTGACTCAACCGTCTGAAACAGGAAACAATCGTCTGGTTTGATCTCATCGCTTTTTATTTTTTTATCCATTTTCCTTTTTTAAATAAAGCAAAGTGTGCGGTCCCACGCAGACCCACTGGTGAAGGGAAGAGAGTGGGAAGGTGGAGGAGGATGTCCAGGAAAGCAGCGGTCACTCCAGTAAACTACAAAAAAGTACTTCTAAACCAAAGGCTGTCGATTTTGCCTGTTTATTTTATGTGCAGAAAATATTTTAGAATTCAATATAAACATCAATTCTGTGTTACTTTCCTGAAAGCTTTTCTTTGAACCTGTTTTGTTTTTCATTCTCCTGTATGTTTACAACATAAAATTCATATGAATTCATATAAATAAAATCTAAATTCATAAATTCATATTATTCATATAAATGTATGCATGCTATTTTTATTTAAAAACATAAAATGAAAGAATATTAAACTTGCCAAAACAAAATGATTTGAAAATTAGCAACATTATTTGTTTTTATAAAATTTATATATAAAATAAAAAAAATTAAAAAACCTGTCACATTATTTGGGAAGGCTATTTTCAGCTGTTGTTGCTAGGAGACGGTGCCAGCGTTCTTAACAGGAGTGAGTTTTTGCATCTCCTCCTCCTTATGCACTTCTTGCCACCTCCAGCACCAATGGGTCACGTGACTGGGCGAGGTCGATGCTGAGGCGTGAGTGTGTGTGTGTCAGTGTGTGTGTGTGTGTGTGTGTGTGCGCGCGGGGGGGTTACGTCACCTGGTGAGCTTAGTGGCCGTCTGCTGGCGGGACTCCAGTCTCTCCTGGTCCGACTGCAGCGGCAGGATGTTCTTCTCCTCCAGCTCCCTCTTGGACGGGCGGTTGCTGAGCTTGATGGCCAGCGAGTCCTTCCTCAGCACCTTCATGGCGAGCGTGCCTGCAGGAGGTTCAAGACACACACCTGAGACATCCACCTTCATAAAACAAGCCAAAAATCCGTGGAAAGCAAGAGAAACCTACTTGTAAACAATGTATCATCATCGTCTTCTTCCTCCTCCTCCTCTTCCTCCTCGTCGTCTTCTTCCTCTTCCTCGTCGTCGTCGTCTTCTTCTTCTTCCTCCTCTTCCTCCTCCTCTTCCTCGTCCCTGTACATGCCGGGCAGCTCCTCGTAGTCGGCCTCGTTGGGCAGGTTCTCCTTGTCGTCGTCGCACTCGATCATCACCGTGGGAACGGCGTGCATCATGGAGCTGTGGGAAAAGGTCAGGGGTCGCGGGCGGGTGACGCTCACTGAGGCGCGAAAGTGTGTTTAAGGTGTGAAATAACAAGAGGCCCTGACACTCAAAACAAGGCCAGCGCAGCCGCAACAATCTGTTGAGCATCTATCAATACATGCCAATATCAATTATCAATCCATTCGTCAAACCAATTAGTGTCTGTATGTATATACATGTCTAAATCGATCAATATCTTTCAGCATATACCACTATCTACATCCATCAAAACGGCAAATCGATCAATATCCCTCAGTATATATCACTGTCAATACCTTTCTGATCAAGACCTTTCTGTGTATATCAGTGTCTAAATCTATCAACATGTCAATATCAATCAAAAAATTTCAGTATATACCACTGTTGGTATTGATCAGCATATACCACTATCTATATAATCAAAACGTTAATATCAGTATCGTTCATTGTATACTAATGTATATTATCTATCTCCATCTCTACATCAATCCATATCTTTCAATCCATACCATTCTCTATATCGTCAACATGTCAATATCAATCAATGTCCTTTCGTGTATGCCATGTCTATTTGTCTACTTCAATCAATATATTTCAGTATATACCACTGTCTAGATCTATCAACATGTCAATATCAGCAATATCTATCAGTGTATACCAATGCATATATCAATATATCCATCAGCATGTCAACATCAATCAATATCTTTCTGTGTACACCAATGCATATATCGATACATCCAATCTACGCGTCAATATCAATCAGTATATACCAAGACCACTATCAATCAATATCTTTAAGTATACACCACCATCTACATTATCAATATCAGCATGTGTGAACCAATCAGTGTCTGTAAATATGAATATGTACCAATGTCTATCCATCAATATATATCACTACGATATCTATAGATATCGATCGGTATCAATCAATTTTGGTCCATCCACTGACGCGGAAGTTCGTCACCGCTTATCAATATATCAGTTTATCTGCAGATGCGCACCCACCTCTCGAACCTCTGCATGGTGAGGGCCAGGGTCTTGTTGAGCTCCTCGATGATGCGGCTGGGCGGATGCAGGGCGACGGGGACGGCGCCGTACTGGAGGGCGTGGCTGGCGGCGGCGGCGGCGGCGGCAGCGGGGGGCGGGCACTTCTGGAAGGCGAGCGGCGAGGGCTCCGGGCTCCCCGCCGCCACGGAGATCAGGAGCTTCTTGGGAGGTAGAGGAGGGGACAGCTTCGCCGCCATGCATGGCAGCTTCACGGGGGCGCCGTCTGCAACGACAACCCACTTCCTGTTGGAGCGCGGTTCAAACGCGTCGCGCCCAAACCGCACTTCCTGTTGGAGCGCGGTTCAAACGCGTCGCGCCCAAACCGCCGAACGCAGAGACTATCCCGGGTTCCGACTGGTGATCGATAGATCGATAAAGCAAAGAAAGGAGGGGTGAAGCACATTGATCGACGATCGCTATGGAACTCAACTGAGTGGGAAATTTATGATGAAAAAAAATGAAAAATTTAATTTGCAACGGATCAGCAACAATGAAAATATGAATAAATTGATCATCAATCAACCAATCAATTAATTGGTTATTATGAATTAATTATTGAGAATCAAACAATAAAAAAAGAAAGAAAAAAAATCAGGAAAATAGTTAATTGATATTATACCAGATCATGACAATGAAAGATGAAACAATCGACCAATTGATGAATCAATAGTAAATATTCCTGGAATTACAACTGAAATGATTGATAATCACTCAAAAATAAAGACATTAACAGAAGTCTGGAAAAAAAGACAGTAAATTCACAACAGATCAGGACAACAGAAAATGAATAAATCGACCAATTAATGAATAAATCAATTGAAAATATTCGGAAAGTGCAGCTGAAATTGTTGATAATCAATTATAGAGCAGTTATTTAAAATTGTGGAAACAATATTAATTTAAATTGACCACAGCTCACCACCATCAGTTTATTAATTAATAATTCATTAAAATGTTCAGGAAACTGCTCTTGTTATGATGATCGATTATCGAGAAATCAACAAAGAATGTGGTAAAAAATGAATCGAAACTCGCAATGGATCATCAACGACAGAAATGAATCAATTAATCAATTAATCGATCAATTAATGTACAGGAAATTGGAAGTAAAATTATTGTTAATCAATCTATAATAGATAAATGGATTCAAATATCCGGGGAAAAGTGAATTGCAATTAGCAAAGGATCACAACAACAATAATGAAGAAATCAATCACATAAATAATCCTACAAGTAACTGATTAATCAAGCTGAATTAATTAACTAACCGTATGCAAAAAATGACAAGAGAAAATATGAATAACCAATTAAAAATAACGTGTTTTTTTTTTTTCAGTGAGTAAAAATAGACTAAATTGCCATAATTATCAGACAAGCTGAAAAAAAATCTGATGGGCACGTTTATTACGTTTGTGTCGGTATTTGGCTCTTTGGGTTTCCTGAAGGAAATCTCGCCGAACGGCTGTGCTGGCGTGGCGTGTCGTACCGGTGATGTGGTTTGGTAGCCTGCTGAAGGGTTTGGGCGGAAGCGCGGGAGGTTGCTTGTGTAGCGTCGGAGGTCTGGAAAGCGGAGATTCGGCGGCGTCGCCCGGGTACACCGAGGGTTTCTTTGTGGGCGGAGCCTGGATGGATTTCTGGGCGTGGTCCTGCGGACACGCCCCCTCTGGCAGGTGAAACTCCAGCGAGCCTGCGGAGGGGAGGATGATGAGAAGCCCGCGAGGAGGCGATGGAAAGATGGTGGCGAGGACGCGACGCCTACCGAGCGCTGGCGTCGCCGTCGCTCCCTCCATCATCTCGGCTCCGTCGCACTCTGTCACCAGAGGCCGTCCGTTCTCGCTCCTGGACTCCTCCCGCAGCGACGGAGGGGCGCCGTCTGCACGGCATAAGAGTAAAAAAAACAAAAAAACGTCATCTTAAAATCAATATAATCTGACGTAAAACAAGCTAGAAATCAATTTAAAATAAAAGTTCAGACTGCAAGAATCTTCAGTTTTACAGGAAATCACCTGAATATTAGCTAAGCTAATGAGCAACGTTATTAGCCTAGCTTGTTAGCGGGGAAACGAAACAGACATGAGGATATTGATGAAGGGAGGATCCAGATGTTCTTTAAAAAGTGCAAAACATTTTATAAAAAAAAAAGCAAAGAAAGCAAAAAGGAAAACAGGAAGTGATCGCAAAATGGTGAGAAATGACACAAACTCAAGAAAATTAAAAAAAAAAGGGATCTGTCTAAACGCAGAGAGGGATACTCACCCTTCTCATACACCTCCTTCAACACACCCTTCTTGATAAGCTCCTCTCTGCTCTGCCGCATTGACATCTTCCTCTCCAGCACTGAGGAAGACACACACACACAAACACACACACACACAAAGTGTTATCCCGCACGGTAATAATCTTGTGACTCGACTGTTGGTTGCAGGCTGATCTCAATCGCGTTGTTCTCGCATTCCTGGAAGAATAATCCACGACCTATCGGTTTGGAGTTAACCCTCGCGGCGATAGATAATCTGTAAATGCCATCAGTATCTGTTACATCTTCATCTGTCGCATCAAATGCTGTTTTGTTTTCCAGAGGAACCCACGAGTGAAGGCAAAGTGAAGCTAGGCATCATGGAGTTAGCTGAAATTAAAGGCCACTAGGGGGCGCTGTTGTCAACTCTTGGATTCTCCATGAGACTTAATGGTTTAATAATCCGATATAACGGAAGTTATACCGTGTTATTTCCCGCGTTTCGAGCCTCACCCGCCGAGGTCTGCTTGAACTTCTCACTCTTCTTCTTCCTCCATTTCCAGGGTTTGAAGAGACGACCCAAGGTGGCGAACTTGCTCCGCCGCCGGATGGGCGGCGTGTGCGTCCCAGGCACCAGCGAATCGGAACGCATGGCTGCCAACCGCTCCACTTCCTCCGCTAAAAAAACAGCAACACCAGCTAATTATCACCAGCTAATCAGATGATTTATTATAGATGGTGGTGGCTCAGTTGGTAGAACAGCACCGGTATAATGGAACAGGTTGGCGGTTCATTTCCCGGCTCACACACACACATACACACACACAAATGCATCAGGCTAGCATAATAAAATGTGATGTCGCAAAGAAATTAACTACATTTAGGTGGAAAAAACTTTAAACCAGCGGCCGTTAAGTGTGTGTGTGTGTGTGTGTCAATGTAATCCAGTGGCTAGTGCTTTTTGAGGCCAAAGGTGTGAGAGCAGGGATTTATCAACTTCAGAAATTTGGAGAAAAAAAAACCAACAAGAAACAACATGAAAATAAAACTTAAATAGTAGTTGGTTTAAAGTAAATGATAACGGGGATTTTAATGGTTTTCTTTCAAGTTTTCCAGGTTTGCTGTGATACCAAGAGACGTCAAAGCAGGGCCGGGGTCACCTGAGGTCATTCCGCGTCTGAAACACTGTGTTCCAGTCCAAGACACACACGCACACACACACACACACACACACACATTTACACACCAACGCTGATACAGCAACAACACGGACCTCATCCGACAAATGCACCATTGAGCCAGAATGTCCGTCAAATTGACCTCTGACCTCGATCACTGAACACACACCAGGTCTCCGCCTACAAACGTTATATGCTGTACATCATCGTATTGGTTATTTAAGAGTAACTTCACTTTCAATTGCCGGGTCATTTATTTCCCAATTCCATCTTCGCTCTGGAAGAAACACAGGTCACTTCCGGTTCAACTTGTTTACCATCTCTGAAACTCTAATTTGTTTTTTAAGGGAAATTTGGAGAAAGCTCTGCATAATCCTCAACCATTTTTTCCCCTGTTTTTGTTTTTCAAGATCATTTCCTTGTGGATTTCTCTCTGGCAACGCTTCCTTCTTCTCTGGTAGCATCAGACTCTGACGGGCTCTTAGGGCAGATGTTATAAAACAAACAAACTTGTTAAAAAAAAAAAAACAGGAGCTAAAATAAACACGCTGGCATCACATGGACGGCAGCGAGCAGCAGCAACAGTCACACTGCATAGGGATCTCCGGATCAATCACACCTTTATCTGCAGTGAATTGGATATTCCTGATTAATTTACTGCCTTTTTTTTTGGGGGGGGGGGGGGTTGTCATGACCACTGATGTGGAAAAAGCCCCCCCCCCCCCCCCCCCCCAAAAAAAAAATAAATCGTATGATTCATAAATGAAACAATTCCTGGTAGGTTTTATGGGACGCAGACAGATCAGGTTGTGTGTTTGATCAGTAATCAATAAGTCACAGACAACGCCTCCCCTACACCTCTGGGTCCCCCAGGAGCGAGTCAGGGGGGCTGAGATTCACACTGCAGGGTGACATTCTTTCAGTTTCACACACACACACACACACACACTTGCATACACACACACACTAAACCCATCAGGGCCACAGCATAAGATGTGATGTTGCCAAGAAACAACTAACTGCATTTTGGTTGAATTATCTGGAAATCTTAGTGCAAGCACACACACACACACACACACACACACACACACACACACACACACACACACACACTACAAATAAATTGGATGAAAACACACAAGAGTGAACTTTAGATGTGAAAAAAAAACATTTTTTCTTACATTTCCTGCAAAAAAGCAGAAAATAACCAAATTATGGGTGGGAAAAAAAGGAGAAATACTATATAAATAATAAACAACATGCGGGCTTGGGTACGGTGTCTCCCGGGAAATCTAGCCCCTAATAAAGCCCCCTTCCCCCGGCCTGGTTCTGATCCATTGACCCTTTAACCGGGGCAGACGCACTCAGGAACCGATCAGATTGCGGGGGACATAAACGCACCACCAACTTCTTGCGGTAAATAACACCCGGAGCCCGGGGAGGGGAGCGGCTGGTCTCACCGTCCGGAGGCGCGGCTCCACGGCAGTCGCTGCAGACGTGCTTGGTCTCCTTCCCGAGCGGGCAACGGAGCCCGATTGGAGTATTGTTGTTGTTATTGGCGGGGGGATTCGCTCCGGCCAGGCGGAACGCTCTCCTCCGCTTCCTCGGTTCCCGTTCCGCGGACGGAACAGGCCGGGTAGCGGGTCCCGATCCGGACCCTGAACGCAACACGTCGCCTCTGCTGCCCGCCATGCTCTGGCAGGACCGCGGGGGTTCGGACCTTCTGCCCTCTGAGCAGCTCCGGCAGGATTTCACATCCACATCCGGTAAACGCCTTCAAAATAAAAGCTCTGTGGAAAATTAGCTTTATGGAAACGGAGCCACAGCCACAAACTGTGTTTGGATGTTTCACTTTAACCTGGTAGCATTTTTTTTTTCATCTGGAATTAAAAAAAATCCTTTCTAGTAACTCTAATAATCCCTCCCTTTTAGCCCGTATCACAGCCAGTGTCTTTAAAATTTCAGTTCTTTTACATTTTATTTTGAAAATAACGATCCCCTTTTTCCGGTATCACTTCACATGTTCCGGCGAGGTCTTGACGAGGCCCCGCCCACCCATCAGAGTCGACCAATTGTGACACGCTTTCACGGAAGGTGGGGAGTAACTGGAGCCAATCAGCTTCAAGCGCCGGGAGATTTAGAACTCGAATGACCGAATAGGGACATCTGACAGTGGGATGAGAGGACGTGGCAACGGTGTGTTTATTATTGTTTTTTGTTATATATAAAATCATAATAAAAAGAGCCGATGTTCTTAAAATTGGAAAGAAAATAAGATCACTACACAATTTATAATCAAAAATAGTTTGTAAAAATGCGGTCAATTCTTTTTTATATTAATAAAGATGAATAATATATATAATTTTCACATTAAGAAAAGTCATCATCATCAAATTTTGAAATTTGTTAGGATCTTATGACATAATTATTCTAAACATGCTTTCATTCATTCATTTTCATTTTTTTTAATTTGTTTTGTTTTTTTATTTGCTTACATTGATTTTCCAACAGTGTTTGAATTGTATCTCTTTATGAATATATATTTATATTAAATCAAATTATTTGTTAATCTGTATATATTCACTTGTTTACATATAATTTTCTAACATTATAATTTTCAATTTTCACCTCCTGTTGCTACCTGGAGGCCAGTGAAGGTCATCGTCTGCAGTTACAAGTGATTGCCAATAGGGGGACCCGGTTTGGAAGAAATGTAGTCGAAATGCATGAATCTGGTGAAAAAAAAAGGTGTGAGACAGAGTCTCTGATCTCCTAATTACTGACAGCCTACACTGGAGTGTGTGTGTGTGTGTGTGTGTGTGTGTGTGTGTGTGCGCGCGCACGCAAGCCATCCTTCTCCTGTCTGACTGACGGAAACGATGAGTCACGAAGTATCAGAACACCAGACGCTTTTCAGAATTATCTTTTGAAATGAGTTGAAACATTTGAAAAACAGAAAGGGGTATGGAGGAAAATATATGAAAAAAAATAAGTAGAATGTACTTCAAATACACTTTGAAGAATGCTGCCAGAAACTCCTCCCCCAAAATAAGAATTGACCTCATTATCTACTTCACTGCAGCTAAAAATGAGAGGAATCAGAAGAAATTAATGAGAAATAGAATTTAAAAGAATCAGGTTGAAGTTAAGAATACATATAAATAGGACTGAATGATTCAAGAGAAACTACCTTGAAGATAAACTTGAGCAAGAAACTACCCCAAAATCATCCAAAAACTTCCTACAAACAGGGGAGAGGTCACCTGAGGACAAGTGGGGAAAATGTTTTAGGATAAAAACGACTCCGAAATGAGCCGTCTCCTGATGGTATTGACCACAGGAGGGCGAGAAGTCTGTTGAATATCAGCTTCAAGCTGGCAAGAAATGGGAAAAGGGCACCTGAACAAAAGCCAGGAATGGTGTACAAGTCCAGGAGAAGAATCAGGAGGAAGCCCAACCTCCCAGTAAAGGAAGATTTACCCCCAATTCATGTCAAAATCTTCTTATCGCTGGAATTGATTTTCTTTGCTTGATAACAACACCCCTTATCCGAGAGGTTTCTTCTGTTCTGGACTGTGAGGAGTTTGCCAAGGTTTCACTAGGAAAGATGTCACGGATCACGAACTCCCTTTCTTGGGCTGTTGCGTTCATATTCAACAGGACAGAAGCCTGAAAATCAAGATTTACCTGAAACTAACGCATACTGATCAGGCTTGGTGTTATCAGAACTTCAACAGCCTTTAATAGAGCTTTGCCAAATCTGAAACCACCAGACCCAGGAGGAGGATAAACATATGTTGCTGTATGTTGCTGCAATTCGGAAAAACTCAGAAGGGTTCTCAATAGACACCGAATACCAAGACAATTCAAACCTCACAATACCCGTAGGCAAATGATGCTGCTGTCACTTGCACTGAAGATTTTGATGACGTCTCCACTAGAGATACACAACAACTTCTAACACAGGAAAGCCAACATTTCAGGACAGGACTCCGCAGTCCATCTACACCTGAAGGACAAGGGCCACTCCTTTGGATACAAAAATGTCAGCATTCTAGCTGAAGAAGACAGGTGGCTCGAGAGAGACGCCATTTTTTGTCAACACGGAAAAACCATCTCTGAACAGAGGGAGGGGTCATAGGCACAACTTCTCCCCTACATGCAATGCCGTATTGGGATCCATCCCTAGACAGATTAGTTTACACAGACCGAGCCTGATCGCACCCTTCAAACCACCTGGAAAGGCCCAACGGACCAACTGAGCCTCAGTCCATGTGATCCGATAGGGCTCTTGTTCCTGGTTCGATTCCTGCCCTCTTCCTAGCCAGTCAAAGTGTTGTTGAGCGAGACATTGAACCCTTGACTGCTCTGCTCCTCAGCTGCCTTCTGCTCATGGTTCACCCACGGGTTAAATGCAGTGGTCAAATTTTGTTGATGTTGTGCTCTATGTATAACTGAATGTGACAATAAAGGTGTATCTTTCTTTCGTTCTGACAATTTTAGCTCCAACTCTCCAAATTTCAATCCAGATTTGTCCCCCAGAGGGTGTACCTTTGTTCCCACCTAACGACATCGACCTAGTTTCTACACAACAACGCGTCATTTGCATAACCAGCCATCGTTATATAGACCGGCCCCCCAACCTTGGTCCTTATGTCCATTAAAACCGAAGAAGCTTCTCAGATGAGAGGTGAAACACCTTCAAGGGACGAAAATCATTCAAGTTGCTACGATAAGAGGATTTTGACAAGAATTGACCATGAGCTGGATGACTGAGAAAATCCACAGGCGTTTTCCCCCGATCAACCCCCCTACAGCATCCCCAAGTGTCCCAGAGGGTCACAATTAGCTTGATTTCATGTTCAGTTTTTGTTTTTTTCTGTTTTTACAGCTGAGGAAGATTCTTATGTTTCTGTCAGTCACTTTAGGGTACGGCGTCCATGTTGGTTTACAACATTGTTTATATAATGACCTCCCTCCTCCAAACCCCCCCCGGGACCCGTGACCCTGTTAGTCTCGTCACCGCGCCGTCACCTCCTCTTATCAGGCTATGAGCATTAATCATCCTCTGTCCTCAAGGGTGCCGCTGCTAATTCGGGCCCCTAGAAAGACGCTCTTAGAGATTTAGTCTGTAAAGTGAACGCCTGGCTTGGTCACCCAGGAGGAGACATACCTCCGGCCGCCCCGGGCCTGGAGACGACTCCTCTTCCTCGACAGCCTCTGCTTCTCCACCTGTCACCTCCCGGGTTTGAGACTGCACAGTTGTAAAAGAACAGGCTGGATTATTGAAATACATAATCCTGTTTTTTTTTTTTTTTTTAGTTTGTACCTAATTTTCTCCGAAATGCTCATCTTTATTTTTGATTCCAGGGAAACATTATATCGATCTTTTGTTGTAAGTTTTTTTCAGATTTATTTTTTCGAAACATTTTTTTGAAAATTTTTGGAGATGATATCTTAATTTTAATATCGTAATTTTTCTTTTTTAATATTTTGGCAACACAACTAAAACATCCAACATTCGGTTTTCTATTTTTCACTTTTTTAATTTAATTATCCCCTTTCTGTTTATATTCAAAACATTTCTTACTTGGAATCAGTTGTCATTGACCCCGTCAATTTAATTTATTGATTTATTTTTCAGTCCAACCACGGCAATATTTCATTTGTCTCGCTTCCTGTTTTTTCTTTGCTAATAATTTCAGTGGGGAAAAATAACTATATTAAATCTTTCTATTTTCAATTTTGATGCTGTGAAGCTTTCAGCTGTTTGCCTATTGTTTTTTTTTGTTATTGTCCCGTTTCTCCATGTGACTTGACAAGGACAGACAGCAGACGTCTGTCAGAGTTGCAGGTAGCGAACGAAAAGTTCAGTGTTTTTTTTTCCTCTCCATCAAACAGTTTTATTTACATCTCTTGAGCTGCTCAGACCCCTCACACTCCACCAACCAGACCCGCTGTGTGCTGGATTAATGCAAAGTGACACGACAGCAGAGCCTGTGGGAGCGCGATTCTGTGCGTGCGTGTCTTTGTGTGCACATGTGTGTGTGTGTGTGTGTGTGTGTTTCTGCGTCCCTGCAAACGTGTGAAGGCGAGAGTCGGTGTGTCACAGGAATATAAGTAGTCCTGCTCTCTCTGGCGGCAGTGCATGGCTCATCTGTTTTGAAAGGTGGCCTTAATCGATAACACACGAACACACACGTGTGCGCACGCGCGCACACGCACACACAGTTAAACAAAGCGTGCGATGTGTTGTTGATGATGTCTCTCTGGACCTTCTTGTGTTTACAAAACCCTTGCATGAATCATATGTGGGCCCTGTAAACAAGCCTGTCGTGTGTGTGTGTGTGTATGTGTGTGTTTGTGTGTGTGTGTTGGGGGGTTCAGAGCCTGGAGACACTTTTCCATATCAATCAATAAATATCAGGAATACTGGCCTGTTGTCTCAGTGATTTTATTTCAAATTTTACATCATGTAGTTTTTTTGTTGACAATTTTGTCATTTTTTTTTTCTCATTTTCTTGGTAAATCTTATCTTCTCATTTTCTACAACTGTATTTAAATAACTCCTTGATAGCTCTGATGATCTAAAAAAAAAAATGTTTAATTTTTATTTTTCAGGCAATTTTTGGAAAGTAAAAAACTGTATTTTGAAGAGTCACCGGGGGCCAAAAGTAAAATAATATGAAAATATGATGTGTGTTATAAATTCCCTGCTCCACCTCTGGCACTACATGCCTGCAGTAAAGATGGAGGGTAGAATCCACAGGTCGAGAATCAGACACCCTGACACTCACACAACACACACCTGGGATTGTTGGCATGGCGACCGCTTGGAGACACCACTCCGTCACAATCACACTGAATAATAGAGGGTATCAGTTTGATCAGGTGCAGCAGGCAATAATCAAACAGCTGGAAAAAAAAACCAAAGTTCAAGAACATTTGTCTGCGGTTCAGCCAAGTGTTTAAACCCATATCAGTATATGATCAATAACTTGTCGATCAAAGATCTGATTGGCTTGACGTCTCTCTGTTCCCAGCAGTAGGTTGTGATTTTGCTGTCCAGATGTCTGATTCAGACCCTGGTGACCAGCTGACCTCGACGCTGGGTTGTTTTAAGGTTATCGACCAACCAGAATGCAGCGTCCAACAAACAGCTGGATGCAAAAACATCTGCATGAAGTCTTTCTCACGCTGAACCAGCGTCTTCCTGAGGTCGTTCCAAACCATCGAAGACCATCACATATCGGAATCAACACTGCTCAAATATCAGTCAGATCAACAACACATAAGACCAATAGCACTAGTTGGGTTACTAACACAAACTAACTAATTTTTTGCCATTTCGGCTCTTGAATTCATCATTACTTAAGATGATTTGATTTATCAGTTTATGTTTTAAAGCTTCGGAGAGCCAGCTCTGAAACGTCACTCCGAGAAAAATAAAAACCCAAGCAACTCATCACCCGCTGCGGTGACTCAGCGGCTGCCGGTGCACAAAAATGCACAAAAATGTTAAAAATACCATCTCCTAACAATTTCACACCTCTTCGCCACTTCCTCCTAATTCTGGTGTTCATGTCTTATCTCGAAAGAGGCCGCGCGGTCACCGGTTTCCTCGCGGTATTTTCTCAGCGTTTTGTAAACAACCGCCGCCGCAGCGCCACCAAGTCATAAATAATGAATCACTTATTAGAAAATGATGTGTTTGATGGCGTGCATCACAGTTTCTGATAGAAAATAAATAACGAAGTCCCATCTCTGCGCTTGGGGCATGTTGATTAGCATGGGACGTGGTCTGAGACGGCGTTCCCACCAGCCAGACATAACCCTCCTCGTCCCTGAGCGAGACGACGTCTCAATACACACTCACCCCCACACACACACACACACACACTTCCTCTGTCTCAGTCCTCATTCACGTCTGGCTCTTTGGGTAGATGGACCACGTCCAATCTGGCTGACCTGGATTTGTGCTGCTGAAGAAGAGGACGGTTTGTTTTACTGGGAGGAACGAAGGAAGCCCGAAATAAAAAGCCTTTCCGAAAGGAATGAAGTTTGAAAACTACAGTCCGTGATATAATACGATTATAAAATGAGGAGTTTTCAGAGAGTGTAAGAGGCTTGGATTATAAATAGAATTGAGAAGAAATGTTTTCTTTGGCAGTTTTTAGAATTTTCTTTCTCCCAAATTTCCTGATTTTTGAAAATATTTTTATCGCTACTAACTTCTGAGGTATCTTGCTACGTTTCATGAAAAGTCCTTGTTAGCTTTCCGAACCTGCGTTTGTTTCTTATTCACTTAAAGGATTTCCCCTGAGAGTTTGCAAAAAAATGAGCAAATTATTTGAAGAATTATGGAAAACATGACCCAAAAAAAAACAAAGTATCCGGTGCTGTGACTGTTTAAAGAAACTTCATTGTGTATTATTGATAAATAAACAACACATGTTAAGTGTTGACTCCTAAAAAGGCTGCTGTAAATAGAAGCAGAAAAACAAACATGGTAGTAAAGGCAGGATAAAATCAAAAAAAGATTTTAAATCTGGTTACCACTGAATGATTGGGCTTTAACAAGCACTGTCTGTGATATTTAAACTGCCCCATTCTTAATTTTGTTGTCAAAAATCACAGTAGCACGTTAATGGAGTTTGTCACTTTTAAAAATCAGTGAACCGGCTCTTGGGAATAAACAAGCGGTGAGCTTAAAATTAATAAAGAATTTGCAAGAAAAATACCTAAAAAAAGACAGTGCAGGTGATCCTCACTGAACACTGTACTCTGTTAACGACGGGCTTTACGCTAATATTAAAATTCGCGCGGAATGCACTGGCAAAGGAGTTGTGATTGAGTACGTATTGTACGCGCTTACCCACGCTTAGAATTGGCCTATATTCAAAAATAAACATTTAAGAGAAGGTAAAATAGCACAAATAGTACAAATGGCTGATATGTATGCAAATACTGTACGATAGTAATGGCAAACGACGGACACAGAAGGAAAAGTCTCATGATGGGAAGAAGTTGCTGAACTGCAGTAAAACAAAGCTACGTCTTCCAGCCTTGTGTGACGCAGTGACGGCTTCTGAACAGGAAGTGACGGCGAGCGAGGAATCGAGATAAAGACAACTGAGATCTTCTGTCTTCACCATGCAACCTTTTGTCTCCTTTCTATGAATTAAATGATCACATCCAGAAAAATGAGCCTTGTTTTTCCGAATAATACTGTTTTTTTTTTTTTTTTTTTTTTACAGATTTACTCATTGGCTGAAACTCATTTTTCAGAGTAATTCCCGGCCAGAGTAAAATCAGCTTTATTTATGAGGCCCAAACCCTGAGGGTGCAGCCCCAGGCCTTAGATTGGACCACATTGTATTTTTTTCAACATGTTTTCACAAAATAAGACACAATTTACACAAAACCTCCAGCGCCCCCTTGTGTACTGGAGTGCTCCACATTTTACAGACCTGATTTTAACACATTTTTTCAGCTTCCACGATGCAGATGGCCTCACTTTTTTCCCTTCAAACTGCAATTTTGCTGCAGTGCATCCTTACACACTGATCAACTCCTGTTTGCAAAACATACACACACACACACCTGCTGGCAACGGCGCTGATACTGGTGACACACATCAAAGAGAGGAGTGGGCTGGATTTATGCAAAACAACAACAGCTAAACACACAGACGGGACGTGAATGTGCACGGAGGGAGTAGGTGTGCAGATGGTTTTGCTGGTGACAGGAAAAATATAAAACGAGATTAAACCCAGTCAATTTCACAGGAAGGAGAAGGATCCAAAAAAAGCCACCACAGAGCGGGAAACATTGGCAGTGCCCTCTGAGTGCTGGGTGATGCCAGCGTCATGCAGCTGCTTTGTTTTCAGCTAATAGCCGGTAGCAACACTGTTAGCAACACCCCCCTCCACACACACACACACACACACACACACACACACACACATTCCTCATCGTCCTCCTCTCCATGCTTGATGGAAAAGCCCGACACAAAGCTTCAAGTCACATTGGAAAAAGGGGCTCTGCTTAATCTACGAGGAGGTGCCGCTGTCCCCGGCATCGCCGCCGCCGTTTTTACAAAATGGAGAGGAAGATTGTCGGGGGGCCGGCGAGAGGGCAGCTGACAAGGATTATGAGTATGTGGGTCCGTACAACATGAGTCATAAAGGTCTGAGCGGGATGAAGCAGGCGTGTTCCTAAGAGTTACAGTCCAGGTCCCGTGGAGACTCACGGAGGGGTTTCCCTTCTTAAGACCAAGATGGACAGCAAGATATACATCATCCATTTTATTTGAGAAACTGGATTTTTTTAAGGGGTGCTGGATAAACGCTGGCAGGGTGGTGGTGGAGGGTTAAGATTCTTCCAGAGTTGGCATCTGTCTGAGGGGCTGTAGGTACCATGTGATGAGGATTTGCCACGTCAGGTGTCTGTATAAGCTACTGAGGGGCTTATTAAAAGAAACAAGCTGCAGAAAGCCACCTTCTTTAGATGTATATACGGCTGGACGGCGGTGGAGGAATCCACCTCCCCTGCTTGGAGACTGCTTCAGCACCGGAGGGGCCGCGGACAGCTCCGCGCTGCTGATGTGTTATTAAAGCTGGGCCTCTCTGGGGAAAGGGGCGGGGGGTGGGGGTTAACATGGATGCCCTCCTTCCCCTCCCGAAAAAAAAAAAAAAAAAAAAAAAAACGAAAAAATGCGCAAATAATGCGTGCTAAAGACGCAGCGGCGCGTCTCGGATTTGTAGCGGCGCAGCATCGTGACCATGGCAACAAAGGAAACAGTTAAGTTATATATCCGCCGGGCGGCTCTGTGCGGAGGAGACTCGCCTTCCACGCCATTTCTCCCCAAGAATCCACGGCGGGAGCCCGTCCCGCACACGCACCGCACGCAATGTCACAAAATGAAAAAAAAGGGGGGGGGGTGGGGGGTGGAAGAAGAACAAACCCACCGTCACGTGTGTGAGTAACGGTGCCGTCACGCAAGGCGCAACCGGCGGAGCGCCGTGGATACCGACACGCCGGTGTGTGTGTGTGTGTGTGTGTGTGTGTGCGTGCGTGATGCGCGTGCGCGAGCTGTCACCCGCAGGAGCGTTGAAAGCTACCGCAAGCCTCACCTGTCTCCAGGTGCAGGGAGATCCGCGCCTCGTTGATGTACGGCGTGTCGCTCTTGGACCGGACCCTGCGGATCGGCCTGCGGTCGACCTCCTCCTCCTCCGGGGCCGCCGCCGCCATCTTCGGCCAGCCGGGCAGCGTCCACAGGCGACCGGCGTGACTGCGAGACACTCGGCGCCGCAGCGGCAGCAGCAGCAGCCACTCGTGCACCCGCCTGGGCAGACGGTGTGGGAGGGAGGAGGGGGAAGAAGAAGAGAGGGGGGATTGTCATGCTGATGGGAGGGAGGAGAGAGAGAGAGGAGGATGAAGATCTGTTTCCTCTCCGTGCAGGGGAGCAACCATCGCCTCTTCACTGTCTTTTTTTCACTGATATTGGTCATAAATCCATTGTAATTGACAGTAAATCATCAAGTTTTGCATTTTTGCCGTTTTTTTACAACTTTTCCTGCTGATTTCGTGCAAATGTCTAATGCAAAAATGACAAATAGAAGGACTAAATTGTGCAGACAAGCTTTTTCAGTGTTGCCTTACGTTACTCTAATTGAACTCCAAAAATATCCTTGCATAAATGAATAGTGCGAAAAATAACGATGTTAGATGCATTCAAAATGTACTTCTTCTACCCACAGTAAAAATATTTGCAGGATTTTTAAGTGTTAATCGACGAAAAAAACATATGCACACATTTCTCTATTTTTCATGTCATACATCGCAACATCCATGGTAAACCAATGCCATATTTTCTGCTCATCCCTGCTGATTTTCAATGCAATTATATTACTTTTTTTTGGTCCTTACTTCTTCATTGTAGGCCACTTCTTGCCTATTTATGGGTCAATTTTGTCGTTTTTGTGCCCACGGGTGTCCGATCTGTGGCTGCTTGTAGCCTCACCCATAGCTTCAGGAGAGCCCCGCAGCATCACGCTCTGAAAGCCCGGCCGCGGAGCAATAGCGCCCCCTACAGGCCGCCCGTTTAATAACAACGGGTTTATTTACCTCGCCGCCACTCTTGATAGGCTGCTGCCGCTCCGGCGGACGCCAAAACAGCAACGACTGTTCCGGGTTCATGGCTTCCGGCAGCTGACGGTCTAGGATCCGGTTCAGGTATTGAACGTTAGCGAGCACCGACTCCGTCCACGTTGGTCGCGCTGCCGTCGGCTTGAACCGCCAGACCGCCGTGTAACCGCGGATACATCCGCCGGATGTTCGTTACCCTGGTAACCAGCCTGAGCCTTCCGTGCTGCTAGCTTGGCGTGCTAACAGGCTGCGCTAACAGGCTGCGCCGTAGCTAGGCCGAGAGGGAGGGCGTTGTGTACTTCCTTGTCTGCTCCCCACCAGAAAAAAATATTTTTTAAAGAAATGATGTCTTCTAACGTTACGACAACGTTTTTATCACTATAGACACCACAATGGTGATTTTATAGTCTAATTTATTCACTCCACTAACCTCCGAAGATTTAGGATGCGACCTCCAGGAGGGGAAAGTTAACCATATGTAATTAGCTTAAGTTTTGTAGCTCAAACACTGTGAATAAAAGCACCATTTTCAAATAACATTTCTATCCAGCTCTACATTGATATATTAAAAACCCTTTTCAGTCCAGGCCGTGAACTAACGCACCTATGGATCCAGTTCCATTTAGTGTTTCTGATATTTTAGTTAGCATAAATACACTTGACCAGGAACTGACCAAGCTAAATGGAACGAGGCCCCAATATCTGGCACTAATATAGGCAAGCAATTATAGCGTGTATACACACACACACACACACACACACAATCTACAAATCTTAAAAATATTCAAAATAAAAACATGGCATTTTATGTATGTTGCATAATTTCATATATGTCTCGATTTGCTCAAAACAGTAGAGCTTGTACATGTATTTTAGTAACCTGATCTTATGTCAACAATATACATATTATAGCAGGATGCGTCTTATTAGTAACAAAGACACTGCAGTAAAATTAGCAAGAAATTACCTTAAATTAGGCAAAAAAAATGTGTGTTGTCACAAAAAAGTGTAATGTTTTGTTTAGATACAGAGAAGGTGCTCTCGTTCTAATCTGTATAAAATAAAAAATGATATACACATGTTAAGTAATTTGGTATGTGTCTCAATTTGGTAAAAAAAAGTAGAGCTTGTACATTTATTTAAGTAACCTGATCTTCTGCCAGTGAGTGGGCAGATAGTGTCCTGATAAGAAATGACTCATGTAGAATAAAAAAAAACATACACACATAAGCAGGAAGTAACCTTTTGGTCAGTTCAAAATGATAGTTAATAAACTAACAATTCAAAAGAAAGGATTTTTTTTCTAGAAAATGCTTCCCCAAAAATAGATAAATTTAGTTGCAAAAAACATTTTGCAACCAAAGTTTTATAGGTACAACAAAAACATCACCTTTCATTTTTAAAGGCAGTCGAAAATCTATAAACAAGGGCTTGACTTTTATTGAATTAATTCCTGACATGAACTGATCTTAAAAAAAAAATCAATGTTAAAATTATACGCATCAGCTAAGATAGAGTGTATATAAGTCTTGCTAATATAAAACATGGTAATGTAATTTGTGTTTACGTCTCTTTCATGGTTTTGTTTCAAGCTGTTAGTGACCCATGTTAGCGAGATGGGATGCCGGTTGTTATAATCCAGTGAGTAGTTTTCGCTCTCCTCCCCAGTCACCAATGATTCTGCGCCTGTTTACCAGCCGAAGCTCGGTAAACTCCCACCTCTGTGCCTGCCTGAGGAGGTCGTGGGACAGTCCAACCATGGCCCGACCCAGTTCAGGTACACACTCTTTCCCTTTCCTCGTCGCCGGCGGATCCCGCCGGCCCACCTGCTGACCCCGACCCTGTGTGCAGACCTGGCGGCCTTCAGGGAGATTTTCGCCAAAGCCAGAAACGTGGCCATCGTCACCGGGGCCGGGGTGAGCGCCGAGAGCGGCGTGCCCACCTTCAGGGGAGCAGGTGGCTTCTGGAGAAAATGGCAGGCACAGGTAAATACTTGCTTAATGTATTTTGATAAATGCGCTTTTTGTTTCTTTACTTTGGCAGATGTGATTGATTTTTTTTTTTTCAAAAAATATTAGAAGTAGATTGCTGAAAGTGGTGCAAAGGAGCTAGAAAAAGGAATAAATTATCTCCAGGTGAGCAGATATTAACCCAGAATTAGAAAGAAACACTGTCTGACCTGAGATCATCAACTGATTCCTTGGAAAAATGGCTTAATTCGTTTTTGGAAAATAAAAATAATTATTCTAATGCTAGAATGTTAAGTTGGCTTTCTAAAATAAGCATTTTAGGAACTAATGGCATAATTCTGCATCCAAAAAATTGCATCCAAATAGCATAATTCTGTTACCTTGGAAGAGTATGTTGTCATGGTAACATGTTATATCCATTCGCCCCGTCAGGAACTCGCTACCCCGGAGGCTTTTTCAAGAAACCCGTCCCGCGTCTGGGAGTTTTACCACTACCGCCGTGAGGTCATGCTGACCAAGAGCCCCAACCTGGCCCACGTGGCCATCGCCGAGTGCGAGGAGCGGCTGGCCAAACAGGGGAGGAAGGTCACCGTCATCACGCAGAACATCGACGAGCTGCACCGCCGCGCCGGGTCCAAGCACGTCCTGGAAATCCACGGCGAGTATCTTTATGTTCTCGCCTCTCGATCTATTTTGGAGGTTCTGTTCCGGTCGTCGACCAGGTTCTTCCCATGTGTTCCTCCTCAACCCCCCCCCCAATCCTCCAAAAATGACATACCAACTATATTTTAATGATTTCATTTAGATGTTTAAAAGATGTCGCATTTATAGTCTAAAGCAGGACAATAATCTTTCTCCCTGATTTTTTTTTTTTTTTTGTAAAGTGTGCTAATCACTTATTTTCTATATCGGGCAGACAACTTCAGTGTTGGTACAATCATTAGGAAATACCACTGTCACCTTATGCCACTAAGAAAATAAAGATTTTATGTGCTTCACTTAAAAAAATCTTCAATATGATATATGTATATATAATATGGATATTATAGCAGGATGTGTCTTATTAGTCACCAAGACACAGTAGTAAAATTAGCAAGAAATTATCTAAATTGAGCAGAAAGAATGTATATGTTGTCACAAGAAAATGTTAACTTGGAGGAGGTGCTCTCATCCTCAGGTGTATGAAATAAAAACATGATGATATATATATATTTCGTAATTTCGTGTCTCAATTTGGTAAAGAAAGTAGAGGTTGTACATTTATTTAAGTCGCCTGACCTTCTATCTGCCACAGTGAGTGAGCAGATAGTGTCGTGAAAGGAAATGGCTCATGTAGAATAAAAAAAACACACACAAATAAGTAGGAAGTAACCTTTAGCTCAGTTCATAATGATAGTTAATGAACTAAATATTCAAGAAACAAATGCCCCCCAAAAATAAATACATTTCCAAAAAAAATTGCAACTAAAGGTTTATAGGTACAACAAAATCAGCAACTTTTACTTTTAAAAGCAGCCAAATCCTATAAATAAGAGCTTATTTTTCTTTGTATACCATCCCAATATTAACTGATTAGGACATTAATCTTTTTTCCCTGATTTTTCATTTTTCAAAGAGAGAGCTATTTACTTATTTTCTATTTGGTAAGGCAACGAAAAAACACCACAGATGACCTGTCACCTTTTGACATTGAGGAAAATGAATTCTTTTTGAGTTTCACTTGAAAAAAAATCACCAAAATGATATATTTATGTATAACATTGGTATTGTAGTAGGAAATGTCTTACTAGTAAGAAGGACACTGCAATAAAATCAGCAAGAAATTATTTAAGTTTGAGCAAAAAAAAAAATGTGTATGTTGTCACAAGTACTTGTAAACTTTTGTTTAGATGCGGAGGAGGTACTCTGGCCCTCATCCGTATCTCTAGTCACTAATTCCTAGTAACTAATTGACCACCTCTTTTCTCTCTTTCTTTTTTTTTAACCAGGAAGTCTGTTCAGAACACGCTGCATGAGTTGTGGCCACGAAGCTGCCAATTACAAGAGTCCCATCTGCGCCGCCCTGGGAGGCAAAGGGTGAGTGTCAACCCGCCGCAGCGGCTGAAATCAGTCAGCTGACAGTGCCACCGACTCCGGGTCAGACGCCGATCAATACGGAAACAGTTCATTGATCAATAACCTTATCGGTCAGCGTCTCCAACGACGTGGATGTGGGGTTAGTTAACGGGGCCTTGACGTGCTGATGGAACTTTCCCCTTCAGAGCTCCTGACCCCGACACGCATGACGCCCAGATCCCGATCCAGGACCTGCCCAGGTAGGAACACACACACACACACACACACACACACACACACACACACACACACACACACACACACACACACACACACAAAATTCACCTAAAACAGGCAGTCTGGCAGACATGAGCGGAGTATTTGTAGGAAAACAAACTGTCTGTTATTTTCATCTGTGTGTGTGTGTGTGTGTGTGTGTGTGTGTGTGTGTGTGTGTGTGTGTGTGTGTGTGCATGTGTGTGTGTGTGTGTGTGTTGCAGGTGCGAGCAGGGCGACTGTCACGGCCTCCTCAGACCTGCTGTGGTTTGGTTTGGAGAAACTCTGGACTCCGATATTCTCACCTACGCGGAGGAAGTTCTGGACAGCTGTGACCTCTGCCTCGTGGTAAGCACGTGTGTGTGTGTGTGTGTGTGTGTGTGTGTGTGTGTGTGTGTGTGTGTGTGTGTGTGTGTGTGCGCGTGGGCGCGCGCATATGACAGAGGTCAAATGTGAAAAGGGTGTCAACAGCTTTAACAGCTGCCAAATTGATTCTCGGCCTGATAATTAACCAACCTCTGCAACCCCGGGACACTTTATGAAGAACAGTTTATTGATCACATATTGATTATAGTCAAACTGTGCGGTCGCGTTATGGATTTTATTATTTTTTTTACAGAAAATCGCAATCGGACACATCTTAGACGTGAATCATTAAAAAACCCTTTGACTCTGTCTTCCTCACACAGTCCAAAATCAATCAGTAGGGTCATTGACGACTAAATTGTCTTTAAGTGTGAATGGTTGGACGTCTCCATACGACGCCCTGTGATTGACAGCCAGCCGTGCAGCCTAAGCCCCGCCTCCAGCCTTAACAATCTGTGATCTGGACGCGCAGTGTGAGCGACTCCTGACCGAACGCCGTGTCGAAATCCGTCCTTGCAGGTGGGCACCTCCTCCGTGGTGTATCCGGCGGCCATGTTTGCCCCCCAGGTGGCGGCCCGAGGCGTGCCGGTGGCCGAGTTCAACATGGAGAACACGCCGGCTACCATGCAGTTCAGGTGCGTGTCGTGGGCCGCAGCTATGCTGAGCTCACACTCGTAGGAATGATAAAACACACTGAAACTTAAAGCCTTTTAACCAGCCATTTTTCATCAAGAAATTGTCTGAAAATCAGGATCAATTAATTTTTAAGAAACAAAGACGTTTGGACAAATCCATGATATAAAAAAAAAAGAATTAAACACCTTTCAGAGCTGTGAGGAGGCACATTTGATTTTATCATTATTATAATTATAATTATCATCACCCCTTATTCTTCACTTTATTTTATTTTTACCTTATTTTCATTTTAGTTTTATCTGCCTTAATTTTATATATTTATTTTGTTTTATCAATGTTTATTTTATATATTATTTTTAACCGACCTATATGCCATATATTTATTTTTAGATATTTATAGTCATTGGATCTGTTCTAGAATGATATGCTATCCTCCAATTGGCCCCCGGTAACAAAATTTCTCTGGTGATGATGATGATGGTGATGATGATTATTATTATTATTATTTTTGTTATTATTATTATTATTTGATTCCTCAGCAGATCTGACTTTGTGAATCCCTGCCACAGCATTGGTTCAGTCCGCTCTCTTTGCGTTTGTCCCTAGGTTCCACTTCCACGGCCCCTGTGGAACCACGCTGCCCCCCGCCCTCTGCCGCCATGACACTGAGCCCGAGTGACACCGTGCACGCCCAGACTGTCCTGGCGCTGGACAACCTCCATGGTGATGGTTAGGGAGTGGGGTAAAACACTAAGAACTAAAGGGGTCAAAGGGGTCAATGAAATGACGCGCCCTCGTCCAACTCGTTAAGGGAAAAATATTGTGAAGGCGAACAATGAAGAAGCCCAATTTACTCCGTGTTTACACTGTTGCATTGTGACGTCCTCCTCGTGAATCTATGTGACGAATCCCAGCCGGCCGCCTCGGCCGTTTCTTTCTATCTGTAACTTTGCACACCCCCGTCATTCGCCTGAATTTGATAATCGTTTGAAATTCATGCAAAAGAGGGGCAACGCAACCCTAAGGATTGGAGAATGCAACCTAAGAACTACTGTTGATGTAAAAATAAAGAATTCTAAAGAAATCTGTTTATTATATTAAAAAAAACGTATCCCGACATGCTGTTGTGCGGCCATCTCTGTTTTGGTTTTTGAAGCCAGCAGGCCCCGCCCACAAAGCCTTTCTCCAATCCGTTATTGCCTGGAAACCTCCACCTATCGGCTCTGGGGTTTTTCAAAGTGCAATGGTGTTCGGCCATTTTCCAAAGACCAGTCGGGCCCAAACCTCGAGTGTGTGTGTGTGTGTGTGTGAGACTCCTGAAGCCACCTGATGGCCAACAAGTTGGCCAACGCGCAAGATGGAATCAGCCCCCATCTGTGGGACCCGTTCCTATACAGATATCTGGGAAATCAAAAGCTGGTGGAGGTGTTGAGGATAATTTCAAGTAAGTGGGATTATGCCTAACATGACAAGTCTGTTCAAGAAACTCATTGATTGGCAAGCACACACACACACACACACACACACACACACACACTCAAGATTTTAGGCACCTTGAAAATTCTGATATGTGTTGATCTGAGGTAAACTAAAGGAAAGTGACTTGCAGTTTGATAGTGTTGGCCAGCTGTGTGTGTGCGCGTGTGCATCAGACAACAGTGGCAAACAAAACTGCTTCAGTTAAAAAAAAACAACACTGTAATTCTCTGCCAGTAGGGGGCAGTGTCGAGCTGCTCTGTTTTCCAACATCCTGGATAAAGGATGGGGGATTAGAAGAAGTCAGTCCTTTCAGTATTATCTGTGTTTGAGAAATGTGTGTGTGTGTGTGTGTCAGTGTGTGTGTGTGTGTGTGTGTGTGAGAGAGAGACTCCAGTGTCTGAATGCATGGAGTGTGATGAAGGCCGTGTGGGAAGCCTGCCAGTGGCCATGAGTCAGTTCCACTTACAACGGCTGGGTATTGGGGTGTGTGTGTGTGTGTATGATATAAATATATGCTCTTCTCGAAGGAACCCCCCCCCCCCCCGTTCCAAGTCCGTGCACTGAACTGGACATTCTCTCCGGCGTATAGATCCTCCCTCGGAGTCTTTGTTCTGCTTCGGTCAAAGATGAGATTGCGCTTGACACTTGGCTGCCTGGCCTTCTAATCCCAACCCTCCCCACCCACACACACACACACACACACACACACACACACACACACACATGCCCTGCCCGACTTTCATCATGGCAGCATACACACTGCGGAGGCTCATATGAGTTCTTCCCCCCGCCCCCTGCATGGTTATTTGCTGGAATGTGTGTGTGTGTGTGTGTGTGTGTTTTGGGTGGTGGGTCAGGAGAGGTTATTAATCCGGCTCTAAATTGATGGAGGTTTCTGCCCCCCCCCCCCCCCCCCCGCTCCACCCCTTCCTGCCTTTGCTCTCCACCGGCCGACTCTTGCATCACCCCTTCCCTCGTCCCTGCACCCTCATCCGCTCAGCTTCCGCGAGACGCCATCTTCATCTCCCCTCCCACGCCGTCACCGCCGCCGCCGCCGCCGTCCCCCAGCTACGCCTCAATCACCTGCTCATTAGAGGGAGGATGACGGTCCGCCGGTTCCCCCGTGACTCGGCTCCAAAAATAACAGAGCCAATTTCCCGCCTGTTAGGTGGCGATTTCACACCAATCTGGAAGCCGCGCTGCCCGGCATGGCCTGTCAGCCGGGAGGAGGAAGCGGCACGGGGGGGGGGGGGGGGTGGAGGTGGTGGCGTGCACGTAGGTCGGGGTGTAACCTTCATCCTGCGCCCTCCTGGGGAGTATGTCAGGATAATCCCGAACACCCGGGGTCAACAGAGCGGGGCGACCCCACTCCCCCACCTTCCACCCACCTGTTGCACCCCCAAAGTCAAAGAGAAACAATTCAAAAGCATGTTTTTAATCATTTGTCATTGTGCGGTGTTTCTTCTATTAACATTATACATACTGGAGTCTTCGTCTTTTCCTTTGGGCTTTTCCCTTCCCGTCCTCGTGACTCCCAAAGAGAACAAAAAAACATCTTCATCTCTGCGACCTCTTTTGGCCACTGTCATGGTTTCCCGCCCATACAGCATCGCTGTCTTATCCACCTTTCATTCTGGCTGGTCGTCTTCTATCTCATGGTACCCCTGACACTTTTCTCCACCCATTCCAGTCTGTTTCTTTCCACATTCTGGACTGTTGACCCCGAGTACTTGAAATCCTCCAACTTCTTGATCTCCGCTCCCTGGAGCATCGCACATACAGCGGTACCCTTCAGATTACTGCGGTACATTCTGCAGTACTTCTATCACACATGAAGCAGCAGTGCTCAGATTTCCAGAATCGCTTTGTAAGTAATTTTACATCCAGCCATCGTCTGCCACTTATCTTGCATTCAGGGCATCGGTTGAGACGCCAGTCAATCGCAGGGTTAACATATACAAACGGACAACCATTCACTCACTCGGCACTTTTTTCCGATCAACCTGCTGCATGTTTTCGAACTGTGGAAGGAAACCCAAGCAGACACGGGGAGAACATGCAAACTCCACACTGAAAGGTCCAACTTGTTGGAATCCAACCACGGTCCTTCATGCTGTGGTAACCGCTGCCTGCACAGTAATTTCACAACTCGCTTTGGTTAATGATGCTAAACAGACAACATGTAACTGGCATGAAATAAATCAAAAGGGAACTCAGGGCGATTGTGGTTGGTTGTGCAAAATGGCAAGATGTGCAAAGTAGTGCAATAGAGGGGTTGGGACAGTGTTCAATGGGGCGTATAGTGAAGAGGCACGCTGTCTTATATCATCTAAAACAGAGATGACGCTATTGTTGTGTTGTGTCCTGCCTTTTAAGGTGGGTTTGTGTCAGTTTTTATCTCTAAATTTCAGTAAAAGTCTTGAATCCTTGAACCTCCTGCCAGAGGGGGAGTGGTTTGAAAAGTCTATGTCCTTGGCGAGAGGGGTCACCCAGGATCTTGCCTGCATGCCTGCAGGTCCTGGTGTACAGGGTGTACAGGTCCTGTAGAGAAGGTAGATTGCGGCCAATCCCCCTCTCTGCAAAGCGGGTGATACACTGCAGTCCGCCCTTGTCTCTGGCGGCGGCGGCGGTGTACCAGATGGTGATGGAGGAGGTGAGGATAGACTCTGATGGAGGTGTAGAAGTGCACCATCATTGTCTTTGGCAGGTTGAACTTTTTAAACTGCCTCAGGAAGAACATCCGCTACTGCGGTTCGCTTGTGACCATGTGCCACGGTATGTGGTGCAGGGTTTCTCATATCACCACGTACAAACTGCGGTATCTCTTAAATCGCCATTGTACGTGTCACAGTATTTCTAATAACATCGCACATAGTACAGTACCTCTCAGATTATACTACAGCTTATTGGGATTGTAAATACTGCAGTACCTCTCAGTTTCCCATAGTACATAATGCAGGGCCACTCAGATTACCATGATACATACTGTAGTACTTCTGGTATGCCCCCGGGACTTCCTGCAGAACTTTTCATTTTACAATGGTGCCTTCTGTAGTTCTTGTAATATCACCCAAGTAGTACTTCACCTCTGTAGTACTTCTTATATCCATGCCATACATCAGTGAGGTGTGGTGAGGCTCATGGCTGGTGAGGCACGCCTACCATGAAGCAGGAGGACTGTGTGCCTCACTTCGTGGCTCTTTGCACCCGTTTTATGATCCCTACGCCCATGAAAGTAGTAACATATTCGATTGTTGACAAAAAACACTGTACGTTGGAAATGTAGTTCATATAGCAAAAGTGTTTAAACATGATATTAGGGACAAACAGAGATATAGCCATACGGTCTTAGTGCAGAGCATGTTGGCAAGCCGTCATTGCGCAATCTAGGTTGAGGCTCAACGGTCCGCAGCCTCACCGGTCTCATGTCTCTTCTTAGTATTTGAGCAGATAATGTGAAAATCCAGCAATTTTGAATTAAAAAAAAAACAATCTAAAACCGGTGAAGTTAAATGAGAAAAACCTTATATATAACCATTTTATTCTCCAAGATTGACAAGTGAGGCACAGCCTCCCCTGCCTCCCCTGACTGCACGTCACCACTATACATACTGCAGACCTGCAGTACGTGTTGTACCACTGTGGTACTTTCTGCATTGACTCAAATACTATCAAGGTACATGCTGGAGTATTTAAGCAGGATTAAAATACCTTGAGATTCAGCCCTCAGTTTGTCTGTCAGGCACATTGTTTCATTTAGGAGCTGCTCCATTTCCTTTTCGTACAGATATATATATATAATGTTCTTTTTAAGTTACAGAAGTTCAGTTACCATAGTAACGCCTGACTTGCACACTTCCCCTCTGTTTCTCGACAGAAGCAAAGCGTCTGTTGTTTGCTTTTTCAAAACACGGGATAGAAAAAAGACAGTGAGGGACAGTTAGCATGTTAGCATGTAGCCCAGTGTCAGTCAGCATTTTCTGGTTTGTGGACAACACACGGCCTCTCTGTTAGCCCTTTCAATTCCTGATTTTTGAGATGCGTGCAGGGGATGCCATTATTAAATGCTCCCTGCTACCATTCCTTTTTTAAAAAAAAAACAAAACAAAATCAAGTCATATTTTTCCTTTATCTCTGCTTCCCAGGCTCGTCAGCTGGGTAGAGATATACTCACTGGCGCCCCCTAGAGGGCAAAATGCAACTGCTAATTTGGTACTCCCCGCTCCAATTTTTCTATTTTCTTTTTTTTCCTAGAATACAGACACTGAATGTGTCTCTGAATGTTCACCTTTCAGTCTTGAGATCAAGTGTCAGACGACGATGACCACCCCCGTCCTCCCGTCCATCAGTCACCGTCACCGTCGGAAACCCGGTCCGACTTCCTTCCCGAGACGGCGCCGGATGAGATCGGAGACGAGGCCGGCGACGGGAGGTTAGGGTAAATATCTCCATCAATGTCATGGTGTCAACGGGCGGCCATGTTGGTGCAGCGGCACCACAGGAAGTGGGCTCTGTGGGGGATCGGAGATCTGGGCAGATAGCTCCACTTACCTCGTCTCGTTCGCTCGTCCAACAGAAATTCCAATTAGTTGAATCTCTCGCCGATTCCTCTCAAACCGGAGCGCCATATTTTATTCATTCCTTCGGGGAACTGCGAGAGCGAATTAACTCGGGCCGCGGACGCCTCGGCCGGTCCATCCGATGAAGCCCGCGACTCTCTCTGCTATCGATTTTTAATTCGCAAAAAAACTTGTTCCTGTGTTCCATCTCGAGGAAAGAAGCTGAAACTTTTAGCCGGAGGAAATAAAAGAGTGAGTGCGTGAGAGAAAATGTGTGTTTCTCGTATTTCTCTCGACGTGAGTGCGAACTGCCGGAAAAGAAAAGTTGACGGATGTCCTCGAAGAAAATCACCTTACTGTTTTTTTTTCCTTTCCGGGCATGACTGTAATTTCATTCTCTGCAATGAAGACTGATGTTAGCATTCGTGCTAACACAACACACATGACCTATGACCTGACACCCCATGTCCTCATTTGAGGACATCATGTTCCCTGTGGACGCACAGAGTAATCCCAAGCACGCGGAGTCTGTATTTCCAGTCACTGTTAGCATTGTCTAGCATGCGCTAATGCTATTGCTAAGGACGCTTCTCCGAAATAGCTTTGAAAATTGTCCTTGCTGGCTTGTTTATTTGTTTACTTGTTAAAAAAATTGGTGCCTCTTCATCTTGGAGAGAGTGTGTGTGCGTGTGCGTGTGTGTGTGTGTGTGTGTGTGTGTGTGTGCATTCTTCAAAGTATTGTTGTACTTTACGGTGCAGTATCATTATGTGTAACACGCTTGGTCGGTGCCCTCCCTTCGCTGCATAAAGGTTCTTGGTTCTAATCCCACGCCTACCTGGGTTCTCTACCTGCATTGTGTTTGTGTGTGTGTGTGTGTGTGTGTGTGTGTGTGTGTGTGTGTGTGTGTGTGTGTGTGTGTGTGTGTGTGTGTGTACTTGCGCGTGTGTGAGTTACCCTGGTTCCTGCTTGGGTTCTCTCTGTGTATGCATCTGTTTTCCTGGTTTCTGCTTGGTTTCTATGTGTGTGTGTGTGTCGTGTGTGTCTGTATTCTCCTTGTTGCTGCATGGTGTGTGTGTGTGTGTGTGTGTGTGTGTGTGTGTGTGTGTGTGTGTGTGTGTGTGTGTGTGTGTGAATGAGTGAGAGTGAGAGAGTTCCTCTTGCTCTCCTGGTTCCTGCGAGTGCTGTCTGTGTGTGTGTTTTCCTGGTTCCTATCTGGGTTGTGTGTGTGTGTGTGTGTGTGTGTGTGTGTGTGTGTGTGTGTGTGCGCGCGCGCACACATGCATGTTCTCCTAGCTTTTTTGTGTCCGTGTCTGTGTGTGCATGAGTTCCCCACGTTCTCCCAGTGTCTGCCTGGCTGTTCCGTGTGTGTGTGTGTGTGTGTGTGTGTATGTGTGTGTGTGTGTGTTCTCCTTCTGTTGAAATAGTCAGGTGTCCATATACATGACGCTGTGATTGACAGATGTCCCGCTTGGGGTTAAACCCCGCCTCCGGCCCCAACACCTGCAGGGATAGGCTCCGCCCCCTAAATGAGTACACACAACGCCAATTCTATAAACCGACGAGGAACTTTAAGATGATAATTTACTGATCCTATGATGGGGAAATTCAATAGTCATGGCAGCTTTAAGGGGAGAAAAACATGCAAATAGTAATCATAGAAAGAATATGCAAATAAAGGATATATATAGAAATGAGACAGAAGCCTAGTTAGAATATAAAAAGAAATAAAAATATTCATGAGAGAAATTGCATGTACAGTAGGATATGAGGGTACTTAAAGTGAAACAAGTGCAGAATGTATAAATAAAACATAAATATTGCAGAGATGAGTGCTGGGTAAAGACGTGTGTGGAGGTTCTCAGTCATTCAGGTCATGGTGAATTCTTGTCGAAATCTTCTCGTCATGGCAACTGGGCTCGGAAGATACTCATCTAAGAGTCTTCTTCACTTTTAATGACCTGCGGGGAGTTTCCCCGTATAACTGCCAGGATTCCGGGCGGGTCTGGGTTATGGTGGCTTGTTATGTAAATGTATGAGTTGATTGGCAGAAACTAGGTCAAGGGGGGTTGTTATGCTAGTGGGGACGCCATTCGTGGGGGACAAAAGAGCAACTTTTGTGGAGTGTGAAAAGGTAAACCAGACAAATGAATAAAATCCATCGGACGTTACCTGGCGGTGGATGTTTCCAGGTTTTTTTTTTAGGGTGTATTGTCACATGCACAGTGTAGAAACGTGTTTCCTTGTACAGTGAAATTCTTACTTTGCTGTCCGCAGTACATTTATTGAAATATTGATAGTGTAAACATAATTATAAATATGAGCAGTGTTGGCACTAAAATAAGATATCTGAGTGTATCTCACAAAGTGCAGGTGCAAGGATGAGTGCAGATTAAATAGCCGTAGTTACACGTGCAGTCCTGCATGTAAGGTGTTGGAAAAGAGTAGCTGGTAGATAAAGACAAAAAAAAAAAAGTTTAAAATTGCACAGCATTTTGCTACATTTAAAAAAAAAAGATATGTATTTGTGTTGTGGTACGGTCTTACAGCAGATGGAGTGAAGGACCTGAGGCAAAACTTTTGGCCGAAAACGGCAATAAACCCCGACATACGTGCACGGTCACAGTGCCGTGTTACTATCAATGATTCAAGATGGGGAAACAGTGCTACGGTTTTAAAAATAACCTGGATTTTCCATTAGATCCAGAAAGAAGCCACTTATAATGTCGTTTGGCATTCTTTGAAAAGTGACAAAAAGATTTTTTTTAAGGCTCCTCGCCCCCGTTCTCCACTTCTATCCCCCGAAGGACCGCCGATACACCCTCGGGAATAAAAAAAAACCCTCTCTCCTTATTATATAAGTTTTCCGAAGACACACGTTTGGTGAGTGAAAACACACACAGATGTTGTTTACTGGCCGTGCTAGAGTTCAGTGCTAATGTGTTGCTGTGGGAACTGGGTTGTGTGGTCTCTGCAGAAAGGAGCCCACAGCTCTTCTACACACACACACACACACACACATTCGACTCAAACATCATTTCTCACGCTCTGCCGAACAGCACAGGGGTCTTGCCAGCCGCGCCGACGTGTATCACACACACATCGCCATCACGTCCGATTCCTGGCCGGCGGTGACGTGACGACCACCCCGGGTTTAGCTACTGTAATTTCCGGACTTTCAGACGCTACTTTTTTAAACACCGCGGCTTAAACAACGATGCGGCTAATTTATGGATATTTGGGGGGCTAACGAGCTTCACGCCGCTAAAACCTTTCGCCTCGTCACATCGGGCCGATGAAATTACCATGAAATTCTGAGGCCGTTCAATTCTGGCCTAGTTAAAAATTAAAAAAAAAAGAATTCTGTGTAAATATCTCATGTTACAATGTGGACACCTGTGGCTTAAAGACATGTGCAGCCTGTATATCTACACATATATTTATTTGTTTGTTTTTAGCCGGTGCGGCTTATATTCAGGTGCGCTCAATAATCCGGAAATTAGGGAAGCTCTGATTGTTCGAGGAGGCAACTCTTTTTTTTTTTTTTTTTTTTTTGAGTTGAAACCATTTTTGGTGAACTCAATAAGAACCGGGCGTGCTAACAATGTTAGCATCCTGCACGGATGGAGACGCCATCTGCCAAAAAAAACAGAAAGTAGTTAGGTAATAATAAAAAATAAATGGCAATTTTCTGGATTGACTAACTGATGACCAGGATTTTTGTTTTTATCTTTTTATCGCACTCAATCTG
The DNA here is from genome assembly GCF_037954325.1 of Fistularia commersonii. Classification (NCBI taxonomy): domain Eukaryota; kingdom Metazoa; phylum Chordata; class Actinopteri; order Syngnathiformes; family Fistulariidae; genus Fistularia; species Fistularia commersonii. The sequence goes on from NC_141284.1 coordinate 3,375,021, forward strand.
GAGCTTCTCAAATGCGCTTGGAGTCAGGCAGACGGGCTCGGCGGCGCCTCCTGTAGCTCGGAGGCGACGCCGTGGAAAGGATGTGACAAGTGACGTCAAATATCCTTGAAGAGGAAGAGCGGAGTCTGGCGGAGGGGGCGTGTCCCAAAGGGGGGGGGTGACGTCATTACATAATTCATACATAATCAAATATGATGGTGGGTTTTCAATGAAAGGCATCTGTGTGTATGTATGTATGTATGTGTGTGTGTGTGTGTGTGTGTCAGCCTGCATCAGTGACGATGTTTCCGTGACTTTGTTTTGTAGTTATTCTTAGCACTTCAATTTTGCTCGTGTGTGTGTGTGTGTGTGTGTGTGTGTGTGTGTGTGTGTGTGTGTGTGCGTTCTGCACAATAGTTCTGTTTAACAAGCTTAGCAGGATCAGGTGCTTAGTAATCTGCTGGTAATGAGGCTCACACTGGTGTGTGTGTGTGCGTGTGTGTGTGTTTGTGTGTGTGTTCAACACAGGGCCAGCCAAAAACACGCATCTCCATTCTGACCGGTCCACGCATCACACACACACAGACACACATTGTGCTGCTGCACTTTTTCCGTGTGTGTATGTGTTTGTGTGTGTGTTCAACACAGGGCCAGCCAAAAACACGCATCTCCATTCTGACCTGTCCACGCATCACACACACACACAGACACACATTGTGCTGCTGCACTTTTTCCGTGTGTGTGTGTGTGTCTGTGTGTGTTTGTTGTGTGTGTGTTCAACACAGGGCCAGCCAAAAACACGCATCTCCATTCTGACCTGTCCACGCATCACACACACACAGACACACATTGTGTTGCTGCACCTTTTGTGTGTGTGTGTTTTTTCAACACAGGGCCAGCCAAAAACACGCATCTCCATTCCGACCTGTCCACATTTTCACACACACATTGTGTTGCTGCACCTTTTCCATGTGTGTGTGTGCGTGTGTGTGTGTGTGTTGGGCAGGGTTTAACTGAATTAAGATGACTGAGGTTGGTGCTCTTCCCAATCGCCCCAGATTGGGCTTTTGGAGTGAAAATCCTCCAGGGAAGCACTAATCCCTGACTGTCGGGAGCAATTTTTTTTTTTTTTTTTTTTCCGTAAGCAAAGCTTTCTCACTCTCTCTTTCTGTCTTGCTCCCACTCTCACTCTATCGCTCTATTTATAGCCCCCTTTAAGCTGCTCTCCGTGCCACTGTTTACATTGAGAACCCCCCCACCCCCCCACCCCTCCAGATTTAGTGCCCTCCCGGTCCGCCCTCGCTTCTCCAGCCCCAAGAATTAAAAGCGGGAAATCTCTATTGACTAGCATGCTCACATAGAGGCTGGAGGAGGGATGTTGGGTCGGAGGGGGGTGGATAGAGAGATTATGAGGAAAGAGAGCAAGACAGACAAAAGGATATGCGAGGTGACAAGCAGATCCGAGTGTGTGTGTGTGTGATCCAGGCGGTCGGGCAGGGGCTGTCTGCGTGTCATCGATGGGCAGATTGCGATGGAGAGGAAGAAGGGACAGCGTTTTCAAGAAGATCGTGTGTGTGTGTCACGGTGTGGAACTGTGAGAGCAGGAAAATTCACAGTTTAGCTTTTGTTTGTTTTGCTGATTTAAAAAAATAAGGGTGTCAGTTGAGCACATAGAGTATCATTTAGAGTAAACGGTGCACACGCTTTTTCAGAATGCAAGCAACTTATAAAATGTCCAAGTCAAAATGATCGGCCTACTATAAAAATGCAAGATATACATGTATTTATAGATATATTGAGATTTTTTTTTAAATGTGCAATATATGTCTGTGTACCTTGCATTACTGCATGAATTCTCTGATGACTTGCATTGAATGGAGTCCAGTCAGGCTAGAAGCTACTACTAGCGAGCCTCAAACACGCTTCCAAAGGATCATCAGTCATGGTAGAACAGGATTTGGACCTCATAATCTTGGGGATCTTGGTTCGTGGGGAAAAGGTTGACACCCATATATAAGTGGACAATTGCAATTTTAGTTCCTTCTCCTCGTCGGCTCGCTTTTCTGAGGGAAGTGTGTGTCGTAGTTTTTAAAAACAGTCTGAAAATGTCGCTCCACATTTTCCTTTTTTTCATTATAGCGATGGTAGACTGGCAGATGAGGCGGATGCACTTTGAGAATGACATAGTAAAAGAAAAAAAAACTCTTCCTCATAGACATTTTTGGCTTCTTACCCTTGCTTAAGTATAGGAGAAATAAATAAAAGGATAACCAGGTAACCTCGCTCGCTTGCGAGAGTTTTGCAGCGCTTAGCGGCGTTGTATGTGCATGCGTTGTGACCCATGTGGCAGAAAAGGTTTAGATGTCAGATTGGCCGCTCTGTACGTCTATTAGAGGACGTCTATTTTTCTGTTTCTTTGCGTTTTATTATCAATACAGCTTATCCTGACCTCAGGGCCACCGGGAGTAAAGGTTACATAGCAAAGTGGATAAATGAAGGCACGATGCTGTGCCTTTTTATATTATAAGACTACAGTGGAGTGTAATAGAGTACAGTATGCTATATAGAATGTCTTTGTGAATAGATGATATAAGTAAAAAAAGTGGTGGTGCGGTGTATAGTATAGAGTGCTTTTTTTAGTATGTTATCAATATAATAGGGTATATAATTGGAGTTTAGACCAGGGGTTGGTAATCTTCAGCACCCAAAGAGCCATTTGTATCTACAGGACTGTCTCAGAAAATTAGAATATTGTGATTAAGTTCTTTATCTTCTGTAATGCCATTACAAAAACAAAAATGTCATACATTCTGGATTCATTACAAATCAACTGAAATGTTGCAAGCCTTTTATTGTTTTAATATTTCTGATCATGGCTTACATCCTAAGAAAACTCAAAAATCCTATCTCAACATGTTAGATTATCATGAAAAAGTTTTTTTTTTTTTTAATTGCATTACAGAAGATAAAGAACTTTATCACAATATTCTAATTTTCTGCTACAGAAAAAATGAAATTCTAGTTCTGCGTGCAACAAAACGTTTAAAGTCTGAAAAAAAAAGGCTCTGGGTGAAAGGTTACTAAAAAAGAAAGAAAAAAAAAGATCATTTCACTGGACACTGCAAAATATATATTTTGCAAATTAAGCAGCCAATTGAAGTATTAATTTTACTTGGTTAATGTGATATTTGCTCCAAAGCTGGGCGGGTGTCACACATCATCAGTTACGCCATGTATTTTGATTGATGAAACAAATGAAACCGGTTTTATTTTAATGTTGTCTTCAAATCTCGTAATCTTCAAATTTAAAAGTACAATAAAAAGCTAAACGAAAGTTTCCTAAAGTAAACTCGAATAAAATTTTAGAGAGCCGCACCAGGCTGACAAACAAATACTTTTACAAAGATGTATAATGTTAGCATTAGCCTACAGCATTATTTTGAACAGACAACAACAAACATGAGAGACTCAATATGGCTGCTGCTGGGGAATAGCTTTATGTTCTGGACATGGTACAGATTTCAAACAGAAATTTGGTGCCTGGAACCCCCCCTACACACACACACACACACACACACACACACACACACACCACACACACATTTGTTCCTGTGGAGGTCAACTTGTCCCCACAGCTGAGAGGCAGCAGTTTAAGGCGGCAGCTAACATTTAATTCATTATGTAAATGCTAATCATCAGTTGTAGCTCAGGACCCCTGGAGGGGTCTGGGGGCGGCGGCGGCGGCGGCGGCGGGGAGTTGGGGGGGTAGGAGCTGTGAAAAAAATCGCCATGCTTAACACATCCGTGCACAAGAACGCCCCCGCCCCCAACCCTGTTAGCTGATCTGTGGACGGAGCTGGGGGGACGCTTAAGTAGTTTAATGTGTGAAGATGCAGCCTCAACCTCTGCGGTGTGTGTGTGTGTGTGTGTGTGTGTGTGTGTGTGTGTGTGTGTGTGTGTGTGTTTACAAACAAGACACGCTTCCACTTGTGTTTCTTGCCCGGTGTCAATAACATAATCAAATGTGGTGCTAGCAGCTGCGCTACCAGTGTTTGTGTGTGTGTGTGAGTGAGCCAGAACCCAGTGTTTGGACAGGGCCGTGTCCTCTGTTTCCTGCAGGGATGTGACTATGACAGAAATCCGATACCCCAGAACTCAAATTCCAGTAAAAATTCATAACCATCGTTGTAATTAAATAAAATTTACCTTTGCATTGTCATATCTGTGCACGGACCACCTGTAGCATTTTCCAGTTAGCTTTGTGCGACAGTAACACAAACCTGGGACGGATACCAACTCCACACGTGCGGCCTTCTGTCTCCACCGGGTGGACAGAGGCGACGCTAACAGCTACGTGCTAATTGCAGAAATGAAATTACAACGGTGGGCGCCTGGAGGGGCGCGGCAGCAGATCAAGCCGCGCCCCCTCGGGAGAAGCTACGAGGTTGCTACCATGCGTTGATGAAGGGACAGGAGTGCGAATTGAGCTCGCCGGCGGGGCCTTAGGCTCCGCCTCCTTTCACCGAGAGCACTGATCTGCAAACATTGATCAAACCCAATAATTCACAGCCTCCGCTTCAATATTTGCCATGTGGGACCATCATCTGCCGGGGGACAAGAAGCTGCCTGTGCAACACACACACACACACAAATCCTGTTGATTATTTGTAATTACCCCTCCCATCCCACCCATCTCCGGTGTGAGTGGTTTCAGAGAGTCACTGACCTGCCGCTGAATATTTGATGTGTCAGGTTGATGGTGAAGCCGACCCCCAGACGAAAGAGGGGGGCGTCTCACTGAGAGACTCGCCATTGGGCACGCCGACGCCTCACTGCTCCCTCAGCTGGAAGCGATGCATAATAGAGCCGGAGGAAAAAAGGAAGAACAAAACATAGCGTTTTAGCGATTTGACCATCCGGAAGCAGAGATGTCAGTCAGGGTTCAGTGGAACATCAGGAATCCAGAGTCGGATTAGGTTCAGATTACTCATGTTGGGATTTTTCCTGCAGCACCACGATGAAATATCCAGGTTCGGATCCAGCAATAGTTAATGGGGTATTTCCCCGTGTTCTACCAGCTCCTGCATGGGCTGCTCTTGTTGTTCTCACCATGTTGTCCAGCAAAGGCTCTCTCCACGTTCCCCTGCAAAAGTTCTCTACATGTTCTCCTTCATGGTTTCACTGAAAACTCTTAAATGAGTGTGAAGGGGTTGGATGATTGACAGGTGACTGATCCGTGTTAAACTCCGCCTCCAGAATCATCTGGCATTGACTCCGTCCCCTTTTGACTTTGTGCTATTTTTATTGACAAGTAAATATAACCTCGCCGTTTGTAAAATGTTGCCCGTTGATTGACGGCTGACCCGTCCCGGCTTAAGCCCCGCCTCTCAGGAAGAGGACGACCATGACGTAGAAGATGGTGGTTTCTTGGAGACCAATAAGGGAGGCGAAGGTGGCCCGGCGGCGCCGATGCCCCTGCCTGCGGAACGTGGCGCAGAGCGGCGGCGAAATCCATTTACCTTTTACTTAAGAGAAATCCTGCGCTGTATCCCACCAGGATGACCCTAATCCCGCGGTGACGTCCGGGCGCCTCTAAAAGCAGCGGAGAAGTCATTAGGTCGACGACTCCGCGGAGAATTATTATCGCCGAGAGTATTATTGTGTCAGAGTGGCTTAAGGGTGTCGGGAGAATTCAAAGCCTGCTTTTTATTTTTTCCTTTTTTTTTTTCTTCTCCTTCCCTCGCTTCCACCGCCGTCAAACCAAACCCAAGATGGTCATGATTTCATCACGGCAGCCCAGAGGGGATGTTCAGCGCGCTAATGTTTCTCGCTGCCCCGGACGGGTGATTTAAGTATGACCTGGAGTTTTTGTTTTAGATTTAGATTTCTTGTCGAAGTGGAAGAAGAAGCACCCAGAAAACTTTTGAAAAGGCTGCAGTGTGCATGCCGGGCCAGCAGGGGGGGGCAGCGTAACCTGGCAACTAAAAAGCCACGCCTCTATGTAGCCACTTCGCTAATGCTTTTGTGCTCAACCAATCACGAACCACAAAGGCTGAATGAGGAAGTGGGTCGTCACCTACTTCCTCCCGAAGCTCCGCCCACCAAATCCAAACGTTTGCGACATTTAATCAAATTTTTTTTTATAATTCTTAACAAAGAACTAAAAACACAACAGATGTGTGCGGACATTACAGCATGGAGGACTCTGATTGGACGAGAGCAGAGCGGACACAGGAAGTACAACCAATGGGAGAAAGTAACAAAACAGGAATTCGGACGAATGTAAATCTGCAGAAAAGGACAGAAGGAGGTCACAGGAAACACAAAGCAAAACAAAAGCCCCCTGGAAAAGTCTTTTCAAAAATAAAACAGTAAGATGGACAAAAAAGAAACAGAGGCACTTCAAAATAAAAGCGTAGCAGTGCACATTCACGGCTCCTTCGTCATTCCAAATGCAACTTGCTCAATTCCTCGGGGCTGCAGTGATCGACTAATCATACAAAATTCTCTCACAAGCAGTTGGACGGAAATTCATCAACATGCACGCACAAACACACACACACACTCACACACAAACAATCTGGCAGCCAGAAAAAAAAAAACTTTCAAAACTTACTACTGGTGCCATAATGAAAGACTTTTCAAACTTTATTTGTTCCTATGGTTGTGTCAGTGTGTGTGTGTGTGTGTGTGTGTACACGTGCATGCACACACGTGCGTGCGTGCGTGTGTGTATGTGTGTGTGTATGTATCTAAATGATAGATGCACTGGAAGTGTGTTTCAGCTTTCTTCCGACGTCTCTTGCTGAGGGAGATGAGAGGAGCTGACACACAGAATTAAAAATATCTCTCAATAACACTCCCACACACACACACATGCACGCATGCACGCACACACACACACAGACGCGCGCACGCACAACCATTTTAACATACTGCTCAACGCTTGCTTTGTGTCTCATCTTGTTTTTTATTTTTTCTGAGTGCACGTCCGACCTCCCTGCTGTTGTGGGACTTAAAAAGTCATTAGAGAGGCTTGATAGCTCAAGTAGCATCGATTAGCCTCTATTTTATTTCTTGTGAATTATGGCTTTTAGAAAAATGTTTTAACCGTCAGGTCACACACCTTTTATTTTAATCCCTTTATATCTATTTAATTCAATTGTGTTGAACTCTATTGTAGTTAATGGGCAAAGGAGAGTAAAAAAATCAATATGATTCATAAAATTACACAGATCAAGCGGAGGCAAAGGGGTTAATTGAAAAAAATATACTTTTTTTTTTGTAAATAGATTCATCTCCCCTGCTTTAGCTCATTTTCCACATGTGAAGATGGATAATTCATCTCGGCTCATTTCCCAGCCGCCGGGTCGATTTTATGCAGGTTCAAGAGGCTGTGTGAACATCACCATTCATGTTGGAGAGCCTGCGCTTTTATTCTTTTTATTCATTTTTTTTTTCCTTCCCCCCCCCCCCCTTCTGCACTAATTGTGTTTGTGTGAATGGCAGTAATCAGGCTTTTCTAAAAAACAAAAAAAAACAAAAAAACAATGTATTTATTTATTTGCATTTTTTTTCAACTCCATCCCTGTGTTTCCCTGCCAACTGCAAGGAGGTTACAGGATCACCTATTTTGTGGGGAGGGGCGCCAGACTTGGCCCTGACATTTTCAAAAGTTTATTATCACAGATGTGTGAAGTCGCTGCTGTGTGTGTGTATGTGTGTGTGTGTTAGGCCGGGCTCACCTTTGTGTCAGAGTCTTCGTTCGGACAAAATGTCAGTGAGCAAGACGTGGGAAAAAAAAAACAAAACAAACAAACATGTTTGCACGTCGAGTGGTTAAGCCAGGAGGGGGGGAACAAAAGAACGGGAGCCCGGCGGTGTCAGAGTGGGGAAACACCTCGGCAGCATATCAGTCACAGCCTTCGCCGCCTCTGTTGCCATGGAAACTGAGGGAGGTGGGGCGAATGGGTGGATGGATGGTGGTGGTCTTTCAGGCATCCAGGCAGGGAGGGGGTGCAGGGTAATGTATGTGAGTGTGTGTAATAAAAACCTAAAATGTGCTGCCGTCGCTTACCTGAGGTGATGGATCGGCACCGGCGGCCTTCGTTTCACTTCGGTTTCACCGGTAAAAACGGCGAGGCACGCAGAACGAGCCTGGAGGGACGCGAGATGGTAAAATTGTCCTCGGTTTTTATGTGCCAACCGGGTATTTAGCCGCGGCGCCGGGGGACAGATTTGTCTGAATTGAGTCGTCAAGACGGAAAACGGCGAGGGGATTAAGCAAACAAACGTTTTTTTGGTCAGAGGAGAGATGCAACATCGGCATTTGATGGGAAAATCCCGGCAAACTAAGCACCAATTTTTGGCCAAAGTTTTCACCGGCCATCAGATGAGTAGAAGCCTTTTCACAGGGCAAGCGGCAAATTAGCTTAGCACAATGAATGGCAGGCTATGGAAACTGTTAGCCCGCTTCTGTCAAAGGTCGTTCCAGCAACTCAGAAACAATCATATTTACAGGAAATGCACTCATGCATGGAGGGATAAAAAATGAAAAAGTTACGAGAAGTTGTCGTTTTCTAATTAAATTCGGACAGAACTACTTTTCTGGGTGAAGTGATTTGACCTGTGTGCAGCGGTCAGTGAAGGACTGTACCATAATCACCTGAACGGGGGGGCTGTTAATATGATGATATAAACAATGAAGATTTGGATCATGCTAGCTTTCTTAACAAGGCTTCATTTCGGTTTTCTGGTGGGGTTTGACTCTCTGCCGCTCTCTTTCCCTCACACACACACACACACACACACACACACACACACCACAAAGAGAAAACACACACCTTACAGGGTAGCCCCCCCCGCTTGTGACGCAGTGGTTCTGTCCTGTGCTGAAATACTCAGTCGATATATTTTTCTTTACGCTATATATATATATATATATATATATATATATATATATATATATATATACATATATATATTTCTCACTGACAAATCAAGATTAGGAAAACAAAAGTAGACAATGCAAAGACAAAGTTACATGAACTCCATAAGTAGCGTCTCGTAATGATAAACATCAATCTGGTTTAATACATCTAAATACATGAGCACCAGGTCCCGATCAGATTATGGATCAAGTTGTAACTTTAAAATGTAACTTTCACTTTGTGTCAATGATTTTCTTTATATTTATTCCTGTTCTTTAAGGAAGATACGACCAGAGGACCCCTGACCGGTTCCAGGGTTCTCGGCGGTCTTGGCCTCGTCGTCGGCGCCACGATCGGGACCCGCAGCCCCATTGATTATCGGGACACGCCGGACGACAGCAGGTATTGATCGAGGCCGTAATTGACTTCACGCGTGCGGAGACTCTTTTGTCCACGGCTCCCAAAGTGCTTCCCATTGACGTCTTCATCCGCTGACCCCTTCGGCCGCAGTCATCCTCAGCACAAAAAAAAAAAAAAAAATCAGGCAAGGTCATCCCCCCTCCTTTTGTCTTCTGATGGTTTTATGCTGAAAAGACGCACTTTTTTAAAAAAAAAATAGCTGGTTATTTTTAGGGACAACTGCTTTTCCAGTGAGGATTTTTTATTTTGACAAATCTGGTAACAGGGGCGTACAACCACCTTTTCAAGTAGAAATGCTTTTTTTTTTTTTTTTTTTTTGAGGGGGGGTGAAAAAAAAACCCAAATATAACTTTCCATCCTTCCTTCATTTTCCATTTGTCTATAAAATCTGACTTTTTATCTTCTGCCCTAAAACATTTTGCTTCCATTGTTTGTTGAATCGAATGGTCCAACGCGGGCTTTGTGACATTTCGGACGCGTGTGTGTGTGTGTGTGTGTGTGGGGGGTGAAGGACCCCGGAGCAGGTTGCTCTAGCACATAAATCACAATATTGCCATCTATTTATAGCAGGTGGCCTTATTACATATTATAATGGCCGTGTTGATGCCGGGGAACGACACCGACTATTTCCTGCTTCCACATCCGGTCTGCAAAACCTTTCACAACGCCGGCGGCCATATTTGGACTTCCTTTCAAGGAGGAAAGAGTCCTTGACAGGAAGGGTCAAAACGTAGCTACTAGTCGAATGAAAGTAGGATTTTGCCGAATTCTGATCTGTGAATGTTTATTTTTGCAGGGGGGATTTTTTTTTTTTTTATTCTTTAATTGCCATTGTTATTATTATTTATTTTTTTAGAGAATATTTTTGCTGATTTCCAGGTATTTTTCCCTGTAATTTTGTGTAGAATAGATATAAAATGAGAAATACACAATGAAATCTAGGAACCCCCCCCCCCATTAGGAATGAATGAATACATTAAAATAAATCAAGTTAAATTAACAGCTGGGATATGCTGCCCCCCCGTAACCCTAAACAGTATAAATAATGAATGAATAAATTAATAAAAATGAAAAAGATTCTTAAAATAATTGTGGGATGCCATTAAGCAAAATATTGGGTTTGAAATTGACCCTGGGAGACTTAAAACAAGTTATTGTGAAAAACCCTGATGGCGAACACCCAAAACAAACAGGAAGTGATGCGTAAACAAACACTTGAATAAATAACAGTTGGAAATGAAAACAAAAATGGCTTTTCTCTACGGCGGACAATCAGTTAGGGTGCTACATGCCAAATGAAATTAGGTTTTAATGATTAAATGAATTTGAAACATGATAAAATAGAATTTAAAAAAATTTAGAATTTAAATAAAATGTTTAGAAAAGTCGAAAAAGCACGTTGAAACTTTTGGAAAATGCAGGTTCTTGCCAAACGCAACAAAAAGTCTCTCCTTTTGCACGAAGATGCAAACAAACAAACAAACAAACAAACACAAACACAAAAAACAAACACACGCAAAAAAACAAACAACACAAACACTCAGACAGTGTCATATAGTTTAATAATACATAACATTCGACATGTAATATTAAAAAATAGATTAAACAAAAAAAGGTGCGACTCCTTTACATAATCAACTGTGCGCACACACACACACACACACACACACACACACACATCAATCCGTTTATTCTTTTAAACGGTGGCGCTGCACATGCACGTGCATCCCGATTGTTGTGTGTGTGTGTGTGTGTGTGTTTGTGTATGTGTATGTGTGTGTGTGTGCGTGTGCGTGCATATATATACATATGCAAATGAGCCCCCCAACACGAGCATGGCGTGGACGCGCGTCCCCCTGCTGCCCACATTCCCACTATTTGGGGAAAAGAGCTATTTTTAGCGGCGCGTCTCCGCGTCCTGCAGCCGCGCGTCTGCGCCGCAGTGGAGTGCGCGTACGCGTGTGTTTATTTGACGAGATGCGGGAAAGACCAAAAAAAAATCGCTGCTCAACCGGAGCTTCCACCGGCGGAGGCTCTATTTTTAGCGCGGGAAATACATCCGCTGCAACTGCAGACACTGATGGGGGGGGGGCGTGCACGTGTGCGTGCGTGCGTTTGTGTGTGCACCTGTGTGCGTGTGTGTGTGTGCTTGTGTGTGTGTGTGTGTGTGCTGTTTTCACCCTCACCTCTCCAAAAACAAAAAAAAACACCACAGAAGAGGTGTTTACTACGTGATGAGGAGAAAGTAGTTTTAATTCCACGCGCGTGTGTTCGTGTGTGTGTGTGTGTGTGTGTGTGTGTGTGTGTGTGTGTGTGTGTGTGTGTGTGTGTGTGGTGGGGGGTGACGGATCCTCGTGGTGAGTGTTTTGATGGTCACGCAGGCGTCCGGAGGCTCCGGCCGGTTTCAGTGTCTGAGAACCCCACGGGTGGTCCGAGTGGGAGGGAGGGAGGGGAAAATAGAGAGAGAGAGGGAGAGAGAGAGAGGGAGAGAGAGAGGGAGGCTGCTACTTTCCTGACGACGCACCAACAATCCGTCAACCTGTGGAGAAGGCGCGCACTGGATCTCCACCTCCATCGCCGAGCGTCCACGCCGCCGCCGCCGCCGCCAGGACGCATGAGCCGCCGGGGGAGGAGGTCGGCTCCGTTCCCCGCCGGAGGAGGAGGAGGAGGAGGACCGGAAAGTTAAAGGGGTGGAGGTGGAGGTGGCGCGGGGGGAGTCGCACGCCAGCCCCGCTTCATGAATGGCCGGAACATGGAGGAGATGCCGTTCGAGAGCGTCAAGAGCCGGCGGAGGAAGGCTCGGCGCCCGGGCCGTGCGCCTCCGGGGGCCGCCGCCGCTGCCGCCGCCGCCGCCGCCTCCACCTCCACCTCCGCCGCGGACGAGCTGTGCAGCCCGGAGCTGGAGGCTCTCTTCCAGAGCTACAACCTGAAGCTGGAGCAGACCGCCACCCTCAAGGCGCTGGCGGTCCTGATCGTGGCCGCGTCGTCTCTGGCGCTGGTGGAGCTGCTGTCCGGCCCACGGCTCACCGTGTCCAAGGGCTCCCACCCGGTGCACTGCGTGGTCTTCCTGTCGCTCTTCATCGTCACCAACGTCAAGTACCTGCAGGTGACGCAGCTGCAGCAGATCGCCAAGCTGGCGTTGCTCTTCAGCTTCACCTTCGCGCTGCTCTGCTGTCCTTTCCCGCTGGCGCTCGGCGCGCCGCAGCCGCCGTCCGCGTCCGCGTCCGCAGCTGCCGGCGGGCCGGAGCGCGGCGTGTGGCAGCTGATGCTCGTCACCCTCCTGGCTTACGTGCTGCTTCCGGTGCGCACCCTGCTCGCCGTGCTCTTCGGCGTGATGCTGGCCGCGTCCCACTTCGTTGTCATCGCGACGTCCGTTACCGGCGGGAAGCAGAGGCAGCTGTGGAGACCGGTAAGCGGGATGGCGGGATTCGAACCCGCAACCTGAGGGGAGGGTGTGCGGTGTGCGTGTGCGTGGACCAAAGAGGGCAAAAAGCGGCACTTTTTACGCGCCTGCGTAATGAGGCGCCCCGGGGAGCTGTCCAGCCGCCGGTGCTGAAGCGGCACACCCGGCAAACTTGTGTGTGAGTGTGTGTGTGTGTCTGTGTGTTTTTTTTTTTGTTTTTTTTTTGTGTTTCTTTTTGCACAACATCAACACACACACAAAGTACAGGCTGATGATTTCACCCCCCCCCCCCCCTCCAAACTGCTACCACCGTGCGTGACAGGACTGGAATAACTGGGTGGTGGTATATTTGGGAAAAAAAATGAAACAAAAAAAACTTTTCTTTTTTTTTTGTGAGTAAAAATATGTTGGGATTGCAAACAGAAGATCCCCCCCCCCCCCCCCCCAAAAAAAAAATCCACCCGGCCTATTTTATCTGCCTTCAGAGCACCGTCACAGTCCTCAGTTCCTCCAAGAACACTAAAAGTAAATTGATTTTTTTTTTTTTATTATTTGCTGAGGCCTAATAAAGGAAAAGGATCCACTAATTCAGCAGTGAAGAGCCACCAGACTCCATTTATTTCACTTATTAGAATAAGAAGGAGGTGGAGGCACTTCCGCTCTTATCCATGTTAAGTGAAACCATAAACACTTACCGATTTTTGTCTCATTTAGTTTAATTCTCCTTAAAAAAAACAACAAAAAAAACACAGAGGCCTCCTTGTTTTTCCACCTGAAACACGTTTTAATTCTTCGCTATATGGAAATTGCGCTTCAGCCTAGCAGCTAGAACGCAAAATTGCCCAGACATGTGACTGAGCGGCTGAATTGTTGGACGTTCCTATATGCTGCCCTGTGATTGGCTGATGAACCGTGTTTCTCGCCCAATGACAGGATAGGCTAACAACCCTGTTACCGCAAGCTCAGGATAAGTGTTGGATAATGAATGAAGTTGTTGTTTTCTTGATTCAAAGACCAATATTCTATGTTGACCGCGGCCTGATTAGAGTTTGGAATACAATTTTAAATTCTGTCCAACTAAATTGATGTAATCTGATCTAATTTAATCTAATTTACGAAATCGGTTGTAAATTCTAGGAATATGACATGAATCTGATGTCTCCTGATGTAAAATTGATGTAAATTTGAAGCAATCTGACTTTGTAAAATGAAGTTAAATCGACATCCCCTGATGTAGGATCAATGTCTTATGACTTTAAACTGACATAATCTGACATTAAATTAACGTACTATGACGTAAATTTGATGTAATTTGGTGTTAAATTTAGGTAATCTTATGTGAAATTGATGTAATCTGACGTTAAATTGACAGAGCAGGTGTTCAATTGATATAATCTGATGTTTAATTGATGTGATTTTATGTGAAATTGATGTAATCTGATGTAAAAATTAAATAATCTGACGTCAAATTGTCGTATCGGACGTTAAATTGATATCACCTGATATTAAATTGCTGTAATCTGACGTTAAATTGACATATCAGATGTTAAATTGACGTAATCTAACATGAAATTGACGTATCAGATGTTAAATTGATGTAATCTGACATGAAATTGACCTAATCTGACGTGAAATTGACATAATCTGATGTTAAATTGATATATCAGATGTTTAATTGAGCTAACCCGAAGTAAATTCACATTCTCTGACGTTAAACCGATGTAATTTTAAGTTTAATCGACGTCCCCTGATGTTAGATTGACAAAATCTGACCTTTAATTGACATAATCTGATTATATATTGATGTCCGGGTTGCTCCTTGACATTCACATTGTTGTGGCAAAATCACTTCGACAATCCGAACGTCCGATAGCAGCTTCGACATCAGCCGATGTGTCGGTTCCCCCCGGGCCTCCCGACAGCGTTACCAGTTTCACCATCAACGTGAAAATCACTCACGAGCGGCATCTGTTTCACGATACCGACCCCCCCCCCCCCCCTCCATCTGGCTGCACGGGATTAAAACATATCCTTGACCTTTGACCTTTTTCTGTTTTTTGAGGGAGGAAAGGTAAGCGGGGGCGCCGTTCATTCTCCAAATTAAGAGCGCGTCCCGATCGATAGTCCCTGATCATTAATCGATACGGTACTTTGTGTTTCCGGCCTTTTGTTGTGTAATCTATACGCCGCCGCCCCGATTCATCTTATGGATTAATCAGGGATTGTCTAATCTGAGCAGGACGTATCGCTGCATATGGACACGTGCACGCACACAGCCCCCCCCCCACCCCAGCTGTGATTGGCATGTGTGCTCTTGTTGTCACGCAGCTGGTGGCCAACGCCGTGCTCTTCACCAGCGTCAACGTGTCGGGGGCGTTCGTGCGGATCCTCACGGAGCGCGCTCAGAGGAAGGTCTTCCTGCAGGCCCGCAACTGCATCGAGGAGCGTCTCAGGCTGGAGGACGAGAACGAGAAGCAGGTGAGGCGGGAACGTGCACGAGCGCGCCCACACGCTTGTGCGGAAAGTCCGTTGCTGATCAACGACGGTGGACGGCGTCCCGATGCGACGGTTTCCTGTTACTCGAAGCTCCGCCCACTTGCACGCAAAGCCAGAGCTCCTTCAAAATTTAAAGTCGGTTTGATTGTCAATTTCTCCGCATGTAAGATAAGATAATACTTTATTGATCCCCAAATGGGTCATTCTCAGCAGCGCAACAATAACAATATTAACAAATATGAGTATAAATATAAATAAAAGATATTTGTTTTATTTATCGTAAAAAAAGAAAATTAAAAGATAGAAAATGACGTCCATGAAAAATAGACAGCAAAATGAAACACAACAAGGATAGAAATAGTCAGAATGAAAAAAAAATAATGTACCGGACATTTGTCACAATCCTACGGTGATGTGAAATTAACAAAATAATAATAATATAATTAAAAAAAAAATTAAAAGATAGCAAAAGACGTCCACAAAAAATTGAGAGCAAAATGAACCACAACAGAGATAAAAATAGACAGAATGAAAAAAAATAAAGGTACTGGACATTTGTCCCAAACCCACAGTCACATGAGATTATCAAAATAATAATAATATAATGCAAATGAAGAGGAAAGTGCATTGTGAGATTAAACAGTAAAAATGAAACTATGAAGTATGAAGTATAAAATGCACACAGATACAAACTGATATTTGACGGCATGATAGAGTAGCAGCACCTTTTCGTGCAAAGGTCGATAAGTATTACCATAATTGTCTGTGGTGCAACAGCAGCATGATGGTAAAAGAAACCCTAGTAATTTTATGTGTCATACATATGTTTATATTTCATTTTATTTATTTATATATATATATATATATATATATATATATATATATAACTGTATGTGTGTGTGTCCAGTTGAGCCCCAACCTTTTTGTACCAGTTTTATTTTTTATGCAGGAAAAAAAAAACTTCAGTTTTTGTCACTATTACACTTTATATTAGGCAGTTACTATAATTTTGCACGATATTAATTCACCATAGAGTCAGAGGGAACCCCGCGCTTGTTTCCCGCACGAAAGGACGCTTCTGCGGCCTCATTGTTTGCTCGTTTCCTCCCGAAAAAGCTCTCCGGCGAATGTTGTTTCTGGCTCATGTTTTTTAGCTCGTGATAGCTGATGTGTGACAAAGTTAAGTGTGAAAGTAAGGCAAAGGCGGAAACAGTTGTTTTTTTTTTCAAAATTCAGTTCAGAGGGGAGTGGGATAGATAAATAAAATAAAGAAATCATCCAATCGTCCACCCTCACTATAAAATTTGTCACTTAATATTTACAGGGCTACCAGTCTGACATCTAACCATTTCTGACACATGGGTCACATGCTGCAAAACTCTAGCAAGCGAGAGAGTTACTTAGTTATCCGCCAAGTTATTTCTTTTAAATTTAGGAAAAAGGGGATTAAAATGAGTGGATGAGCTGGACCAAGTAAGAGGCCAAAAATGTACCACTTCCACAGGGAGTGAGAGGAGGACTTCTTTTTTCTATGTCATGTAGGTCGAACAGGCTGGCGTCGCTCACAATCAAGGACACTTTACACTTGACTTTTAGCGCCTCCTTGTGTCCGACAGCAGGGGGTTGTACATTCGAGACTCCTCAACCGTGACGTCAACAACGACTGCGTGGGTGACCCCTCCCAGTTTGGATATAAACCTGTCCCCTGAGTTTTCCTTGTTTTTTAGCATTAGCAGGTCCCACATAGGGGAAAAAAAAACAAAAACAAGGGCGTCCTCATACGGGGACGGCAGGTTTATTACTCCTCACGGATGTTACTTCGGACGAAACTTCCATCCACGGAAGGATAGAAGACGTTCCGATAATCGTTTATAGTTACGTCCGTCAAGTGTTGTCAAGAATCACTGCCTGTGTACCTCCCATGTACCCTCATGTCACTCTGGTTGTTTAGCAAGGCTTCTGCTAAGAGGCAGTGCAGATTTCAAGGTTCATCATGATCTGTTTCTGTGCTGCAATTGAACTCATGCCTACAAAAAATTCTTCTATGTGGTGACGCCATGCCGGCTTCCTCTTCCTTGCTCCTTTCGCCGGTCGCACTTGAGCATGCTGCGGTGCCCCCATGACTTCCTGCTCTGTTTGCTATGGTAGCAAACGGCTATGTCTGTACGGCAGGTTTCGCAATTAGCATAAACTTAGCCATTAGCGCACACCGGTAACATCACACCTAGTGTGCTCAGGGCTGCAGGGTAATCGTCGTCACGTATGTCTTGGTTAGCATCGTAGCTTAGCACACCAGATGAAGGAGAGGGAGAATACTAGAAGCTAGAAGGTGCAAAGAAGTCAAAATGTCCTCATATGAGGACTCTGGGTTTCACAATTACAAGCATTTTTTATTTATTTTTTATTCATCTTGACTTAAAATCTTGAAGGAAGACAAATTAGTTTAGACCAGAGGATGTTTAGTTCTTCCTGTGGGTTTTTGGCTAATTACTTCCCAACTTTTTGGGCTATTTCCCATTTGCCGCTCACATTTAACGAATTAGTGAATTTCACTTTTTTGAAATGAAATTTAGGTAAGAGGGTGCAAGCCAGCCGATGCATCGCCCTTTCCGTTCTTTTATTTATTTATCTATTTTCGTATATTAAGTTGGTTTTTTTTTTTTTCTCAGGTGCCGATGTATTTCTAACAACCTTCCCGCCGGCAGTAACTATGACAGCAGCTATTTAAGGAAAGAACAATTACTGTGGCACATGCACCCGGCGCCACACATTCCACCCCCTCCACGCACCT
The DNA here is from genome assembly GCF_037954325.1 of Fistularia commersonii. Classification (NCBI taxonomy): domain Eukaryota; kingdom Metazoa; phylum Chordata; class Actinopteri; order Syngnathiformes; family Fistulariidae; genus Fistularia; species Fistularia commersonii. Next base: position 3,393,040 of record NC_141284.1, read on the forward strand.
ACACGCCGCCATTTAACCGCAGAACAATCAGGCAACTTTCACATGCGCGCCACACACACACACACACACACACTTTGCAATGTGCCGCACCCTTTTCATGGAACTCACCCACATGGCTTGTTAACGGAGAATTAATTATCCCATGTATGAAACGCTAGACAACATGTGAGCGCGTGCACAGACAGAAACACACGTGTGCACACACATGCACGCGGGCACACACACCCACACACACACTTAGCACCTGTGCTTTGTAGATTAGATGATGATATGCTGTGTTTTCCCCAGCAGTAACAGGCTCCCTTCTGACAGGTAATTACACAAGCAGATTGCTTTCGTGGCCTCCCTACTCCAGCAAAGGTCACAGTTTATCTGGGCGGGACACACACACACACACACACACACACACACACACACATGCGCACGCACACACACACACACACACACACACCCGACCCCCTGATTGGGATCTATCGCCAGACGACGTCATGCAGTGGCCTGCCGGACAGCACGTGTCTCCGGTTCTGGTCGCTCTGTCGCTAAGCTTTGACTGCTAGGTTGTTATGCTAGTTTGCTAGTTTACAATTTGCTAATGCACTTTTTTTTGGATCCATAAAAAAAAGAACATTCATTTGAAAAAAAGTAACCATATTAATTTTCTAAAATTTATTTTATAATTTGAAAATATCATATATTTCACATGATTTTTGGTATTCTTATTTTTATTTTTTATATGATATCTGCAGATGTCCAGCTGATATGTTATATAAAAATACTGTTTTAGTTTGACTTTTAATGTTGATTATTTGCTGATTTCTGGTGAATTTTCGAGTTCCTTTGAACTAATTTTCTAAAGGAACTTGAAAATTAGGCCAATTTTCAGGTCAGCTGGTAACTGCTGTGATTTTTTTTTCATTTATTTTTTATTTGTTTATTAATTTGTTATGTTTTAAGATGTTATTTCTTCCCTTTTTTATTTTTAAAATACAATTCATGCCTTTTTTCCTCCCAAGATAACATCTTCTGGATTGTCAGGCCACTTTCCTCTGGTTAGAAAGATGTTTTTGTTTTTTTTGTAATTTCAGGTAATTATTGCACACTAATTTTCAAATATTTTCCCCCTGGAGGTGATCCTTCTTCCAGATAATTCTCAGATGAGCTCTACCGGAGGCAGACATCATTTAGTACTAATTTCTATTTTTATTTTTCCCCTGATTTATTACTTTGAGTAATTTCTGGTTGGAACACCTTAAAAATCAATAAGAAAATGAGCAGGAATTTAGGAAAGTAAAGCAATTTTGTTCTATTTAATTTTTTTTTTTTTTTTTTTTTTTTTTGATAATGAGTAATGCAGGGTGACAATAATAAATCCTGAATATTTATAATAATGACTCCGCGAGCAAGAAAAAATGAAATTGAATTTAGAATTTATTTTGAAAGGTCAGATCGGTATCTGGTATCTGCTTGTGACATCTAAAAACATAACAAATCTGCGCAATCGTCGCGTTTATACGAATCCAAAGGGCACAACGTTGGAATATTTCTCCATCCCCGTCGGTTCCCTCTAAACTTCTGACCGAATCCCCTCCCTCCGCAGGAGCGTCTGCTAATGAGCCTCCTGCCCAGGAACGTTGCCATGGAGATGAAGGAGGACTTCCTGAAGCCGCCCGAGAGGATCTTTCACAAGATCTACATCCAGCGTCATGACAATGTCAGGTACGTGGGCGTCATGGCGACGGCGGTGTTTTGATCCAGGTGTCACCTGCCCCGAACGCCGGAGGTCGGGAATAGACGGAGCAATTAAGTTCAGCCATTAAAGCAGATGCAATCAAAGAACGTAAAGGTTAGCCGCGGAAGCGGGAGGAAGTGGCGGTTCGCCTGCAGCAGGTGGAAAAACATCGCGCCCTCCACAGGCGTGTGCTTCCATTGGCACGACATCCGCTTTTTCTCTTTTTTTTTTTTTTTTTTTTTGGTTTCGCGGGATTGTCCGACGTAATAACACGCTAATAATCATTTCTGTTAACTGCGGAAACAACTGTCAAGTCTGTAATGATATAATAATATATCATATTAATATAATATGGTGTATTAATATAACAGGCAGGTACTGAGAGTGTTTAGACAAAAAAAAATTCTTTCTGGATTTCATATTGTCTACTCCCATGACAAAGTTTATCATTTTAAAATGACATTTGAAAATATTTGCTGAGAGATTTGCTAAGAGATATATATATATATTTAGTTTTAAATATGCTGTTTATATCTTTTTTTTGATTGGAAAAAATGAAGCAAGTGTTTTTTTTTTTTTATTTGTTTTTTCATATTTTACTTGTGACGCTATTTGATATAAAGTATATAATCATATTTTGTTTTAAAAACATTTTAATGAGCCATTTTTATGGATTTTATATCATCTACTCCCATGACAAAGTTTATCGTTTCAAAATGACATTTGAAAATATGTGCTGAGAGATTTGCTAAAAATATATATATATATGTATATATTTAGTTTTTAACTATGCTGTTTCTATCTTTTTGATTGAAAAAATGATGCAAGTGTTTTTATTTTTATTCATTATATTTTATTAGTGACGCTATTTGATACAAAGTATCTTATCATAGTTTGGTTTAAAAAACATTTAAATAAGCGATTCTTGTTGTTTTTTTTATTATAAATTTTTTCTGTCCAATCATTGGAAATCCTATTAATTATTCTCATGAATAAATTAGCAAAAATAAAGATGAAAAGGTGAAAATGTTAAGAATGAAGCAAAAGATGTCTCATACTAATCATGCACTTGAAAAAATTATATAGCAATAAATAAAATATTATAGCATATGATGTTTGAGAATGAATGTGTAATAACGTTGTAATAACAGTGAAATAAGATTGCAATGACAGTAATCTGCCACAGAATAATGTAATGCGATTACTTTTTTTTTTTTTATTGCCTCGCACTCGGTCGCGCACGAGGGTCACCGAGGCAACGTTTTTTAATAAAACCGCCATCACATTCCAACGATTGCGGCGAGGAGAGGAAGGGGACGAGTGGGCGTGAAGGGCGAGGCAACGTGTCAACAGCCCTCCCGTGGAGAGCACGTCCGCTTGTCTCCTGCACCTTCCCAGCGCTCGGGGGAACATCTACAGCTTCCCGGTCACAATTGCACACTTTCACATGCAAACACACACACACACACAAAAGGGGAAGCTTTATGTTGCTGAGCAGGGGCGTGACATCTCCCTCATCCGGTCCCTCTTTCATGTGGCCCTTGAGAAACGTTTGATCGCACCTATTTAAGCTCCGCCACCTCCTTCCCCGCTTCCCCCTCTTCCCTTTCGCTTATATCTCCATTCCTCTCCTCCACACACACACACACACACACACACACACACGTCGTGATCCTGGGCTTTGCATACATCAGGCTTCCCGGAGCTGCCGCTTCCTCACTGCCAAAACAAGTGCAGGAGCTACAGTCACGATGCGTACAAAGGCGCGACAAAACGCCAAGTCGTGGCGGAGATGGGGGTTGTAGGGGGGGGACAATGGCGTCTGCGCCACGTGTTTTGTGCAGCGGCCAATCAGAGCGAAGGAACCGGCTGGAGCTGCATGAGGCGCGAGAACTTTAGCATTTGCTTCGGACGTCGACAAAGCAAGCTTTGATAGCTTCCACCGAAGCATTGGTCGGTGATTTTTTTTTCTTTTTTTTTTGTGCAGGATCTCCAAAACATGGAAAAGTATAATCGATGTCTTACCAAGGAGTCCATTTTTGTAGTTTTTTATTAACCGAGGAATTGTAGTTTTAGCGTTCAAGGATAGAGTTTGACAAAGTCAGCGGGAAAAAAAGGCCACATGAGATCCACCTCCAGGCCAGATGTGGATGAGAGGGTGAATTTCTGTATGTGGCTCTGTGATTGGCTGCTGGCCTTGTGATTGACAGGTGAATCCCCGCCTCTGGCCCCAGCAACCTGGAATTGCAGTGTTTTTTTTTTCTTTTAAATAATTAAAAAGAAAACAAAAATGTTAAATTTCTTTATTTACACTCGTGAACCCACCACTTTGTAACATCTCTGCATCCAAAGCGATGCATGCAAGCAGCTAATGTCCCAAGCTAAGCTAAGCTAATTGTGCATGGGATCAGCCGGAGCGTTTGAAAATGTATTTTCTTTTTTTAAAGCTCATTGGGATAAGCGGTGGGGGGGGTAAGATGGCTATGATAACCTTTGACACCTGTATGGTTACCACAGCAACCTTCACTAATGGCTAGTGATGTGGTAAATTGCAAACAGGTCACCACCAGTTGGCATGTCAAACACACACACACACACACAACCTTTTTAATTTGATTTAACTATTAAGGTGAATAATCTCACAAAATTAATGCAAATTAATCCCCATTAGAGACCGGAACTGATGGATTACCGAACTGTCCAATCAGCTCTCTGGGTCTCGTCCCCCCTGCAGCATCCTGTTCGCAGACATCGTGGGTTTCACCAGTCTGGCGTCCCAGTGCACGGCGCAGGAGCTGGTCAAACTGCTCAACGAACTCTTCGGGAAGTTCGATGAACTGGCGACGGTAAGCCCACCCACACACCCACCCCCAAATCTATTTAAAGATTTGTGAGAAATTCTTTGGAAATTTGATTAAAAATTAGCTTGAAAATATATCTAAAAAAAGGAGGAAAAAAATCACATTTGAGAAAAAATAGCCAAAGGCACATTAGCCGATAAAGATGCGATTTTTCATCAAAAGTAGTATTTTTTAATAATGTAATTGAAGTTATTGAAGGTCAGAGTCCAGCTGTTTCAGTCGGCGTCCATGCCATGTGCCATCTTGTCTTAGTTACTGTCGCCACGGCGACTCAAACCCAGCTCTATCTAAACCGCATAGTTACATTTTTTACCTTTAACTTTTAGTAGTTTATTTTCAATCATGATATTTAACATAATAACAATAAATCTATTAACATCAAATATACATATGTGAATGTATAACATATATAACACAACACAGATCAGTAATACCAAGAGGTCAGAGTGTCAATAAAAACTATTTAAAAAAAATTGGAAAAATAAAAGGCCAAAAAAAAAAACAACTTGAAAATCAAAATCTGCAAAATGCTTTTTTTCTTTAATAAAAATGGTCAACAAAAAACAAATTCAGAATTTATCAAAAATAAATATTATTCTGATATAAAAGGACAAATCTGCAGGAACGGAGGAAACCAAACTCAATGAGAAGGGGGGAATAAAAAACACTACCAAATAGTTGCAGTCATTCCTGCAGTGCCCACACACACACACACACACACACACACATACATGCACCCGGTACTAAAAAAGAAACCCAATGTATTATTTAGTGGAGCACCTCATTTATTATGCCGGGCCATATATTGATCTGGAGGAGGGGGAGGATGAGGAGGAGGACATGAAGGTCAACCATGAGGAGGAGGAAGAGGAGGTGTGAGAGGAGGAGAAAAGAGGAAACCGATTTCTTTTTTTTTTTCTTTTTTTTAGACAGGGGAGATAAGAGTTGAGGAGGGTGGATGTTTCTGTGTGTGTGTGTGTGTAGCCTGATAAAGAGAGTCACTAAGCCCGTGTTGAGTTGTTCTGTGAGAGGAGATTAGCTGAGCGATAGCTTTCCTGCCGCCAGACGGCTGTAATCACGTTATTACTGCGCGACACTCGGGCGAGGGGACGTGGCAGAAGTCCACCTGCTGGGAGTCGGCCTGGAAATGAACCCCGAAGTAGCATTTCACAAAAAAAAATAAAACTGAATAAACTGCTAAAATGGTCAGAAATAACCTCAGGACGCGCAATATATCGTGTTTTTAAAATCCCGCAAACTAAAATCTGATGGGTGTGACCTTGAAATGACCCCCCTTACTGCAGATTTCTTCCCGAAATTGCAAAAAAAAAAAGTGATTAAAGATGTAAATGATAATTTCATTATAAGTGGAAAAATCTTACACTAGCAAGAAATTATTCTTAAACAAAGATCCTAAAAATCTGATCAAATATAATGAGAAAGAAAGCAAATCAGATAAAAGTAAATAAAATGGAATTAGATCAAAATAAAATTAAATTAAATAAGAATAAAACATCAAATTAAATAAGGTGAAAAATATCGGTATTTATCAATACATTTTGTTAATTGTATTCCTTTTTTTTTATTCATTTTTTTTTACTTTTATGTTTTTTTTAAATATTGTTTTCAAATTAAATAAAAGAAGAAATGCAGACAAAAAAAATTACCTGGAAATCAAAAGGAATCAACAAACCCATTCCTTCGCTTTGGCCTCTTCTGGGTTAATCATGCATGTGTGTGTATGTGTGTGTGTGTGTGTGTGTGTGTGTGTGTGTGTGTGTGTGTGTGTGTGTGCGTGCGTGTGTGTGTGAGTTCCAGCAGCCCTCCAGTGACATTGCAGTGAGTTGGGTGACAGTGTGCGTGTCCGTGCACGAGTGTGTGTGTGTATGCGTGCGTGTGTGTGGGGGCGGGATTCTACTTCAAGAGCATGTCGGAGCAATTAAAGAGTTGGCCCGCACTACAAACACACACACGCACACGCAACTGTGTGTGTGTGTGTGTGTGTGTGTGTGTGTGTGTGTGTGTGTGTGTGTGTGTGTGTGTGTGTGTGTGTGTGTGTGTGTGGCTCCTCTTCTGGCCACGTCATTGATGCAGGAACTAGACGGCGATCATCTTTTTTTTTTCCCTTCTGGTTCCCATTCCAGAAGTAGATCCCCCCCTCACTGCTTCCATGGATTTTTTTTCAAATAAATTCAAAAATGTGAAATTATATGAGCACAATTAGCTTGAAATTCAGTATGAAATAAGAAAAATTAACGATGAAATGAAATGGAAGTTAAATATTGGTGTTAATCAGCTACTGAACATCATTTTTCTCCCCCGTTTCCCTGAAATTTTGAAAGAAATTCTTGAAAAGTTGAAGGGAATGACCTGAAAATCGATCAATAAATGATAATAATAATTAATAAAAATATAGGTCAATCAACACGAAACATCCAAGTGACGATTCGAAACCCTTTCCAGTGACGCCACCACTGTTCTGTCTTTTGTTCTCATCTGGATGTGTGTGTGTGTGTGTGTGTGTGTGTGTGTGTGTGCAGGAGAATCACTGCCGGCGCATTAAGATTTTGGGGGACTGTTACTACTGCGTGTCAGGACTGACCCAGCCCAAGGCCGATCACGCCCACTGCTGCGTGGAGATGGGCCTGGACATGATTGACACCATCGCGTGAGTCGCACACACACACACACACACACACATACACAAATGTGCACAAATGTCATCTGCTCTATGAGAACGCCGCAACCCAAACAAACCTGAGGCGTAATCCACGGTAAGGGGGCGGGGCTTCCCGCGCCCACCTGTGCTCTTGCAAAAGGGGGCGGGGCCAGCAGACATCCAATCAGGCACGCAGACGGTAGCGCAACAAGCTAACATCCCCGGACCGAACCAAAAACGCTCTGTTTGGGCGAACTTTTTAGCTTTGAATAGTTGTTTTTAACGGGACGGCCCGGATGGTACGACCCGTCAGGTCCTGTGAAAATAAACATCCAAATTAAAGAAGTAACAATAAAAATGGAATCTTCCGAGAGCGCCTCCGACGGGGCAGACAGCGCTCACGTCGACAGCAGACGCACTCCGCAAACATTTTCTAATTTGTTACGAGGAAGGAGCTCGTCGCTCCCCCTCCTCCCTCCGACACGAAGCGGTTGACAGAAACACAGAAAGCCTTTACCTCATTTCCTGGTGTGAACACCGGCTTGTCATGTTCCCTTCCTGACGCTCAGGCTGAGTGGATGGATGCTGCAGCAGGAGCCCTTTATCTCAGAGGACAGGTGCTGCCATACGTACTCAGCCCTCCGCGTGCACGTGCGTGCGGGCGTGCATGTGTGTGTGCGTGCACCCGCGCCAGCGTGATATCCCCTCCGCCTGACAAGCAGAGCACATTACTCTTTTCCGCCACCTTGTAAACACACACGCAAACACACACTTTGTCAACCCCCCTCTACATCTCCATCACCCCTGCTTCCCCTTTGCTCCCCCCTCCAGTCCGTGACTCTCGCCTGCCTGAAGTGTCTGACCTCCCGCCGCTGACGAGTAGCTTTGCGAGGTGATTTAGGTGGCGAAGGGTAGGGGGGAGTAAAAAAAGGAAAAGTTAACACCCCATCCTCCACACACACACACACACACACACACACACAGCAGCTCCTGTAAAGTTATTTCCGGTATGAGAGAAAATAAACACATGATAAATTTCACGCTGGTTTGTTGGGTTTAGCACACATCCTGAAATTGGACCTAAATTGGGGTCACACCAATTTTTACCTGAAATTTGGTTTCTTTAGCTCATGGCTAAAGCTAACAAGTAAGTAACGCCGTGTCGTGGGTGTGACAGTCGCCATGGTAACCGTAGGCGGACGGTCCCATTGTAAACACCTGTAACCTCTGACTCGCGGCCACAAGGCTAGCTCAAAGCTAAAGCTAACACGACATTGGTCGGTTGTCATGGTAACCATAGATGGACACTCACATCTGGACCCCACGCTGTGCCGTCGTTCGGTCATTCTTGGCCCCGCCCATCCTTGTGAGGAGGGGGCGGAGCCAAATGCCCTGTTGTGATTGGATGAGAGCCGGCGTTGGGGGTTGGACCTGATTGGTTCAGCTGTCAATCAGCAGGAGGATGGAGAACTCGGACAGGGAAATGACTGGCGTCATTTTGAAAAAAAAAAATAAAATAAAATAAACAAAGAAAATTAAAGGCGGAGACAAGAAAAAGCATTTGGGGGGGGGTTACGGGGCCGAGACTGAGCCGGGACATGGCAAACAGATTGAGAGATTAGTGGGTCAGAGAGGGCGGTGAATAAAAATGCGTCTTTAGCCGAGATTTAAAGAAAAAAAAAGAAATCAGAGGAAGGGGGTTTAGTGACAAGCGGTTCGACATGTGAGGATGAAAACTTTGTTTGACCTCTTGGTTTTATCTGCTACCTCCAACGGTCGCAAACCAGCAGCTTCACTGACGGCTCTGACTGACACTGTCTGGGTTAAGCCCCGCCTCCAAACTACAGGCCTTAACTTGTAACCAAAAGTATATACACAAGATGTGTGTGTGTGTGTGTGTAGTAAACACAACCTCAGCTAATAACAAGTCTATTACAGTCAATTCATTCTCCCATTGGATGGGGAAAGCCGAAGCAGCTGACATGTAAACACGGGATGCGAATGCCGCTCCCCCCCGCCGACTAATGTTTGACCCCCCCACCCCGTCCCTGCAGGTCGGTGGTGGAGGCCACGGAGGTGGACCTGAACATGCGCGTGGGGCTGCACACGGGGCGCGTGCTCTGCGGCGTGCTGGGCTTGAGGAAGTGGCAGTATGACGTCTGGTCAAACGATGTCACGCTGGCTAATGTGATGGAGGCCGGAGGGCTGCCGGGGTCAGTACTGGAGTGGCACACACTCACACACACACACACACACACACACACACACACACACTTGCTCGGAGCCCCTCGGTCACATGATGTGGTGTATCGCAAATGGAGGACGCCATGTTGGATTTCATTTTTTTTTTCAAGTTTGCATGAATGCATCGCAGAGCAATATTAGTACGGATTGATAGAACCTATACAAATTAATCAAGATGTCTCTCTGGCGTCAAACCGACGACCTCGGGGTGTGTATTTATCAAAACTGGCATTTATTTCAAGTTTTGAACATCCTTAGCTACATTTTAATGTGCCGTCGGAAAGAACTATCCTGAAAAACTGCTTCACTTCAGCTTTTTAATCTCTGAGGGTCACATGCTATTCTACAGCAAACGTTGAGACGTCAGAAGATAAAAATAAAATTAGCTTGCGCTAGTTAGCGCCCGCTAGCAAGTTCCGCTAATCATCGGTTTCTGCCTTTTTTTTCCTTTTTTTTTTTTTCTCCCCCTTACGTCTTTATTAAGAACAAGGAGAGATAAAACGGCCCAGTCACCTTCACCCCACCCGCCAGATGGAAGTCAGAAAGTAAAATCCCAGAAATAATGCTTCCCGGCTCGGCGGACGGGAAAAAAAAAAAAAAACGCACCAGTGCGCTAACAAGCTGATTAGCATTTTGAGAAGCGGCGTGGAGCGGGCCGCCTCATTGGCCGGATGCCGCCCCTGTTCCAAAGTGAAGCAATAAGATTTTAAGACTCGTTACCGGATTAAATGAGGATGAAAATCTCCCGGCCGCGCAGAGGTTTTTTTTTTTTTCCAGGACGACCCATTAACGTTGATAAAAATAATGAGGAGGATAATGGCTTTTCCCGGTGGGGTTGGGGGTGGAGGTGGGGGTGGGGGGTCGCGCTGGCCGGCCGGGCTAACGCCTTCCCCCTCCCCGGCTCTGCCACAGGAAGGTGCACATCACCCGCACCACCCTGGAGTGCCTGAACGGGGACTACGAGGTGGAGCCGGGGCTCGGCCACGAGAGGCACGCCTTCCTGCAGAAGCACCACATCGAGACCTTCTTCATCGTGCCGTCGCATCGACGCAAAGTAGGACCCCCGTGCCCTCACCCGCAGCGGGCCGACACATCTGTCAGGGCTGTAATAGTTAATCCCCCCGAGGCGGAGTGGGGAGGCAGGGTTGTGTGTTAAGCCGCCGCACACATGGCCGGTATCACTATCTCACACCAGCCTTTACATGTGATCCAGAGTGTGTGTGTCTGATGATTTTTTTTTTTTTTTTTTTTTTTTTTTTGCAAGTCCCCCCCCCCCGGCCAAATACACATACACACATACAACTATTTCACATTTGTCGTTTACAGTTTTAATCCTGCACATTTGCACATTCCAGGGGGAAAAAAAAGGTGGAAAGTACCTCTCCTCCTCGTTAAATAGATGTTTATTTATTATTTGTCTATTTAAAGTGATTCCGCCTCCAGCGCCACATTTCAGAATAAAAGGTGGAAAGTACCTCCCCTCATTGCTGTGTATAAATATAAGTATATATGTGCGTGTATATATATATATATATATATATATATATATAAACATTTATTATTATTTATTATTTGTGTATTTAAAGTGATTTAGGCTCTGGCGGTGTGCTAGTTACAAGAAAAATAAGATAAACGATGCCCAAGGGACAGTACAGAGCAGGGGTGGGCAATGATTTTGGCTGCCAGGCCACATTTCTTATTTAATTTTTATGCACGGGCCAACTAGGTATAAAGTCAATTGAAAAACTGAAAACTGCAATTTAAATGTATAAATATTTTGGCATTTTAATTTCAACGTTAAAATCATTCATGATCATATAAATGTGTCAACATTATTTTGAATGTAATCATCCATACAAAATTAAACAAAAGGAAAAAATAAGGAGTTTCTACATTCAATACCGATTGAAAATACTTCTTAAAATAAGAAAACAGTTTGGCGGGCCGGATAAAAAAAGCAAAAAGGGACGTAAAATGCCCAGGTTTGATATAGAGCGTGTCCGGGTTGGTCATGCCTTCATCCGATTGGTTCTCCCCCCTGCCTTCTTTCCAGATCTTCCCGGGTCTCATCCTGTCTGACATCAAACCGGCCAAGAGGATGAAGTTCAAGACGGTGTGCTACCTGCTGGTGCAGCTCATGCACTGCAGGAAGATGTTCAAAGCAGAGATCCCCTTCTCCAACGTCATGACCTGCGAGGACGACGACAAGGTGAGGGTGGTGGCGGCGGCGATGGCGGCGGGGCTGGTGTGCGTGAAGGACGGGGTTCCGACGGGATTTGCACGGGATTTTTCAAGGTTTGCACGAACCAGCGCACCGGTTTTGCCCTTTTTGTAAACAAAGATGGAGCTTCTCGATAGCGAATGTTAATGTTAGCGTTAGCATTTGGGCATCCACAGGCCCCAATTTGCACTAGTATTGTGTTTCATTTTTATTTTTATGTTTTGTTTTATTGTGTTAACTCTCTGAGAATAAAGGTTTTCTTTCAAATTTTAGAAATTTCTTTGGTGGGGATTTTTCTGCGTTTTTTTTGTATTTCGCTGGCTCAGTCCGTCCGATGAACGCTTCGGTGGTTCCTTCGAAGTTGGACCGTACGGGGATTACATGGATATCTATAGTCTATTGTCACATAGAGGAGTAGAAAAAAAAAAACGTCCATTTGTGACAGTGAAAAAAATCCCGCACGGTTTCATAATCTGCACATGCACACACGCGCGCAATCGTGCACCATAATCTGGATTTCATCAGCTTGTTGAAAAGCCAGCCAGTGGAATAGATATTACAGGCAACCTGTGGCGTAAAGTCACCGTGCGTGTGTTAAGTGTGCGAGTGTGTGTGTGCACGTTTTACATGCGCACGTGCATGTGTTTGCATTTGTGTTTGCGAGTGCGTACGTGGTTGTTAAGATGGAGCCTAAGAATAAATACTAGCCTGACTGGTTGATTTACATGGGTTAGCGTTGTTAGCGGTCTTGGCGTGCCAAATTGGTAGCCACGCCGCAGCCGCCGCCTGGCTTCCTCAATCCAGCGGTTTTCACATCATGGAATGCCGTCGGAAAGCGGCCCCTCTGGCTGTAATCCGGCCGGCTGCGTGAGCTTGGCGGGGCATTAGCGCTGCATGATTCTGATGAGGTTGCCTTATGACGGCTGGTAATCACCCGCCGCCTGCTATCATCTCTCCTAATAGCATTAGCCACATTGTTACATGATTATCCGAGTAGCCAAAATCCCGGTATTGTGACGCAGGAATGTTATAATGGAATTATGACGCGACGTTCTGTTTTTCGGACGCGGATGATCAAACGCCAAAGTTGGTGACGCGTTTGGGGGAAAAAAAAAAATCAAAAGATGCTAATTTTCTTCCGAGGTCAGCGGGACAAACCCGCCGCAGGTTTTCAGTCCAGCTGCATCGCTATTGTTGGAGGAGGTTACCATGGAGAGGCCGGTTACTATCATAACCCTGTCTCCATGGAGGCAAGGTGTGCAGCTGCTAGATTACCATGCAAGCTAATTTTAGCATGTAGCTTGAAGTTCAAGTGTTCAAGTTTTTTTTTTGATTTGAGGCTGGGCTTTGAGGCCCAGTGTTGGGGGAAAAAATATTCACAATTAGTTTTGTTATTTATCATAAAATCAACATTGTCACAAATTTTAGCAATTTACTAAGCTTATTTCAATATGTGATGCCATTTAAAAAATCCATATTGACGTAAACTACATGTCAGAATAGTGCTAATGTAACAACAGGGAGTGGTCTGCTCACAAAGCTAACGTCAGCTACTGGAAGGCTAATCGCATTGCATAGTTGATGCTAACACCAGCTGCTAGCCATGTTAGCTCTTTGTGGTATCCAACTGTCGGATACCATAAAGGTAGTTGCAAAAGTTGGGATGGAGTTTGTCCATCCAAACCATTCTGGAAACCTTTAAAACAAGCTAACTACAAGCTAGCTAAAAGCTAACTTTGTGACATAAATGGTTTGAGACTGGGTTCTGTACAACATTCTCCTGCCTGGGTTCTCTCTTGGTTGTCCATCTTCCCCCTCGCAGTCCAAAGTCAGTTTGTCCCCAACTAGCCACACCCACTGCACTCAACTAGCCGCTGCCACAGCACCCAACCTACCACATCCACTGTGCCGAACTAACTACTCTCAATGTACCCACTTACCATGGTAAGTGGGTACATTGCCCGTTACCCCGTTCTGGCGGTTCTTCTGCACCCATGGTACCCAACTAGCCATGCTAACTGTACCCAACTAGCCATGCCCACTGCACCCATATAGCCATTCTAACTGTACCCAACTAGCCATGCCCACTGCATCCAACTAGCCATGCACACTGCATCCAACTAACCATGCCCACTGCATCCAACTAACCATGCCAACTGTACCCAACTAGCCATGCCCACTGCATCCAATTAGCCATTCTAACTGTACCCAACCACCCATGCCCAATGTAGCCAAAAAGCCATTCCTACTGCACCCAACTAGCCACTGTCACAGTACCTAACCTGCCACATCCACTGTGCCAAACTACCTACTCTCACTTCAGCCATGGTACCCAACAGCCGTCCCCACTGTCCCCAACTAGCCATGGCCACTGTCCTTTGCATTCTTGGGTACCATCTGGTTGCAATGCATGGAACGCCTGATGTCTAATTAACTCATGGGCGATTCTCGTAAAGTCGTCGTGAATTCTGATCTTATGTTTTGTTGATCGTATGTTTCCCTCCCCTTCCCTGACAGCGGCGGGCCCTGCGCACCGCCTCCGAGAAGCTGAGGAACAGGACGTCGTTCTCGGCCCCCGCCGTGCAGCACTCGCCGGCCACGCGGGTCAACCGCTACATCGGGCGGCTGATCGAGGCGCGGCAGACCGAATCCGAGACGTCGGACCTCAACTACATCACCTTGTTCTACCGGAACAGGGACCGGGAGCGGAGGGTGAGCCTGAGTGCGCGGAGTTACCCGCTCCCCCTTCCCCTTCCTCCTCAAAAGAAAAAAAAGAAAAAACTCAGGTTAATTTTTTTTCCAAAAGGTGCAATAACCGCACTTTCCTCCTTCCAGATGAGATAACAGGCTTCGTGACTGTATCTTCCCCCACTCTCTCTAATTCCCCCCCCTTTTCTCCCGCGCTCCCACGTCTCTTGTCTATGATGTCTTTGTGTGTGTGTGTGTGTGTGTGTGTGTGTGTGTGTGTGTGTGTGCAGAATCCACCCACCCTCTCAGGAGGGGGTGCAGATAATGATTTGGGAACGTCTGAGCGACACACGTGATATCTTTCTCCTATGTGTGCGTGGGTTGAGCCCATAGAGGCACAAAAGGAGACAGAACAGGGGAGTGTGTGTGTGTGTGTGTGTGTGTGTGTGTGTAGACATTCGCATTGGTGGCAGAGAAATAGGGGCAGCATCGTAGGACTGTGGTTCTGTCTGTTTTCAGGCAGAAAGGCAATGGCAGGGCGCCGGAAAAGATGGGGTGGGGTGGGGGGGGGAGACGTTGCCGGAGGAAGACGCTGTGCGCAGGGCGTCGTGTTGCTATGGCGATGATATCAGGGGGAAATCTAATTGCGCAACAGACTGGCGCCCCCCCCCCCCGTTTGCTTTTTAAAAATTTCTCTTTTCGTGTTTCTGTTGGACGTTGTCACGTAAACCCGGCCTCGGTTTGACCTTCGGGGTCGGCGGCGTCCCGCCAGGCGGCGAGGAGGCCTGGCGCCGTTACCCAAACCCTACCGAGGCGTCGCGTGTGGTGAAGTCGACCGGCGAAACTCCCCTGCAGCCTTAGCTGTCCAACCAAGCTCTCCACCCGAACACTGCGTCCTCTCCCTGTGATGCTAATATACAAATTCATACGCGTTACCGTGACAATTCACCTGACATCAGTTAGCGCTAAAACACACATATTTTACATTTTTTTGCTGATTGTAGCAAAAATAAAACTGACACTGTCCGTGCCTCTTCTTCTCTGGTGATATTCATCAGTTCATCAAACCCCCCTCCATCGATAGTAGCTTGCTCCGGTGGATTAAGATCATTTTGTTTCTTCTCTGGTCCTGGCGGTGGCACTGGAAAGATCTCAACTGGATCGATGAAAACGTTCCCAGCCCACGTTGCGCTGTTTGGTACCCTGTTGGGGTCGACTCCTCGAACCGTCACCACTGTTTGAGGCTGAAATGACAAATTGGCACCAAAACCACAGCGCCCCCTAGTGGCTCGGTGGTGCAATTACACCACATTGCAGATTTATTTCTTTTTGCTTTGTGTTAATCATAATAATTATTATTAATAAATAAGAAATAATGTTAATTCTAAAGAAAAAATAATTAGAAGAATATAAGAAGAATAAGATGAATCATGACAATTATTATAATATTGATTATATAAGCCATTGTTATTATATATTGTGTGTGTGTGTGTGTCTCCCAGTATCACCAGGTGTACGACGACCACTTCATCTGCGCCGTAGTGCTCTCCCTCATCCTCGCTGCTCTGTTTGGCCTTATCTACCTGCTGATGATCCCGCAGTACGTGTGCACGAACACACACACACACTCACACACAAATACACACACATGCACTTTATGCACTGATGCAGCTTAACTGGATTGCGTGAGGAGGCTGCTCTGGGGGGAAAACGGGGGAAGCCCCTCTCTCGCTGGAGGGGCGTTCAAGGGCCCGGCTCCCCCCTCCTGACTGTGTTTCCCTCAGGGGGATGTTGGTGCTGCTCCTGCTGGTCCTGTGTGTGTGTTTCCACGTGGCCTGCGTCATGTACCTGCACCTCACCAGCGTCCAGGTAGGGTCGAGGAGAACGCCACATACACAGATGGGATGAGAGAAAAAAAAAAGGAAAAATCAGAAAAAAATAATGCGAAGCAATGATTCAACGACGTCACTTTAATTGAATATTATTTAATTAAAATTGAATTTATTTTTGTTTTTAATTTTTTTTTATTTTGTTTCATTCTATTTATCAATAATATGCAGTTTTTTTTCGGCTATTTATTGATGAGTTTGAGAGATCTTTGTCGGCTGAGGAGGAGGAAAGAGGAGATTCAACCATAAAAACCTATCTTTAACCTAAAAAAAAACAAAACAAAAACTGTGCAATATTCCATTTCACTGTGCAATATTCAGAACTGTGCAATATTTCATTTCATAACAGCTACACTACAATTTTTCCTTTTATCATACTATTGTGCACTCCTTACCTCACTTGTTACTAAGACACTTATAGTTTTATCACTTGTTTACTAAGACACTTTATAGTTTCACTGAGACACTTTATAGTTTATAGTTTATTTTTATTTCTAATTCTGCCTTTTTCTTTTTATTATTTATTACTGTTATATTTTCTGTAACTCTGGCACAACCATTTCCTTCGGGATTAATAAATTAGTTCTTATATTATCTTATCTTATCTTATTCATCTCTTCCGTCTTCTTCTTCCCGTGTCCTCCTCCTCCTTCTTCACCTCCTCCTCCTCCTCTTCATCCCAGTGCCAGCCGTCCTGCCTCACCATCCAGATCCGGACGCTGCTCGCCGTCTTCCTGGTCCTGCTCACCTACTCCGTCACTCAGACCTGCGTGGTGAGCTCAAGGACTCGGCGGAAAAATCAGAATCTCCAGGATCGGGAGAGAAACGTCAGAAAGCGAAAAGTAGGACGGAGAAGATAAACAAATGAATATATAGTGTGTTTGATTCCCTCCCCAGGTGGGTTGCGGGCCGTGGAACCGGCCGGGGATAAACTCCAGCACGCCGCCGGACGACATCGCCTCGCCGGCGACCACCAATGGCACGACGGCGGAGCGGGTGGGCGCCGACATGTCGTACGCTCTGCTGTCCTGCGTGGCCGGGACCCTCACCGTGGTGCCGTACCTCCGGGTCTCCTCGCTGCCCAAGATCATCCTGCTCCTCCTGCTGTCCGTCACCTACACCGTCGTCATGGAGACCAGCGGCTACCGCCAAGAAGTGGGGTAGGCTCAGCCCGATGCTCCGAAGTCCCCGGATGAAGGGACTTCTAGATGTTAACAAGGAGGACTTTGAGATTGGTTTAACTTTTTTAGTGTTTTCATTTTCTGTGTGTGTGTGTGTGTGTGTGTGTGTGTGTGTGTTCCAGCGGCGGGTTCCTCCACACTCAGGGTTACGACCCCGTTCTGGCGGTTCTTCTGTTCTCCGGCGCTCTCGCCCTCCATTGCAGACAACTGGACCTGAAGCTCCGACTTGACTACCTGTGGGCCACTCAGGTGTGTGTGTGTGTGTGTGTGTGTGTGTGTGTGTGTTACAGCATATGCTTCCTTTATATTAATTGTTGTTGATTTGTAATTATTGAAGAAAAAAATGATATATAAATATATCTGTGTGCTGCTCAGGCAGAAAAGCGGGACATCTCTTCGGTGTGTGAAGCAGGAGAGTCAAAAAGTAAATAAAAAAAAGATAAATAAATGGAAAAGTATTTATTTAAAAAAAAAATTGCTTTCTATTTTAAGAACAAGAGCGGTGTTGTTTTTGCGAATTGCCGTCGCCCTCTAGTGGCAAAACTGTGGTATTACATCAAGTTGCGACCCTTACTGTTGCTTCTTCTTCTTCTTCTTCTTCTTCTCCTTCTTCTTCTCCTTCTTCTTCTTCTCCCTTTTCTTCTCCTTCTTCTCCTTCTGTGGTGCCTGCTGCAGGCGGAGGAGGAGAGGGACGACATGGAGAAGGTGAAGCTGGACAACAAGCGGATCCTCTTCAACTTGCTTCCGGCTCACGTGGCCCAGCACTTCTTGATGTCCAACCCCAGGAACATGGTGAGGTCCCATAATTATTTTTGGCAAAACAATATTATTTTTTGAAGTTGACATTTAATCTAACATTATCAGAAATGCATAAAATATTTAAAATTATTTTTCAAAAATAATAACAGACCGGGATCAACAATAACTGAGTTACCAACAAATTTAGGTCATTTGCAGTATTTTAATTTAATATTTTTTAATAATAATAAATGATTAAGTCATATAATTTTCTTATTCCACTAAGAGCCATATTCAGCAGGTGTTTTTAGAATTATAGCGAGAATCAAAAAGTTGTAAAACTTCTTTTAATCCCTAAAATCCCTATAAAAACCAGCAGTATGTGAACTTAAAATTCAGCATGTAATTCCCTATCAACAGTGCATGCACACACACATTCTGCCCGGTGACCTCTGACCCCTGCCATTCTATTCAGCAGGTGCTCATATTCTAGATAATACGGGCGCTGGAGTTTATCATGAAAGCTTAGGAAGTGATGACATCACACATCCTCTGGCTACGACCCCCCCGCCGCCCCTCGCCGTTTCACAAGTTCCGAGAAAAGGGGGCGAGATTCAACTGTTAAATCTCCTTTTTTTTTTTTTTTAACATGTAAGTGTTTATAAGAAATATAACATAGGCAGCGATTTTAAATATTGTAGGATCCTCTCTCACACACACACACACGCACATGCATGCATGCACACGCATGCATACAAAATATAACTTAAGTGATTATGATATTAAATCTCAGTAAATAACTGGGGAAATTGTCGACCCATTTTCATGTAATGGAAAAAGAATTGACTGATGCGAGATGGCTAAAAACAAATAGACACTTAACACTTTAATAAAAAAGATGGATGCTTTACACTTTAATGAAAAAATAGACACTTTACACTTTATTTTTATTGAAATTATGACCTTTTCATTTTTCATATTTTTTTTCCTTATTGTCTTTCATTTTACAAGTTATTCTAAAGCAATTTTATAATTTTATCTCTATTGTCATTGTTGTTTCTATTATTATCATTATTAGACAGTTTCCATATATGAAAATTAGTTATCAATACCTTTGTCTTGTTTTTCGATATTATATATTATGTGTAGTGTTAAAATCTGCAATTCAACAATATAAAAAAATTAAAGGAAAATTTAATTAAACATATATATTTAATACAAATAAACGGACTCGTATATTCTTAGCCTGCACCTTTGGTGCTCAGTAAAAACAATGAAAATGTGTGTACTGTTGATGTGGAAATTTAAAATATTGATATTTTGGTTCTATAAATGACCAAAATGTGAACTTTTTAAGTTCCTATTGGGACCTTTTGTTTTGTTTTGTTTTTTTTTTCTGGCGGCCTGCTTGCTCGGAGGCCAGTAAACGCGGCAGGCAGGAAGTGAGGAAGGATGTTTCCGGCGCTCCGCCGACCCCACGGAGCTGCAAGCTATAGAACGGCTTCCTCTCCTCACTCTGGGTTAAAGTTCACCTTTTTTATGCTGCAGAGAATAAACGCATCAGGGTGGGAAAAAAAAAAGAAAGTCTGTTTCCATGGCAGTGACCTTTTTTTTTTTTTAATTAAAAAATGAACCAATCCCTGAGTGAGTTGCTGGGGGTGACAGGAAGTTGAGGCAGGCGGGGGCGGGGCTTACAACAGGAAGTGATTCCACAAAAATCAAGAAGAGCGGTATTTTCAAAATTAAAGGACAGGAAGTGGAGAGTAACACATCAATAATAGACACACAAACACACACACACACACGCACACACGAATGCATGAATTTCAGTGTTTGTGTAACACAACTAATGATGCTCAAATACAGAAAGACACTCACACACACACACACACACACACACACACACACACACACACACACGCACGAATGCGTGAATTTCAGTGTTTGTGTAACACAACTAATGATGCTCAAATACAGAAAGACACTCACACACACACACACACACACACTCACTAGTTTCAGGTGTTATTTGACAGAAGATGAGAATTATTGATGATCACATAGATTGATGCATGAATATCTCCAACACACACGCTCGCGCACACATGCTTACATACTTACAATCACATACACAAACGAGTAGGCACACACTCACAAACACACACATACACACACACACACACACACACACACACACACTGGTTTCAGGCGTTATTTGACAGGAGCTGAGAATAATTGATGATCAAATAGATTGATGCATGAATATCTCCGACACACTCACACATGCACACACACACACACACACTCACGGACAATCACATAAACAAACATACACACACACAGAAACCAGCTTTATTTTGCATATACAAAGAATTAATGATGGTCAAATAGACGAATGGATAAATGTCCATCCCCACTCCCACACACACACACACACACACACATAATGGACTTGCAAAGCTAACACTAAGCGCGTGCGCACTCCTCGTGCACAGTGACTTTAAACACCGATATAATCCCCTCCCTCTAGAGCCGGACTCGGGATTATAAATTATTATTTACACAAAGTGTTGCCAAATGCAAGTTTCTCCTGATAATCCCCCCCGCCGGCCCTTTTCACCTCCTTCTGCCCCCCAGGACCTGTACTATCAGTCCTACGCCCAGGTCGGGGTCCTGTTCGCCTCCATCGCCAACTTCAACGACTTCTACATCGAGCTGGACGGGAACAACATGGGGGTGGAGTGTCTGCGGCTGCTCAACGAGATCATCGCAGATTTCGACGAGGCGAGTCCGCCGTCGCCGCTGTCGACTTTTGGTGACCTCTTTCGGGTTTTTTTTCCACTCTGGAGCCGCGGATCTGTCGGTCGATCGGTCGTCGGTTTTTCTCGACTGTCTGTCTTTGAACGAAAACCTCGCTCGTGCAACCTCGTGTTAGTGCGAGAACGGCCCGACGCTCAAACTCCTGCTAAGCGACGAAAGAAATGCCCGACGTGCGATTTCGACGCCGCTGCGTTTCATCTTGGATACTGCTAGCTTAGCAATTTCCCCGGTTGGAGCTATGACCAATCAGAGCAACAGAACCTATCGATTGGGGTTGAATTCAGGAGAATGTCCTGCGATTTTCCTCCAATTTCCAAGATAGAATCTAACCCGTTCCACCTGCTTCCTGTTTTTTTTTTTTTTTTTTTTCCCCAGCTGATGGACAAGGAATGCTACCGGGACATCGAGAAGATCAAGACTATCGGCAGCACCTACATGGCTGCCGTGGGGCTGGTGCCAACCACCGGCTCCAAGGTACGCCGCCACCGGGCTATATTTAGCGCGTCTGACGTCACGCTAGCGCCTGTCAGAGTGGCCCAGAATGTGTATTAGAGAGTATTTTCAAGCAACCTTTAGGATTATCAAGAACGCAGTCACGTTTCTCCACGCAAATCCTTGGCGGCGGAGGCGGAGGAGGGGATTATTCTGGAAATCCCCGAACAAAAGAAGCCTCTCTGCAAAACTTTCTGCAAAAAAAAAAAAAAAAAAAAAAAGGAAGGAGTTCCAGGTCTGACTCTCCTCCTCCGTCTGTGGGGTTTTGATCAATCGATTGGTCAATCGCCACCAGATCACCGGAGTCGATTGTATGACATAAGTACTTGATACATCAGAAAAACAACTTAATATTTAGTACAGAAACCTTTATTAGCAATACAGAGAACAGACATTTCCTGTAGTTCTTGACCAGGTTTGCACACACTGCAGCAGGGATTTTGGCCCACTCTTCCATACGGATTCGTCCAGAACCTTCAGATTTTGGGGCAGTCGCTGGACTTTCAGCTCCTTCCAAAGATTTTCCATTGGCTTCAGGTCTGGAGACCGGCTAGGCCACTCCAGGACCTTGAGATGCTTCTTACGGAGCCACTCCTTAGCTTCCCTGGTTGTGTGTTCGGGGTCGTTGTCATGCCGGAAGACCAAACCACGACCCATTTTCGAGGCTCTTACCCAGGGAAGGAGGTTGTTAGCCAAGATCTTGCGAAACATGGCTCCATCCATCCTGTCCCCTTTGCAGAAAAGCATCTCCAAAGAATGATGTTTCCACCTCCATGCTTCAGATGGTTTTTTTGGGGTTGTGCTCGTCCTTCTTCTTCCTCCAAACACGGCGAGGGGCGTTTATCTCCATTTTCGTCTCATCGGACGACATGACCTTCTCCCGTTCCTCCTCTGGATCACTCAGCATTATGTGCTTCTACTTGATTTCTTTGAGACTGTGGTCTCAGCTCTCTTCGGGTTGTTGACCAGGTCCAGTCGTGTAGTTCCGGGCTGATCCTTCACCTTCCTCATGATCCTTGATGCCCCGCGAGGTGAGATCTTGCACGGAGCTCCAGACCGAGGGAGATTGACCGTTATCTTGAACTTCTTCCATTTTCTAATAATTGTGCCAACCGTTGTTGCCTTCTCACCGCGCTGCTTGCCTATTGTCCCGCAGCCCATCCCAGCCTTGTGCAGGTCCACAATTTTATCCCTGATGTCCGTTGCGGAGAGGTTAGAGTTTGACTGAGTGTGTGGACAGGTGTCTTTTATACAGTTCAAACTGATGCAGTTAATACAGGTAATGAGTGGAGAACACGAGGGCGTCTTAAAGAAGAACTAGTAGGTCTGTGAGAGGCGCAGTTCTTACCGGTTGGTAGGTGATCAAATATTTGTCATGCAATAAAATGCAAATGAATTACTTTAAAATCATGCAAGTGTTTTTCTGGATTTTTGTTGAGTTGAAGTTCACAGACCTCTACATGCTTTGCAAGCTGAAAAATCAGCAGTGTATCAAATACTCGTTCTCCCCACTGTATGTGTGTGTGTGTGTGTGTGTGTGCACGACTTTTCAGGCAGAGTTCAAATATCACACACACTTTCAATGTTTCCAAATAGCCCATTCATGTCGATTTGGCTTATTTAGTCATATTTTGAAAGGGAGGTAATATATCATTGACTGATATTGGTTTGAATATTTTTGTTGTGTAAGTGTTATGTCACTATTAGCGTGACATCAACAATGATGATATAGTAATAAGTATAAGAATAAGAAAACTTTATTTATCCCGAAGGAAATTGTTGTGCCAGAGTTTCAAGTAAAACATAACAATAATAAATAATAGTAGGAAATTGTATTAACAGTATATACCATAGTAAAGCAATTGAATATTATTTCATAATAAAACAATAAAGCTAAAATCATTACGTTGAATGAATACGTTTCAGTAACTGGGAGAACCCCGGGGTCGCGAACCCATGCTAAGCTATGTTAACCCACACTAACACACACTAAGCCATGCTAACCCATGCTAACCCACACTAACCCACACTAAGCCATGCTTACCCCGCAAACCCATACTAACACACACTAAGCCACGCTAACCCACACACTAGCCCATGCTAACCCATGCTAATCCACACTAATCCACACTAAGCCATGCTAACCCATGCTAACCCACACTAACCCACACTAAGCCATGCTTACCCCGCAAACCCATACTAACACACACTAAGCCACGCTAACCCACACTAACCCACGCTAACCCATGCTAACCCACGCTAACCCACATTAAGCCATGCTCACCCCCGCTAACCCATACTAACACACTCACTAAGCCATGCTAACCCACACTAACCCATGATAACCCATGCTAACCCACACTAACCCACACTAAGCCATGCTAACCCATGCTAACCCATGCTATCGTGATTGACAGGCCAAGAAGTCCATCGCCTCGCATCTGTGCACCGTGTCAGACTTCGCCATCGAGATGTTCGACGTCCTGGACGCCATCAACTACCAGTCCTACAATGACTTTGTCCTCAGAGTAGGTGAGGCTTGTATAAACTTCTGACCTATTGCACTGGACGCGGCGGACTCTCAATGCCGGTAAGTTTTGCAGGGAAATGCATCAGAGAAGCCGCCGCCTTCCCCCTCCCCCACGCAGGATGCTCGTCACCGCGAGACCTGTGGCGGTGGGCTCCATTGTGTTGGGTATCCTGTGGGGAGGCTGCGGCGTGAGCCCGTGTTTAATGGCGGCGCGGCCTGGCGTACACAATGCCATCCTGTCTGCACGCCGCAGGGCACGGAACGTGCGAAAGACGCGCACACACACACACACACACACACACACACACACACACACACACACTAAAAAAAGTAACGTTGCCTTTGTTTCTCAAGGGTTGCCCCCCCCCGATCCCACCGACACATTAATTGCACACCGATAACCTCCCTGGATTATTAAAGTTTTAAACTCATCTTTAAGTAAATCTAAATTTTCTATCCATGCAGGGATCGCAGATTCAAAAATACATATATATATATATATATATATATATATATATATATATATATATATATATATCAATTATAAACCATATACAGCTATAAAAGCAATATATCAATAATATAAATTTTAGTATAAAAAATAAAAAAATTACATATTTATATATATATATATATGTATATACACATATATACACACATATATTATATGATATATAAAAATAAAACATTATTAGAATAATATAATAATTAAAATAATAATATGTTTATATCTTTTATCTGTGATCAGCTGTGCTCCCCTGAAAGATGAAATAGAAAAAAAAATGAAAATGAAATATGAGAGAGCAGAAATTGGTCCCTAATTCAGTCTGCAAAACATAATAAAAGTTTTTTTTTTCAACCTGCAAAAGAATCATTAAATTTATGAAAAATAAGCCGAAAAAAGGAAAAAATAACAAACAAGGGTTATTTGTAAGTTTATCTGAAGTAGTTAAAAGTCAAATATGGGGAAATATTTAAAACAAGGTAAGAGAAAATCGAAGTTATTTTCTGCCTGATAATAAAATAAATCCATAATTGCCTCAAAATTAACTAAAATATATTAAAAAAGGAAAATGAAATAAAGTTAGAAATCAGTAAGAGTTTGTCAAAATGTATTGAGCATTGATTGGTAAATATTAGAAAATGAATGACAGGTGATGAAGACGCAAGCAGAAGATGGAAGTGAATAAATGTATGCATGAATGAATGAATGAGATGACATCGGCAAACGTCTAGCGGAAACAACGAATCTGCACAGGAAGTTTTAAAAAATGCTTACAATGGAGGATACCACCTGTTAAACATTGGAGGAGGGAAGATAACTTCCTGGATGGACGGCTGACGGAGGTTCTGTCTGCAGGCATCAACGTGGGGCCGGTGGTGGCGGGCGTCATCGGGGCGCGGCGACCCCAGTACGACATCTGGGGTAACACGGTCAACGTGGCGAGCAGGATGGACAGCACCGGCGTCCAGGGGAAGATCCAGGTGCCTTCTCCTTCTCACTGTGACCTTCACTTGACCTGCACCCAAAGTCGCTCCGATCTGACCTTCGGAGCGACTTTGGGTTTCGGTTCTCGAGCGTCAGGTGTAATTGTGTCTGCATTGTAATAACAATGGGATAACAAAGGCATGAGTTTCAGGTTCCACGTTCTAATCCATTTTTCTCTCTGTGGAGTCTTCATGTTCTCCCCATGCATGCCTGGGTTTTCTCCGTCTTCTCCTCATGCATCTCTGGGTTCTATTTGTGGGTTCCACCCATGTTCCTTATGTGCCTACCTGGTTCCCTCCTTGTTATTAACACGCCTTGGTTCCCTCCATGTTCTTCACATGCCTACCTTGGTTCCCTCCATGTTCCTTATGTGCCTACCTTGGTTCTCTTTATGTTCTTCACATGCCTACCTTGGTTCCCTCCATGTTCTTCACATGCCTGCCTTGGTTCCCTCCATGTTCTTCACATGCCTGCCTTGGTCCCCCGCCATGTTCCTTACACGCCTACCTTAGTACCCCCTAGTTCCTTATGTGCCCACCTTGGTTCCCTGCATGTTCCTTACATGTTTATCTTGGTTCCCCCCATGTTGTTAACATGCCTACCTTGGTTCTCTCCATGTTCTTCACATGCTTACCTTGGTTCTCTTTATGTTCTTCATATGCCTACCTTCGTTCCCTCCATGTTCCTTACATACCTACCTTGGTTCCCTCCATGATGACCATCTTCCTCCTGAACCGAACAGTCCATTGTCCAACACCATTCATTGTCCATTGAACCTGAACCTGTGCGCAGGATGAGCATGTATGACAAACCAATGAATGCATGAATACATGAATGAATGAAAGAAGTTCTTCCAATCAACAGAAGCTGTTGAAAAGCCTTAAATGATAGTTTCTTGTTTCTGACTTGAACTCTCGTCTCCCCAGGTGACGGAGGACGTCTACCGCCTCATCACCGACCACTACAACTTCGTGTGCCGCGGCCAGGTGAGCGTCAAGGGCAAAGGTCAGATGCTCACTTACTTCCTGGAAGGTCGCAGGCGTAGCGGCGGCCGACTGTCGCACGGCGAGCGCCGCGCCGGAGCCTTCGCCACTAGTAGCGTGTGCACCAGGTTAAGCCCCGCCCCCACGGTCGCCGCCTTCGCCGCCGTCCGCGCTCCGAGCCCCTGCCCGGCCAAGGCCACCACCTCCGCCAGCACCATCAGGTACCTGCCGTCAGTCCCCGCCGCCATGGTGTGACGGTCTCCATGGAGGGAACGCTCGCAGCGGAGTTTCAGTCCCGACTGGCGCCGGAGGACGATTTGCCCGCGGCTTTGCGACCAATCAGAGGCCAAGGATGTGAGTTCCGAAACTTTATTTAAAAAAAGCAAACCACGCACGGTGGACAGCGTAGCATCGACATCCGAAAGACAACAAACATTTGGTCGCTTTTTTTTTTTCCTCTCCACAACCAAATCAGTGCTGTTGCCTTAGCGACCACTTCTCAGAAACTTGGGGGATTTTGACGCCATTTTTTTTGTCAGCGTATGCCTTTTTATTGGTTTCCATGGGGACGTGGGAGGTGGGTGGCGGTGCATGACCATGAGTGTTTTTTAACGTGGTTGTAGCCGGACTGTGCCAACTTGCCAAAACGCATAAAACAAAGCCTTTTAATCGTGACCCTCCACCCCATAATTTCCGCTCAACAGCGTCCAGACCCCTTCTGGTGCATGATGTGATGCTGCGTCCTTCCCCCGCCCGTGATGCTTGATTTCTGGATTCTTCCTCGTCAAAGTTTAGCAATAAATGCGTCTCCTCTTCAACCCCCGGCCCCCAGTCCCTCGCCAGCTCCCGTCTTTTTTTCTCTGCATGCCGTAGCATCTGGAAACCTCCCCTTTTATCGACCTGACGGTGTTGATGTAGCCAGTAGCTATTTGAAGCATGACTTTTAGATATTTAAAACAAACAAACAAAAAAAAAAACAACAGCGACTATTTTCTGTATCGTAAGAGTGTGATTTTAATCCTCATGGGAAAAAAAAAAAAAAAAATTGAAAAAATGATAATAATCCCGCGATGTTTGTTAATTCAGAAGTATTTTCTATAATGGAGATTCTCTGTCCTACTTTTTTCTACCAATGTTAACAAAAAAATTATATATATATATATATATCAATCTATATAGATAGATAGATAGATATATGCATAAATAAATACATTTAAAAAAAATTGTGATTTTTTTTTTTTTTTTTTTTCCAATTCTTGAGATAATCTAATCCAGATTATTTATTTCGACGGCGTCAGCATGCGACTCGCGGCCGCATGCCGTAAACCTCCACGACGTGCATGTTTTGACGCCGGCGCGGCATTTCACATTTTCATTTCGAGATAAAACAAACAAAAAAAAAAAAACGGGTTGTCCTCATGCATGCTCTCCCAAAAAAAAAAAAAAAAAAAGGTAGCAGTTCCTCTTGAATGTATGGTGCTTCTTCCTCTTCTTCTTCTTCTTCTTCTTCTTCTTCTTCTTCTTCTGTTGGTGTTCTTCACAGCCCGGCGTGGGGAAAATCACCCGAGAACTTTTCAGGGTTGTTGTTGTTGTTGTTGTTTTGTTTTTTTTTCCCCTCCCTTCCTTATTCCCGCCGCAGTCGACCGGTTTCAAACGTGCCAACCTATTTTCATAAACATATCAGTCGCGCGTCGAGCTGCGGCGCTGCGAGGGGGAGGGTGGGGCGGAAATGTTTATTTATTTCATGGGAAAGTGTGACGTCTTATCCCGAGACGCGGCCATTCGAAGGTCTCCTGCTAGCTGTTAGCATTGAGCGCTCAAAGCAAAAGGGGAAAAGTACAAGTAAAGGTTATATATATTTTATTTTCATTTTTTTCCTTATTCCGCTCCTGTATATCCGGGGTATTTTTCATACTGTGCGATACGGGTACAACGCCCCGGTGTACTACGACGACTGTACATTGCTTTTTGTTTTCAGAGAAGTACTATCTGATATCTGTCAAGTTCTTTGGACGTACTTATCCAGATGTTTTACGTGAATGTACATTTTGTTAAAGATGATATTTTATACTCCGTGTTTGCACTCGCGGCGATATCCACGTAAGATGATGATGATGATGATGAAAATAAAGCCACATCCTGGGATGGCGGTACTTGTTTTGGGGGGGGATTTCTTCCTGTTCTCATTTACACACACACATACTGTACACACACACACACACACACACATGCACAAGCAGAGTGTGAATGTATGGAAAGACCTGTTTTGAAAGATATGTTACGTAAGAGAGGGGAAAAACAGGGTAGGCGAGGCGATCAGCGGCGTTGGGGTCAGTGTCAGAGTCCGGCGGCGTCCCGCCGTTTTTATGATCTCATCAGTTAACGATTTAAAAAAAACACAGTTTGTACGTGTGTGTATGTGTGTGTTTGTGTGTGTGTATGTGGGGTTACAAACCTCCCTGTGCTGGAATCTGGACCCATAGGTATCATGTAGTGTGTGCTACGAGTTTCAATTGTTGATGATGCTCTTGTTTTTCATAAGTTCTCCAGCGGCAAGTTTATTTTCATTTTATTTTATTCTCACAACACTTTATACTTGGCCCGATGTGATTAACAGCTGGATGAATTTGCGGAAGAAAGTGTGTGTGTGTGTGTGTGTGTGTGTGTGTGTGTGTGTGTGTGTGGGTTTGGGGGGGGTCAAGTCATAGCTGCTCCAGTGTTAGCTCAGTTAGCTCTGGTGCTAACACAGATAGCTTGAGTGTTAATTCAGTTAGCTCAAGTGTTAGCTCATTATTGGATTGTTAGTGGTAGCTCCCTTGGCTCGAGTCTTTGGTGACTTAGCTTCAGTGTTAGCTCACTTAGCTCCTATGCGAGCTCATTTGGCTTGAGTTTGCTCAGTCAACTCAAGTGTAAGCAGAGCTAGCTCAAGTTTTAGCACAATTGTCTCGAATGTTAGCTGACTTAGCTTCAGTGTTAGCCCACTTAGCTCAAGGTTTAGACCAGTTACATCAACCGTCAGCTCAGTTAGCTTGAGCATTACCTCTGTTCTCTTGTGTGTTAGTGGTAGCTTACTTAGCTTGACTATTCGCTTAGCGAACTCGAGTGTCAGCCAAGCTATCTAAAGTTTTAGCACAGTTATCTTGAATGTTAGCTGACTGAGCTTCAGTGTTAGCCCACTTAGCTCAAGGTTTAGCCCAGTTACCTCAAGTATTAGCCCAGTTAGATTGAGTGTTTGCTCGGTTCTCTCGAGTGTCAGTGGTAGCTCACTTGAGTGTTAGCTCACTTGGCTCGTTTTTTAGCACTTATCTCGAGTGTTAGATGGCTTAGCTCCAGTGTTAGCTCACTTGGCTTGAGGGCTCACAGTTTCCTCGAGTGTTATCAAAATTAGCTGGAGTTTTAGCTCTGCTAACAAAACAGACCTCGGTATCGGCTGTCACGTGGACAGGGAAAACATTCACCGCTCTCTCTCTCAGAGTAAACACCCAAAATAGTCAAATATAAATCTAGAAACAGTTATCAGTATTAAAGTACTAGTTGTAATTGTATTTCTTATGAGTACCGTATTTTTCGCACTATAAGGTGCACTTAGAATTCTTAAATCTTCTCAAAAGTCGTCCATGTGTATGAGCTCATGTTGTGCTGACTGACCTCCAACCAGTTTTATGTGCCACAGTGCGCTCAAACATCTGTCAAAATATTTTAGTGTGACTTTGGAAAGCGACAAAACCGCTTGACTGATTGTCGGACCGTTCCCACCTGACACGGGGACGTCTTATTAAAATCAGTCCTTGGTTTAGATATCCTTTATTGATCCACATTGGGGGAATTTTTTTGTCACAGCAGCGGCAACAATGACAACATCAATAAATATGACAAACAATTAAAGATAGCAAAGGACATCCACAAATAAATATACAGCAAAGTGAACAACAACAAGGATAAGAACAGGAACAGAGTGACAATAAATATGACAAAAATAAATATGATGCGAATGGAGTGACAGATAAAAAAATAAACATTTGATAACTAATTATGTAGAGCTGGAATTTAATGTTGTTGCAACCTCACACTAACGCTGGGAATGATAAATGTTATGTATGAAAATAGAACCGTTCATTGATATGGCGGCTTATAATTTGGTCCGTAAAATACGATAACTCAAATCAGTGAAACGACCGACACACACTGTGAAGCTGATCGTTCCTGTGGGAAAAAAAGTTGTGTGTTGTGTACTCTCAGAACCCCCCCCACCCCCGCAAACACACACCCTCCGGGTGACGCACGACCGGCGGGGGGGGGTGTGTGCCCGGAACTGCGCTCCTAAGTTTGGGGCTGAGTATAAATATTTGGCCCCTAGTGACTCATCACAACCTCCGGCTGTCAATCAAAATGTTGTTTTTGTTTAAATATCTGAAGGCGCGGCTTCCTTTTGTGTGTGTGTGTGTGAAGGGGATCGCATCCTTATGGGGGGTTACCATGGTGACCAACCATGACCATCGATGTGCATCGCGTATCAGTCTGCTTCTTCTTCTTTCACGTCTTCCTCGCTGTTTTAACAAACAAAAAAGCAGGTTAAAATCAAAATCCGCAAAAAAAAAATGGCCGCCCTTTTCATTAACGCGCATTGGGGCGGACGGGTTGGTTGCATGTACTCGACGCCACTCCTCGTTTCCACTCTTTCACACACACCAGAAACCCAGCAAACAAACTGAGGGGGAGCGGGAGGGTGGAAGAGGAAAAAGAAAGTCAAACAAACAGCAGGGTCTTATCATTGTGTGTGTTTGTGTGTCGGTTTGAGTGCGAAGGGATGTTTCAGGTCCTGTCGCAGGAAGAACCGGCTCCCAAACATTCATCAGAGATGTTGAAGTGTGTGTGTGGGAGTGTGTGGCAAACACACACACACACAACACCTTGCCCGGGAGGGAGGGGGTGGGGTGAATGACAGGTCGTCCCGGCAACAGGACGAGTCGGTGCCTGGATGCGGCGCCGTCAAGGTTGTGTTTTACAGTCAGTGATAACACTCACACACACACACACACACACACACACACACGCGCGCGCATGGACCTCTATTAGCGCTGTGATTCATGCTGATAAAGCACAATCACTACAGAGGATGTCAATACTTCTATCCTTGATAACCCAGATCTCTCCGACGTGTGTGTGTGTGTGTGTGTGTGTGTGTGTGTGTGTTTGTGTGTGTGTTAACCACCTGCCGGACAACCTGATTTGACTGAGAAACACACCCCCGCAGGGGAGTGCCAAACCAAACACTCGCCCACTCTGAGATAAAGCTGGTGGAAGCGAGTCACTTCAGGGGCCCGGATTACGGCCGAGGAACCGCCGTCCGTCAGATGGAGGCCCCTCTTTTGGGTTTACAGTAGCCCCCCCCACACACACACACACACACACACACACTTGCTCTGCTTACCCAATGACCCTGTGTGTCATAACTTCCCCTTACTGTAAACGCAGCTGGAATCTGGACGGTGGAGCGTGGGAGGACCAATACGGGGCCCCGGGGGCCAAACAAGCCTTCGTACAAGGACTTAAATCAAATTAAAATTACGCATTCCTGCCGGGTTAGACGGGAGTCGGGGTGGTTAGTGGGGGGGGGGCGTCCTTAGAAATGCGTGACGTACGCGGCAACCGTTCTCCAAACAACGCAACTCCGGACGTCAGTTCCTTTTATTTTTTAATTGTCTTTCGTTTAAGGGAGCAGGGAATTGAACCGCCAACCTATGAGCCATCGACTCATAGGATATAATCGAATAATACTCTGGTTTAGTTCGTGCGGGTAATTTTCTGGTACATTTCCCGGATGTTTACGTCAATCCCCACCGTAATTGAAGCGTTTGATTGGTTACCGTGGCGACGGGGTTTTCGTCATCCCCCTCCCCTGCCCTTCGCCATATCCTTTAAATCCACACTTTCCGCACAAAACAAAATTAAAATAAGGGGCGGCGCGGTGGTGGGGGTTAGGACAACTAGCTTAGTGTAAATGTGGCTGCAGTCAAAATGAGAACAAAAATAAAACACTAAAATTGCATTAAATGTTGTTTTCAGGGGGCAGGAAAATAACGGAGTTTAACCGAGCAGATGTTCTGGTCGTCTGCTGCCGTTTTATTTTTCATCCAGGAGCGTTTAAAAGCCCTAATCGGATCCACATTGAAGGGACGGAGCTCCCAGACGCCGAGGCCTGAAAACACTTCCAAGAAAGCGGCTTCGCACGACCCCGAACTCTCCCGGTGTGTTTTTGTGTTTTGGTCAGAGCTCTCCGGCGAGAGACAAAAACACTGTCTGATTAGCTGGGAGAAAACATCCCACCCCCCCCTCCCCAGATTCTTTCTCATCAAGGATTTCCCCACCGCTGGAGTGTTGTTCTCTGCCTTGTGTGCTATTACGCCCCCCCTCCTACACACACACACACACACACACACACACACACACACACCGTAGCACACTGGGTCAATGAACCGCGTGTTGTGTAAGACTGCCGTCGACCCTCAGCTGGACGCCTCCTACTGCTCCTGCCTGTTTGGGCGCCTCTTCAGGCAGATTTGTGATGGGCTGAGGAGTGTGTGTGTGTGTGTGTGTGTGTTGGGGGGGTTCAGAAGGAGTGGGTGTCATAACCCTAACCCTGGCCAACGGAGTGGACGGCTGTGACGTGAGGTGAACCGATAATCCTCCGCCGCACCCTCGACCGCTCAATGTGGAAAAATGCGTACACAACAACTTCCTGTTGTGGAACGGGACTAGCCAGAAACATGCTAATGTCATGCACTTTTTTATTCATATTAACTGAATTCAAAAGAAACATACATAGTGAGCATGGAAGTTTCGAGAAAACAATCATAGAAAAATATTATTAAACAAATGTAAGCACTTTAATTGATAATGCAAAAACATCCAATGGTGAAAATCTATGGGGCTCTCGATGACAACCGTGTTGATGCTAACGCCAGCGGCTAGCTCCCTTCTGTGAATGTTAGCAATTGAAGATCAGTCCACTTAGCATCTTTAACATCTAAATTGTTGACACAGACTCAGACAGCTAGCCAGCTGTGAGCCATAGCAATCGAAGACCAGCCCCTATTAGCATCTTTAGCATCTAAAGTGTCGATACCTTTTTCAGGTAGCTAGCCCTCCTTGGGGGCATTAGCAATTGAAGATCAGCCCCTTATAGCATTTTTAGCATCTAAGTGTTGAAGCTTACAAGGGCAGCTAGCCCTCGTCTGTGAGCGTTAACAATCGAAGATAAGCCCCTTTTAGCATCTTTAGCATTTAAAGTATTGACGTTGACCCCTGCAGCTATACTTCCTCTGTTAATGTAAGCAAACAGGTAACAGCAACTGTAGCGTTTTTAGCTCTCTTGTCGATGATTACTGCACTTTCTTATCCTCTGGATCATCTGGCCTCACGAGATACCTGCTAGCTAAGGCCCGGAGGAACAGCAAACACCAATTTAATTGGTCAAACTTGTGGAACCTTGAAGGACTCACTGCAATCCTGCACAAATTGTGCTAACATAGTGCGATATAGTCACTGGTCGCTTATGTATCTTTATTTTCAGGGTTACCGTGTGAGGGAAAAAAATGGCGTGATAGTCCACAATATTGAATTCTAAACTGGAATTGGTGGAAAATACTTTTAGCGTGCAGCTGGACGTCACAAGATGTGCTTATTTGACCTTAAAGGGAGACGGAGGTGTTGGATTTGGAGCGTTCCAAAAACTAATCCGGTAGCCTTGACCTAAAACTTCGACTCGGAACGAAACCCTCCATAAACCTGCCGCGTCGCTCCGGGTTCGGGAGTCCCACGCCCGTCCCCTAACCCCCGGTTCCCGCTCGGTCGCGCGGCGCTGAGCGCTAATCGAATGAGCTGCGTCAACAACACGTGCGTCATCCGACGGCAGCATATGAGAAGAGAACCGGGAACAGATGTGGGCTGAACATTCCCTCGGCAGTGTGCGATTTTCTGCTCTTGACAAAATAATGATGCTTTATGATGTGTTGGGATAGGATTTAAGCCCCAGCCGCCGACCCCCCCCCCCCTTTCACCTCCTGTACTCCAGAGTACTTTGGTCAGGCTCCTCATCCCCTGAGATAAGACCAATCCAAATTGAAGTAAGAAACCCAGAAGTACGGCGGATTACCCGGGTTGTCTGTGTCCTCGCACCAGGACGGAACATCCTGAGATCTTAGAATCCAATTCTGCTTTGCTTGTTGTTGTTGTTGTTTTTTCACGCGGAGTCAGACGCCGTCTCCGAGCCGGACCGGACGCCTGTTGACCTTCTCCGGGCCCAGACCCCGGTACCTTCAACGGTCATCTGCGAAAGCTACGAGGTTCCCAATTAGGAAGCGGCGTTACGGGTTCGGATCACACGAATCCGGGAAACCCGGCGGACCGATTGTGGCACAGAGGTCCGTTGTGGAGGGTGAGTCGTGCATAAATAAAAGCTTTCGGTAATTGGGAGAAACTATTGTACATTAATATAAATCCGACATCCCCGTGTGGGGGCCTATTTTTAGCGAAACGCACTCCCTGTTCCGAGGACAGCGGTACGTTTTTACTAGCCTACTGATCCCGTTTAAAACCAAAAGTAAACAAAGCCTCTTGGGAGGTCACATCATCTGCCAAGAACAATATGGACGAATGTTCTCGACAGGATTCCACAAGCGGAGATGAGTCCGTCCAACTGAAGTACTTGGCACGAGTTGTAGTACACTGAAAAAAAAACAAAAAACTTCAGAAAGTACTTGTTACGCATGGCTTGCGTGCGACTGCTATCGTCCCCGGGAAAAGGGCCTTTCTGCCGAGCCCCCTCGCCCCCGCCTTCCGACCCCCTCGGGAGCAATAAAGTTGAAAAACGAGAGCGTCCGCCGCTCCTCATCCCGCCCGTCCGTGGCTGTACCTCACGTTTGATCTGGATGTTCTGGACACAGTGTTCTATTGTGGCCGGGGGAGAAGGATCTCCACGCGGATTCGATGGAAGGAAAGGAGGGGTCCGCTCCAAATCTGGACCTGGATGGAAAAGCCCTATTTTCTTGCGTGGAGGGGGACATAATGATAATAATGGCAGATCCTAGCGGCGCGGCTCCCTCGGCCCATTCATGAGAGCGTTTCCAGTCGGCTTTGCCAAGTAGTCCTCTGGCTGGGACTTCCTCCTACTTCTCATTAGAGCCACAATGAGCGAGGGAAGCACCGCGGCTAAAACACACAGTCGCTCAGAGAGCCGGCGAGAGGAGGAAGCCCGACACAATGGCTGCTGGCACATGGGAGCCTGGATTTCCTGGGTTTCCCACACACAAGTGCACAATCGCGAGCTCGCAAAACATAAGACGTGCCGCTTTCACGAAAAAACATACAAGGCGACACACACACACACACACACACACACGCATACGGATAATACACAACACACACACGCATGCACCGCCGCCAAAACGTGTCCGACCGATGAGTCCATGCATCTCATGGTGCAGATTTGCCCGGGCCGGCATCAACGGCGGCGGTGCCGCTTGCCGCTGTCGCGCCGACCCCCCCCCCCCCGGAACCCCGATTCAAGATCGCCGCCGCCCGTTAAATAAGACATGGATTATCCGATTAAGGAAATCTTGTGAGAAGGAGAAGGAGAAGTAAAAGAACAACTTTGCCCAGGGATTAGCGTCTTTGTGCCCGCTCACATCACATTCCTTGCCGCCGATTCTCAGCCCTGGGAGAGGACGCCGGCGGGCCCGAGCCCCGGATGTGCAACCCACTCCCACACACCTGCGACGCCGCCACCCTGAGCCAGAGGGGCCGTAACGTCCAACTCTGGCATGGCGCAAAGCTAGCCCGAACTAGCAGGGTTCAGCCGGGTTGGACGTCTGTGATTGACGTCCGACCCGTCCAGGTAAAAAAACCTAGCCTCTTCCCCCAACCGCTATTCATAATTAGCCATGGATGAATAAATGAATAAACATTTGTCTTTTCTCCACAACAGATCCGAGGTGGATCTGCGTCCGACGCCGTGGCCCCTTCAGGTACCACGAAAAAAAATGGTAAAAAAAAAAAATTAAAAACGCAGTTAACCTTCAGATTACCAGCCGGCAGCCTGACGATGTGAGCGGATAGCAATTGAGCTAATTCAGTAATTTCCTATCTATACTTATACAAAATGTATTTATTTACTTATTTATCTGTTATCCATTTATTAATCATAGTTCTTCACACTATTATTTAATATTTTCCATCTTCTGGCAGGCTCAACTGCGTACAAGGGATCATTATTATTATTTGATTACACCAGTTGCCACGGTAACCGTGAAACAGCGATACAGCTTTGGGGACGGGATGACAAGTGCGCACTGAGGGGTTCAGGTTATTTCACTTTTTTATTAATTTCCAGCATGGTTTTGGGATGTGGGAGGTTCCAGGGTCGGAGGCGTCTGAGAGCGCTATGGAAATGGTCAAAATATGCAAATTACGCTAAATACAGAAATGGCCAAAAATGACCGAAAAGAAAAGAAAAAGGGGGTTATGGGCTGCGAAAACGGGGATAAATTAACTATGAAAAAAATTGAAGGAGAGAAAAAACTGAAAAAAAACTAGATTTATTTTCATTAAGCTTTTATTTTAAGTTTTTTTAATTCCTGTATTTAAACGTGATGCATTTCACATCCCAGTGTAAAATAAATAAACAGATAAATAAATATCACGCTGGGTATAAATGGGAGAAATAGAACTTAAAATCAGTCGAAAAAATTACTAAAAAAGGTGAAATCAGCATCAATAAATAAAATGAATGACGATGTAGCACATATAGTTTATGAATGCATGATATGATTTCTATACAATTAAATTATGAAAAAAGACAAAAATGAAATAAAATCACGAGCTCAAAATAAAATAAATGTGAATGAATAAAAAATACAACATTTTTGATTATATTAAAAATTATATTCATTATATTATATTACATTTTGTGTTTTACTGATCCCTGCTATCCCTGCCGCACCCGGCCATCTTATATGTTACACAAACTCACACACACACACACACACCTTCAGGTTGATACGCCGGGGAGGGCAGAGGGTCCATCCCCCCCCCCCTCGGACCACCTCGGGGTTCACGCAGGTGGACATTCTTTCTGTGGGCGTCATTTTAAACAAGCTTGTTTTTCTCCGCTCGTCTGACGGCCCGCAGAGGGCAAGGTTTAAGTCAGTATTTTTGCGTATATGTGTGTGTGTGTACGTGTGTGTAGGTGTGCGTCTGCTCTTGTTGAAGGTAAACATTCCAGCGCTGGGACGTCCAGTGCCAGGAGATGTTTACCTTCAAAAAAAAAAATAAAAGACGTGAAAATTAGCAATAAATGACTGAAATGAGGAAGATGAAGATCTTCAAAAATATCCTTAATTTATTACCAGAGATTTCAAGAGACTGAGAAGAATTTATCAACATTTGCAGGAACAGAAATTCCAGAGTCACAGATCTATTTATTTGATTTAATTTATTTTGTTACATCATCAACAATACTACTACTATGAATACCCCTACCTGTAACAAAGCAAAAATTATGTAATAAATACAATATTAATGTTAATCAATAATAATAGATAATCAAATAATCACAAGTATTATTATCATATAATTAAATCAATTAAATCATATAGTTATCATTTATAATCATTGTTATTATTACTGTTGTTGTTATAACTGTTATTATTTTCACTACTAGTAGTCGTACCTGAAAGGTTTTAAATTACACATTGTTTTTATGGTTATCCTTGTTTAAAAAATTGTATTATTCAATTATTATAATATCATTTGCAGTAGTGGTATTATAATAATAATAATGATAATAAGAATAAAGTTGGTGTGAGAAAAGAGGATGGAGAAGAGAATGGGGTTAGAAGGAGGCGGTTGATTCACCATGGCAACCCCTGAAGGTTGAAGCCAACAGGAAAACAATAAATGATGATAATCCCATAATATGCAATAAACATTAATGATAAATCTCCTCATTACGGAAAAATATTCCTCTGAATTTGAAATCGGTGGTTGGGATCATATATCAAATATAAATATATATATCAAATATATACATATATATCATAAGTATATCATTGGGATCATATATCAAATATAATAAGAAAGGGAAAAACCTCATTCATTA
Source organism: Fistularia commersonii (assembly GCF_037954325.1). Lineage (NCBI taxonomy): Eukaryota > Metazoa > Chordata > Actinopteri > Syngnathiformes > Fistulariidae > Fistularia > Fistularia commersonii. Next base: position 3,431,721 of record NC_141284.1, read on the forward strand.
ATTGATTTACTTAAAAAAACGGTAAAATCCCCAAACCACTCACCAGAACATTGCCTAGTTTATAACTACCCAATTACTTTTCAATTACATAATAATTACTTAAAAATTAAGGGGAAAAAAAAATCAAGAATTGGCTAAAGAATTATATAAAGGCCTTTTCTGGAAACAGCCAGAGGTTTACATCACCGCCAGTAAATGTGTGTGTGTGTGTGTGTGTGTGTGTGTGTGTGTGTGTGTGTGTGAGGGTCTGTTTTTCCTGGTCCTGCTTGTCAAAGGTAAACATTCCAGTCATGGGACGTTCAATGCCAAGCGCCGTTTGATGTCCATCATGTGACGTCTTATCACGTCTCTCACGTCCCACAAACACCACCAACCCGGGACTGCGGAGGGTTTGGTGTGTGTGTGTGTTGTGTGTGTGTTTTTTTTTTAAAGTAGGTCTGTCCCTGACCTGAGATAACTCGGCTGCTCCACCGCTAATGGGCTAAAATACAAAAAAAAAAAAAAAAAAAACCTCTCATTTCAATGGGATTCAGAAAAAAAAAGAAATACAAAGAACAGGAAGAAGAGGAAACACGCAAGTAATTGTAAAACTCTGCTGAAAAAGTCCAGGTTTACACCAAAAGCCGCAAATATTTTCCTGACAATAATTGCCCTAAAAATTTGTGATGATGCTAATTGAAATTATTGTCATTTTTATTATTATTAGTTAATGAAATTAATCTCAAAAAGTTTAAAATAACAGAAATTACCTGCAAAAATCTCTCTTGTATATTCTGATTAAATAAAATGCTCTGACGTGTTTTAATTCCAGTGTGTGTCTTCACTAATTAATTATAATGCAATAACAGAATGAGGAAAAAAAAATAAAATACAAATATAAATAGAAGAAAAAGAATAATGCACTCAGATACAAGTGAAAAAAATATATGAAAAACCAATTTTAATAAATCCCTGAAAAAGTTGATAATTAATTGAACAAACATGATTAAATCTATTTAAAAAAACTTCCCTTAATATTCAGATAATTATTAACATAACAAATAAATTGATAGAAATATATCAAATACAAAATTATTTGGAAAATGATTCAAAATGTAGTAAAATAGCTAAGAAAAACATTTTTGATAATAAAAAAAAAAGAAAAAAAATGTTTTCACTAATTTATTTATTCATTTATTTATTTTCATCTATTTTCCCCTTCCATTTCTTGTTTATTTTTCAAGTCAATTTTATTTCTTATCTTGTGTGTTGTTGTTTTTTTTGGGTCACATGAAATATTTTTGAATCGCATACGTAATTCTTGTTTTTTTTTCCCAATTTGTGTGTTTTTTGCCATTCTGCAATTTAAAGTTATTTCAATTCTCTTGACTATTTTCATTGGTTATCATTTCTATAGCTTTCTAATTTACTTTAGTTTACTTTTTGTGACATCTTTCTATTAATTTGATCTTATTTTAAGAATTTTTTGATACTTTCCATTCATATTTTGGGATGTTTTTTTTAATATATTTATTTCAGCAACTGTTCTGTTCTTTACTTTTCCCTACATTTTTAAGTTTATTAAAAACAACCTAGCTCTTAAGAATTTGGGTCATATATCTATTTTGCCTTTTTGATTTAAGATTTTTTCAAATAATTTCTAATACCAATTTATGACATTTTTTAATGACTTTTCCACTTACCTCCTCTCATTTTGGCCACTCCTTCATTATGTTTTTTCTTAATTATATTTTATTGTTTCAATTATCTTTAAGTTTGGGGATTTTCAACCAAAATGTTATTCCATAACATTTTGGACTTTATGAAACATTTCATGGTCAGTTCCTACTCACTTTCAAGACATTTTTACAATTTCAAAGAAAACTCTCATACATTTCTAGCCCACTACTTTCTTTCTCATTTTTCCTATTTTTTTTTTTTTTTTTTTACAAATAAACTTTATAACAGTTTGAAGTTTTACTTTTCCCCAAATTTCCACCAATGACGACTGAAAGATCTGACAGGTGTTTGGTCATTTAAGTTATTTATAGCAACAATAACACTATTACTACTAGTACTAATATTACTAGTACTACTATAATTATAATAATAACCATAATAATTATAGCAGACGACACTCGAAGATAAAATGACGTGCAGACATAAAAACATCCGCGTGTTTTATTTTATTTGTCTTGTTTGCTTTATTTTGTGGTGTCTTGTCATGTTTGTCGCTTCTGTTTGTTTTCTATTTTACCTTTGTTTTTTTTTGTTTGAAATTTAGCTCGTTCCTGTCATTTAGTTTTGTCTTGTGTTTGTTTTGCTTATTCCTTTTCTTTACTTTTGTTTGTTTTGCTTGTTTCTTTTATTTACTTCTGTCTTGTGTTTACTTTGGTTGTTCCTTTTATTTACTTTTGATTGTTTTGCTTATTCCTTATCTTTACTTTTGTTTGTTTTTCTTTTTCCTTTTATTTACTTTTGACTGTTTTTCTTATTCATTTTCTTTACTTTTGTTTGTTTTGCTTATTCCTTTTCTTTTGTTTGTTTTGGTCCTTCCTTTTATTTACTTTTGCTGTTTTGCTCCTTCCTTTTATTTACTTTTGTCTTGTGTTTGTTTTGTTTATTCCCTTTCTTTACTTTTTTTGTTTTGCTTATATCTTTTCTTTACTTTTGTTTGTTTTGCTTATTCCTTTATATTTACTTTTGATTGTTTTGCTTAATCCTTTTCTTTTGTTTGTTTTGCTCCTTCCTGTTATTGACTTTTGTTTTTTGTTTGTTTTCCTTGTTCCTTTTCTCTATCTTGTTAGTTTCTTTTATTTTCTTATTTTGGTGCTCTTATTCTTTTTTATTTTCCTTCATTCTCTCCCTTTTGCTTTTGTTTATTTTTTTCCCATCGATGACGCCGTTAAATCCCCACCGGAAGTTCCTCATGAACACACGTGTACGCGCGTGCACGTGCACCCCCCCCTCCCCCAGATGATGCAACCTCATCAAACGATTGCGTGGCGCACACATGCACGCACGCACGGACTTCATTGCGTCAGATCACGTCGATAGCCGTGCGTGTACGTGTACGCGCTTGAGTAAAAAAAAAATAAAAAAAGTGGACTCTCTCTCTCTCTCTCTCTTTCTTTATCTCTTTCTCTCTCATCGTGCGTGTGCGTTATCCCGCCTGTCTGCAGGGGTCAGCGGTGCCCCGCAGCGGCGGGCCGTGAAAATCGTGCGTGTGCGGGTCTCTGCGGGGGGAAATAGGGGGAACGTGTCAGCAGCCATGTCCGCACGCTGCTGCCCCCCCGCACCCCCCGCACCCCCCCGCCAAGATTGCCTCTTCTATTATTGAAGCCAGGAAACGGGTAATTCCGAGGGGGGGGGGGGATTTTGGACCCGCGCCCGTTTGCGCGTTCCCGCGGATGCGCGCTCCACGGGGCACCCGCATTCCGCGCGGTCCGATGACGCCTGCGCGCGCACACACACACACACACCACTTTACACCCCACCACCACCCTCATTTGCGACGCTATTTCTGAAAGTTGGGTTTATTACACCCCCCCCACCCATACACACACACACACACACACACACACACCGACACACACACGCACTACCCTCCCCCCTTGATGCGCGGATGCTTTCTCATGTCAAATTAGAGCCGAAATAAAGGGACCGTGTTGATCTGCCCCCCCCACACACACACAAACACTCACACACACACACACAAACCCTTCCTAAAGTTGTGTAAGAAGTTTGAAGAGGACAATTAGGGGGAAGGGGGGTGAACAAAAGGAGCAAACAGAAATAGATTTAACTCAGGAAAAACGATGGTGTGTGTGTGTGTGTGAGTGTGAGCGTGTGTGTGTGTGTGTGTGTGTGTGTGTGTGTCGCGAAGTAGTTTTTAGTGCGAGCACCCGGGTGAGAAAGCAAGGGGAAGAGGTGGGGGGGTGGGCCGGAGGAGGAGTGTGTGTGTGTGTGTGTGTGTGTGTGTGTGTGTGTGTGTGTGTGTGTGTGTGTGTGTATGTGTATGTGTGCGTGTGTGCGCAAACATCAAACGGCGATGTCGTCACGCATGCGCCGTTTTCCAAAATAAATATTAACGTGCTCGTCGTACGCGGACGAGCCTCATGACCGGACGTCGGAGCAGCCAATCAGAGGCCGGCGTGTCATTACACCTTCTTTTCTCAAATCATTCATAACGCCGATGCGTCAAACGCACGCGGGGTGGGTGCGGGGGGTGCGGGGTTTGCGGGGGGTGGGGGTGGGGGGGAACCCGGCTATAAATACGGCTGCGCGCAACGCACAGTTAGACATTTTTCACCCCAAAATCAAACAAGTGAGCGGCGGGAACCCGGTCTCACCTTCTCGCGTCCACGTTGGGTATTTTTTTTTCTCCACGTCCACGTCCCGCAATGTCGGCCACGGGTGGATTATATGCGGTGCTTTGCTCCGTGCTGGCCTGGGGCGCGCTTGGCTCCCCGGTGCCGGCGGGCTCGGAGCCGATCCGCTGCGCGCCGTGCACGCCGGAGCGGCTGAGCCAGTGTCCCGCGGTGGCGCCGGGCTGCGCGGAGGTGCTGCGGGAACCGGGCTGCGGGTGCTGCCCCGCCTGCGCCCTGCGGGCCGGCGAGCCGTGCGGCATCTACACGGCGCCGTGCGGCTCCGGGCTGCGGTGCACGCCGAGACCCGGCGACCCGCGGCCGCTGCACTCCCTCACCCGGGGCCAGGCGGCGTGCGCCGGGAGCCCGGAGCCGGACGCGACCCCGGAGCCCCTCACGCAAGGTAGGACCCCCGCACACCCCGCAAGATCGGGATTCAAAATCAGAAAATCAGACGATCAATCCCGACCTTCCTCTTCCTCCAGACCAGGCGGACCCGGAGCCGGAGATGGAGAACGGCGCCATCCTCTCGGACCCTCCCGGCTCCAGCCACTTCCTCCCCGGCCACGGGAAGCCCTTCGACCCGCGGGCCGCCGCCGACGCGCAGGAAAGCATGAAGGCCAAGCTGGTGGCCATCCGCCGGAAGTTGGTGGAGCAGGTGAGAAGACCCCCCCCCCTGCGAACCCCCCACCTACCTCTTGTTTTTTTTTCGGTGCGAATCCCCTGCGTGGGGGGAAAAAAAACGTCGTGAAAAGTTTTTTTTTTTTTTTTTTTGCATTTGGTTTTGTAGTGGGGGGTATTTACCCGGAGCTGCCACTAGGGGGCGCCCGAGTGCCGTTTAAAAAGAAAATTGGACAACTTTCCCTTTTTTTTTGCAAAAAAATAGAGAAAAGGCATTCTTAAAAGCGATAAATAGAATAAATTCCAAAAAATAAATATAGCTCTAAGCTAAAAAAAATAACTTTTTAGTTAAGTCTTATATTTTCTGAAAATTCATTGTTTGCACTATATTTTCCATTGTAGCTGGCGACAGCAATGTCATTTTCCCGGTGTGTGAGTTGACCCTTTCTCGTCCCCTTTCCCCTGCAGGGGCCCTGTCACGTGGAGCTGCAGAGGGCCATGGAGAAAATTGCCAAATCCCAGCAGAAACTGGGCGACAAGTTGACCCGGTTGTACCTCCCCAACTGCGACAAACACGGGCTTTATAAGCCCAAGCAGGTCAGTCCTTCCGCTCGACGGTCACCCCGTCCAATCGCGCCGAAAGCTATCATGGTGAAATGTCCGTTAAAACCCAAACCGCTGACCTGAGTGCGCGTGTTTTCCAGTGCGAGTCGTCCCTGGATGGTCAACGGGGCCGATGCTGGTGCGTCAACTCCTGGAACGGGAAGAGGATTTTAGGTTCGACCGACTTGCCGGCGGACGCCGAATGCCCTTAGAGGACTAGATGGAGCGCTGCCGCCCCTACAAACAAACAAACAAACAAGCAAGCCACTGATTTCCTTCTCTTCTCGGCGATCGCTGTTTATTTATTAGTTCTGTCCATGGTGGTGTTTATTTCAGGTACACTGTCGTCCTCTTCGAACACCCGTCCCAAAGAGACACCAAAAAAAAAACACCTTTTTTTTGTTCATATTGATGCATTTACTTCGACTCTTCAGCCTTATTTATTTTGCATTTGTTATTTTGTAATTATTTCTCGAGTATTTATATGTTATTTTTGCTTTATTGTTATTATTATTGTTGGTATTATTTTATGGCGCGTGTATAAAATGTATATATGTATCTCGGCCCCCGAGTGACTCTGCCCGCCGCCGAGTTGAGCTTTTTTTTTTTCGTTTGTTTTTTCAACCGGGCAAAACAAAAGCACTGAGCGTCCAAATATCATTAAGGACTTTATCTTTTGAATTTTAAGATTTTTTTTTTTTTTTTTTTTTTTTGCTATATATATTTTTTAAATGCGACATGATCGTCTCGTCATCCAATGCGAAACCCTCAGCTTTTTTTATTTTTAATTTTATTTTTCGTCCCCCGCCCCCACACGATTCCACGGGGTTACACATAGCAAACGGGTATCTCTGCATCGACCTACCTCCGATATTTATGTCTGTTGTGTTGTTGTGCTCTCGCTATTCTACCACACGTGCGCGCGTATTTCTCCGTTTCCGTTTTCCTTTGTCCCGTCGTCTCTGACCAAGATCACATGACCACGGCGAGCGGCGAGCCGCGCGGTGCTCGGATGGCGGCTCCCACCCGCCCCGCCCTTTCACATGCTGCTGTTGGGATGGAGAATTTGTCGTCGTCGTTTGTTTCGGCGTGAGCCTATTCCAAAATGCTCACCATTTGTAGTGCGTGTGCGTATGTGTGTGTGTGTGTGTGTGTGTGTGCGTACTTTTTTATATGTAACGGAGATGTATGAAAAAAAAGTGATATATTTAATAAAAACATTAACCTCAACTCTTTCACCCTGGACTTATATGCATGTGTGTGTGTATGTGTGTGTCTTCACCGGGACTTGATTGTGAGCACGTGTTTGTGCCCCCCCCTCCACACACACACACACACACACACCAACCCCCTCCGGGACCACATGTTCTATATTGAGTGTGTTTGTGTGCGTTATCAGGATGATCCAAAGTGGAGCTCCTTGTCTAACTTTAGCCGGGTTGACGGGACTCGCCCCCTCAACCCCCCTCAACCCCCCCGCCCCCCCTTTTCCTCCTCGCCGCTACCTTTTGACCCGCGCTCTGTTTGCCGTGGTGTGGCGAAGGAATCCACCGTGCCCGCTGCCAGCCTGCCTGGCACCACCACATTTATTTTTAATTCTTTTTAACAAATTGAACCTTTGCTTTATCCTTATTGACACATTCCAGGTCAGGTGGGGATGGGGGTGGGGGGTAAAAGTTGGAGGGGGGGGAGGTGATTGCATTCAAGGGTTTTTTTTTTTAGCAGAAGCGGAAAATAAAAATAAAATGACATCAAAATGAAATAGGATTCAATTGATTTAAATCAACTGTAAATAAAATTTAATAAAAAACAGAATCATTTAGATGATGAGATGAGATGAGAACGGCAAAACAAAATAAGATAAAATGCGATTGAATTCAATTACATTAAAATAAAATGAAATAAAATAGGAAGATATCATAAAAATCGAATTAAGCTAAAGTAAAAGTAAAAATAAAATAACTATCAGACATGAGAGAGGGAAGAGCCCTGTGTGTAAGATAAACAATGAAGCAGAGGTAACCCCTTTAAATGTGTTTGCTTGTTTTGGTTACTTTTTTGTAACATTTATAGTATTGAGAAAAGCTTTGAATTGGAAAAAAATAAAATAATTCTCAGTTGAGAGAGGGTGAAGAGCCCCTTGTGTAGGTAGACAAAGAAGCAGAGGAAACACCTTCAAATGTGTCCACTTGTTTTATTTAAAAAAAAAAAAAAGACATTAAATACAAATTATATTTCGAAATCAATTCCTTTCTCGGACAAAAAAACAAGATAGCTGGAGATTTCTTTCATTGTTTTGTTCTTTTTTTTGCTATATTTTATAGAATCATGAAAAGCTTTGAATTGGAAAAAATAAAATAAAAAAAAATTAAAAGAAGCATAAACAAAACATATTTACCCGTGAACAGAGTGATCTCGAAACGGGGGGAGGGGCGGGGTGCACAGAGTGTTATCGCCGAAATGTGAGGCGTTCACTGACGCGACGTGAGCAGAAACCCAGGAACTTTAAATATATATGTATATATATGTACATATACAAATATGTTTAAAGTTGGCCCAAAGGCGCCAAAACACACCGTAGATTTGAGGGAAAAAAAAAAAAAGAACGCGAAATCAACGTAAATAGGAAGTGCATATTCAAGTATTTCTATAAAACAACAGGTTTTAAGTCGACCGCACTTCCTGTTTGTACTTCCTGTTTGTATCGGCAATTTAATGACAAGAGCCAATCAGATTCTTGGTGGGAGGCGGGGCTTAATCTGGATGGGTCCCCTGTCAATCACAGACACCCCAACCATTCATCCTCTCAGCCTCACCCCGGGATGGTTTAGTCATTAAAACAGGAGTGAATTAAAACAAGCCATTAAAAACATATTTCTATAGGTTGCGACGGGGTCGGGACGGCGAGTCTGGGGGCGGCAGTTGATTTAAAAAATATAAAATAAAATAAAAACATTCATTAGTGATTATATTCCCCAAAATACACTGAATCGTAAAAGACTTTGCTGTGCAATCGGTGAGAATTTGTTCATCAGAAAAACCTAAGTTTGGATCAGCTTATAATTCTTTCTTCGATAAATAATTATTATTCTTAATTTTTTTTTACGTGCTGTACATGATGTCCTGTCAGACAAGTAGCTGGCCAGGAAATAATATTATTAATATTAATAATAATGCTAATAATAATAGTAATAATAATAATAATGATATTAATAATATACAAAAAAGACACACAACTATAAGGGAGGAAATAGCTTAAACATTTTGAAAAAAGGTCCTCCCGCATCAAGTCTTTGAAATTATGGGATGTAGCACCGACAGGCTGCTAGGCACGGGGGGAGGGTTGGGACGCTAATATCCATCAAAGAAAGCCACTATCATGCTACCGCGCTACTGGGCGAGATTTTATTTTTCTCCCTCTTTCTTCATTCTTCTTTTTCCGGCACTCTCTTCACTTTTCAAGATTTTTTTACACAGGATGGGGGGGGCTGTGTGTGAATGTGTGTGTGTGTGTGTATATGTGTGTGTGTGTGTGTGTGGAGCCATTGGGAAATCCGTCGCAGGTACCGATTTCTAACTGTTTTTCTTTAACTGCATGAATGGACGGTTAGCGGTGCAGCTAAAGTGCTTTAAGTGCTTGTGCTTGAAGCGGTGTGGTTTGTTGGGGGGGGTGGGGGGGGTCAGAGGTCATCCGGCATCGAGATGAAGTTGAGATGAACTTCGGTTCGAGGACGAAAACCAGGAAGCGCGAGCGATTTCACTTCCCGTCCCGTCACGTGGAGACCGGATTTGGAAAAAAAAAAAAACATGGACAAGACGCACCAGATGTTTCGAGATTGAGATATTGGACGTGACGCATATTGGGGCGAGCTGTCAATCATGACAACTGATTGATTGATGACCCTCTGTCATGTCTGACACCCTGCTAGAAAACGCCGGGTTTCTAAGACGCAGAGGACGGGCCCCGAGAAAGTAGCTCCGCCCCCCTGATCGACACCACACATGTCAATGGGGCGGCGTGCACTGGCGGCGTGCAGCGACCGTATTGGGGGTGCGGGGTGGGGTCGGGGTTTAAGGCACAGCAACTGCACGGTTCCCCGAGAGGCGGGGAGGTGGCGGCGCGGTCGAGGGTCTCGCTTGCTCGCCCGCCGCACCGCCAGAATGGACCCTGAGCCGGAGAGCGTTTTTTTTTTTTTTTTCGTTTTCTTACTGCATTGTTTAATGGAGCCGCGCCTGTAGGGGGCGCTCTCACGCTGGGTGACACACACACACACATAAACACACACGCACTCACACACACAGTTTGTACGCAAACAAACACTCACGCGGTGCCCGTGCACACGCATGCGGCTGTGCACGGATGACGGGTGCACACTTATGTTTTTTTCTTCTCTTCAGTGAGTGGAAAAGACCCTCCTTCCTTTCTTCCTTCTTCTCTCTCTATCTTAACAGGATAGTGCAGATGACGGGATTTTCTCGCTGGCCTCTCGGGCCTCGCCGTGGACGAATGGGGGTCGGGAGGCGGGGTTTCGGGATGCGGCGGCTGTGACGGACAGGAGGGCGTCCAACGCGGAGGAGGGCGGTGAAGGTCCAGGTCTCCTTTCAAGAAAGTTTACACAAGGCAACATGCAAGAGCGGAGTCGGCTCTTCCTCCCTTCCTTCCTTCCTTCCTTCCTTCCTTCCTTCCTCGCTTCCTTCCTCCCTCTCCGGCCTCCTATTGGCTGTCGGGGCTGTGGCACTGCGTCTCGTCCCGGTCCTTGCCATCGTAGCCGGGCAGCGGCTGCCCGTACTTATCCACACACCAACAATAGCCCCGCCTCCGGCCTTTGGATGGACGGCACTGAAAAGGAGAGTGCCTGTTAGCATGCGTGCATGTATGTGTGTGTGTGTGTGTGTGTGTGTGTGTGTGTGAGTTGAACACAAAATGAAAAAACCTGGAAATATGGGAGTGTCCGTTTTCATTGTTAGCTTAAAGTTCCCCACTAGCGCTAATGCAAACGCTAACAACATCTTAAACAGGGAAGTAAACAGGTAACGTTGATTATTTTATCTATTTTATTTTATGTATTTATTTTGATTTTGGCACTGCTTTGGTAAATACTCTATAATCTCAATACTCTATAAATACCCTATTTCTTTAACATTTTTTTTCCCATTGCTTTGCATTTTTAGCTCTGTTTCCTGTGTTCGATCAACCAATTATGATTCAATCAATATCTTTATTTTTTTATTGTAATAAGCTGGGTTGGTTGCTTTGTCTTGTCTCCTGTAATTGATCGATTGACAGGTGAGATGCCATCGTTACTTATTGATGAATAGATGAATGAAATGGCTGTCGGCACCCCTGCCTAATTTGCCCAGTGAGAGTGTGAATGGTCACATGCCTCTGTATGAAGCCCTGTGATTGGTCCAGGGCAAACCCCGCCCCTCATCCAATGGCAGCTGGGATAGGCTACAGCCCCCCCCCCGCGAGGATGAGTGAATGATTTTTTCTATTCAAACAGATTCATTTTGAGTTTTCTTCAGGTTTTGCGGTTCTTCGAAGGGGAAATCCTTCTTTGGTCCAAGTCGATTCATTTATTAGCATTTAGCGTCACAAATTCCAAAACAACTTCCTGACTTGGCAAAACTTACCGTCGAATCAGATTCTCGTATCTTAAGCGGAGCATCGAACAAATGATTCAGCTGAGGTTTCAGGAAGAACCCCAAGAACCCTTGAAATTATCCTGACAGAGGTTTATCAGCATCACTTGTGTGTGTGTGTGTGTGTGTGCGTGTGTGTCACATAACTCTCTTTTCTGCTGGCATTAAGATTCAAGACGTAACGAGAATCATGAAAAATAAAAAAAAACACGGGACACTCAATCAATCACGGCGAGGAATGGGACGGACGGATTATTTTAAATTAAAAATAATCTCCCAATAAATAATAAATAACAAATAATAAATAATAGATAAGTAAACACCCTAGTGATGGAAGAGTGAGCACCGAGCGCCAGTCGAGCACGGACAGCTTATTTGTCAAAAAAAAAAAAAAAAAAAAAAAAAAAGAAAGGAAAAAGAGATGAATATGCAGATTATTTCCAGGGGGGGTGCAGGAGAGGAGTGTAAAGGTAAACACGAAGCTGCTAAAATATTTGCCGAGGCCGGCCCGTGGGGGGGGGGGGGGGGGGGAGAGGCTGCAGGGAAACCATGGCTGCTATTCTGGGAGGCTGGCAGACGCTCAGAATCATCTGGAACTGATTAGGGCCGGCGCGTGCACGGGCGAGGCGGGTGGGGGGTGGGGGCGGCGTGCACGAGCCTGCATAAACACACAAACAAGAGCGCGGCGTGTATACATAACCCCCACCCACCCAAAACAGTTATATCAGATGACCGGCGGGGGGAGCGGCGTTTAGGGAACGTATGAAATGACACAATCGTGGACAGGATTAACCCCTCACTCAAAAACACCCCTCCTCCTGCGCCGCCGCCCATCATCCCCGCTTGGTTAGCGGTGACAGCTCGACGAGGTGAGGCGGAGAGGGCGAAGGCGGTGGCGAGGGCGAGGGCGGGGGCGGGACACGCCCCCCCCTTCCGTCCAGTTTTGGAGGGGGTTAAGTACGTCGGCCTGCAGACGCAATTAAAGCTGTCTGAGAACGTCGCTGCCCCATGTTGTTAAAAGTACATTCTGTTTTTTTTTTTTCTTTTCAGCGCCAAACGTTTGGAACACCCCCCGTCACTCCCTCCCGAGGCCACCACACCAGCGCCGCCGCCGCCGCCGCCGCCGCCACCGCCGCCACCGACACCCCCACCCAGACACCACCCACCATCTGTGGATGCTTTTAAGAACAGTACCAAACTGTTATTTTCCTTTTTTTTCTTTTTTTTTTTGCTTAAAATCTAGCTTCATACTTTTACCCTCTTTTGGTAGAGATTATTTGTACTTTTATTTTTCATTATTTCATTGTATTGTTTAAAGGCAGCATTTAACGGTCATATTTCCGCGGTGCAGAACGGAGACATCTGTCTGTAGTTTGGGCACTGGCGGCCATATTGTGAGGCACGTTGCCTGTTTTGACGGAGGCTAACATGCTATCCAAACCACACCAGGACGACACTCTAAGCTAGCGGCTCTGACGTGCACGTCCCTGGATCCATGATGGGGAAGACGCACGGGTGCCCGCCACATGACGGCAGCGCAGAAACGGCGTCTTAGCACGGCTAACTCCTCGTTTTAGCATCACATCCCCTGCATCGTTGCTAGCTTCCCATATTTCCAAAATAGATTATCCATGACGAAGCTTTCTCTCCAAGTCGCCGCTGCTCAGACGTGAGTCACGCTAGCGTCGTTAGCTTAGCCGTGGTAGGGACAACGTGAGCTTCAATGTCGCGGTAGGAATTGCCGAAGCCTTCTTCAGCTTAGCTAGCGACTTTCATTGACTTCCTCGCCCCACTTTCAGGTTTCCTAGCGGTAGCCCCCCCCCCCCCCCCCTTGCCACCCTGTCACCCCCTTCAGCCCCCCATCCCCCCAAAACGGTGCCATCGTCTGAGTCTGCGGCCGGATTCTATTTTCACCCTGACCCGGCGGACGCGTCTGCAGAGAGGAGCTTAACATTGTGTTCCTCTCCTCTGGTTAATGATGACAGAGTCCTGTGTATGCCCTCTGTGTGTGTGTGTGTGTGTGTGTGTCGGTGGAGCGCGTGCATTGGGGGAGGCTTGAAAAAGCCAAACGGGGGAGGCAGAGGCAAAATGTGTATGTGTGCATTCCCCTGTTGCTTGGCTACCTTTCGAATTTCCGCTCAGTCCCTCTTTCATCTGTGAACTATTAGCAGTCATCCCAAGTGATCCTTCCTGCACACACACACACACACACACACACACACACACGCACGCACACATGCACACGCACAGGAAAACAAAGGGATTTTTTTTCCCCCACCAATGTTTGCACTAAGATTGTCCCTCTTTTTTTTTTACATTGTAATTATATGGGCATTTTAAAGAACATGCAATCAACTGGGTTTGTTCACGTTGTCATCAAACCCGTGCAGCCGACCCAGGGCCTTAAAGGGGACGGGAAAAAAAAAAAAAAGTGAAGGAAAACGTCGTTTAGATGGAGTTTGGTGCAGAAATGGCCGCCGCTGAAAAGTTTACGCGGATTCAATCGGTCAAAGGGCAGAAGAATTATTATATATCCTGCATTCAGGGCGAAGCCAGCAGAGAGAAGTACAAATGTTCATCTTCTCATTTAACCGTCTGATCACTGCAGGGTCTGCAGGGACTTCCTGAACGGTTTCGGACCACGGGAGGAACCCGGAGAAACCGCCTGGTCGGGAATCCAACCAGGGATCTTCTTCCTGTGAGGCGGACGCGCTAATGGCTGCGCCGCCGCTCTGCAACTTTCTCATTTTTTTAAAGAAAAGCAACTCAGCTAACGTTAGCGCAGATAGGTTAGCATTAGCTGGGCTACATAAAACTGGGTTCCTCCGCCTCCTCCTGGAAGATCAGTTGCACAAACTCGCCGCTACCGGCCAAACGGGCGCTTTAACATCGGCCTGAGAGTTGATCGGGCCTTCTGATTGGCTGACTGAGCGTGGGGGGGGGGGGGGGGGGGTCAGTGGAGACCCCCACCCCTTTTTTGTGCCTCCAACAGTGTGTCGCTTTTTAAAAAAAGGCCCTGCTTCATCCACCTCGCGCGGCCATAATGATACCTTTATGTGTGTACGCACTCATGTATGTGTGTGTGTGTGTGTGTGTGTGTGTGTGTGTGTGTGTGTTGTGGGGATGAATGCGCGCTCTTGTGACGCCCGTCTTTATAGCTAATAGCAGCGCCGCCGGGCTTCACGGGCATTAAAAAGAGCCCGCCTCCACCACAGGATAAACACAGGCTCGTAAAACGCAACGCAACGTGTGTGTGCACGCACAAAGGCCGCATGTATACGTGAAGGTGTATCTGTGTGTGAGTGTGTGTGTGTGTGTGTGTTGCTGGTGTGCACTTCGCTGCAGGATATTACTTTTTTTTTTTTTTTTTGCTAATATAGAGAGGCTAATTGGGAGTTCCAGTGAATTTAAACCCCCAAATAATTTTTTTTTAGAAGAATGGAGCCACACAGGATTTAAAAATAGGAGGCGGAATAATATTTAGCATCGGCGGGACGGAACGGGGGGATGGAGGTGAAGGAACACTTCATTCATTCATTCATTCATTCATTCATGCAAGGGTTGATATACCGTTTGATAGTAAAAAAACAATTTTTTTAAAGATTATTGGCTAACTATATTGAAGCTAATCCCTTCATTTCTGATTGAACCGAGGTGATGAAAAGGTCTGTGACGGACAGCTGTCAATCCGAGAGAGGCCCGCAAGGTCGTTAATTCGGCGTCAGACAGAAGATGGGGAATGTAAGAAACATGACTTTGGTACCCAGCTGGGAGCGAGGAGCCAACAAACTGAGCGGGCTCTTTCCCGTGGTATTACACAGGTACTATACTGGTATTACACTGTTATTACACTTTGGTCTGTGCTGGGATTTTTTTTCTTTGGTCAGCAAAATTCTCTGGAGCGTGAAACCCCTCAGGTGGATGGATTTCAAGAATCTGAGTAAGCAGGAAGTTGGTTTTATGAACAAATGTTCTTGTCTCCTTACAGGAGACCAATGGGAAAGTCTTTCCTGGGGACTGGAGCCAATCATAGCTCATCCTGGTGCACAGGGGGCGGAGTCTAACCCGGAAAAGAGCGCCTGTCAATCATCACAGGGCAACATGGAGGGAAAGTACACAGGGGAGAACCGACAGAGAGAACCAAGGCAGGAGAATACACACACACACACACACACACACACACACACACACACACACACACACACACACACACACTGGCATCAGACAAAAGATGAAGTGGGGGAGTTTGGAGGGGGCAATTGTACGTGCAATGTGGGTTAATGAGGAGTGGCTGAAACGAACACCGGGCAGAAAAGGAGCCTGTGTATGCATGCAATGTGTGTGTGTGTGTGTGTGTGTGTGTGTGTGTGTGTGCGCAGAGGGACAGAGGAAGAGACATTTAGTGGGGTGTAATGAGTGGGTCAGTGTTGGGCCTGCTTGGCCTCGACCAGGATACTGAGCCAATTCATATAACTGCTGCTAAAAATAACCCACCCCCTAACGCACACACACACACACACACGCACACACACACACGCACCACCTCAACCGAGGCTAACAGCACGTCCGCTGCGCCGCGATGCATCGGAGACCCCCAAATCCGTTCCGCTCTCTGCCCGAGGGTTTGGGGGGAGGGAATCCTCAAAAGAGCGGTGTCGGCGACGTGGAGCGAGCGTTCTATCTTGGACTTAATATGATACGCAGACGTTTATAGTAAACTAGAATTACCGTCCGGCGGCCGCAGGCCCTCGGCCAGTGACGGCCGGGGAAAGCGGGCGCGTGCGGATAATTATGACGTTGACGGGGGCCGTTGACCTTTGACCCGCCGGCCATAAAACATCCCCCTAACAGCCTGTTCGGGGAGGATGTCGTTACACATTAATGGCCGCCGGCCGCCGACGCGAGGTCATGACCACCCAGAGGTCACGGCATCCGAGGTCACCCGGGAGGTGGGTGGCAAAAAAATAATAATTTTGAGTTCATTTAATTCATTTTTTTCTCCATTTTGGGGATTTTTTTTATTTTTATCTTAGAGATTTATATTTTGGAATGATGGAGATCTGGTTGGGGGGGGGGCCATGATTTTTTTTTTTTATTATTTTCTAAAACATCACGTTGATTTTGTCCACATTGGTGGGTGACGGTTTCCGTGGTCGTGCTTCTTCTAACCTCCCCCTTCGCCGCCGCGCTCCCTCCTTTTCACAGCGTTGTCGCCCTAGACGCCTCACACGGCCTCCTCGCCGCCATGTTTTTACGGTCATAAATCCGCACCGTGAAGACACATCCTGCCGGACGGATTTAACACACCAACCCGCTGCCGCCCCTGAGAGGGTGACCAGGGCTGGCAACCGCTGGACTCTTCATGCACACACACACACACACACACACAGTCCCCCACTTGTTGATGAAATCCAGGAAGGAGAAAAGAGACCGGTTCTAATAACACTAACAGTGAAACTATACTTTGGGGACTTCTGGGAATCGGTGTGTGTGTGTGTGTGTGTGTGTGTGTGTGTGTGTGTGTGTTATGGCTTGGGTCTGACTCACAGCACCTGCAGGGGGTGTTTTTTTTTGGTGATTCATGTTTCTCAGAATGGCCTCTCTCTCTCTCTCACTCTGTCTGAGAAAGCTCTCTGATAAGAAATTGGGATGGTGGTGTCATTAAACTGTGTGTGTGTGTGTGTGTGTGTGCGTGTGTGTGTGTGTGTGTGAACAGATTTATACCCCCTCCTCCACCATCCTGCAGGCTATGGGTGGCCCGAGTCTGCGACCACAGACAAGAAAAACTAAACCGGCGACAGCCGGTTTGTTTTTTTTCACCTCGCCAACGGCACCCCACACCTACGACCTCACCAAAACTACCGCCATCAAGCGAGCGCCGCACGTACACTCCCCCGCCGCCACATCTACCGCGCCACACACACACTACCCGACCGCATTCTTGCATCCCTACCCCCCACACTCTCCCACACCGCACACACCCACAAACACACCTGACCAACCTCATTTCCTGTGAAGCATGAGTCAGACGGTTACTGGAGGAGCACATGGTTATTAGCCATTCTGATAATATAGTGTTGATGTGGTTGCCGGGGCAACTGGAACTGCACAGCAAAAAAAAAAAAAGTGTGTGTGTGTGTGTGAAGGAATCTCTGGAAGTGTCCGGGCATGCAGTCGGGCTATTTGCATGTCCATTTGCAGGTGTGTGTGTGTATGTGTGTGTGTGTGTGTGCACGCTGTTCACCTGTTTTTTCTTGTAGAAGCCCTTCCTGTCACAGTTGGGAATGCGGAAGCCTCTCGGGTTGAGCACGTTGCTGATCTTGAGGCTGTTCAGGATGCTCTCCATCTCCCGCCGGCAGGGACCCTGACGAGTCGGTGAGCAGATCAGTTAAAAGAAAGGAAAAGAAAAAAAAAAAAAAAGAAAAAAATGGTGACGCAACACCGTAATGCACGAGACGCAGGGAAGCGGCGCCACAGTTTCCATATTCGTTTCCGTTTTTGGCCACCTTTTTTGAAAAGCCTCTGCTTCCATACAAATAATAATAATAATGATACTAACAATATTTATAATAATAATCCTTGTTAAAATTCTGCTTCGCTAACTGCCAATCAGGCTGTCAGCAACAGTGATGCAGCCATTTATAAAAGCCTCTGCCTCCACACTTATATTGATAATAATAATTATTATTATTATTACAATCAGAAGAAGAATAAGGATCCTTCTGAAAATCCTGCTATGTAAACTGTCCATCAGGCTGGACAGCAGCCATTTATAAAAACCTCTCCCTTCACACACACAAAAATAAAATAATGATAACAATAATAATAATAATAACACATGTTATTCTTATTATCAATAATAAGAATTATTATTATGATAAGAATAATAATCCTTGGTAAAATCCTGCTATGCTAATTGCTACTGTGCTCTGTTTTTACACTGTTCGGTCTCTCACAGCAACCCTGGACGCACAAAACAACACATTTATAAATAGAAATTGCAATTTTTTGTACATTAATGTACGTGGTATATTTATATAGTAATTATAATAATATTATGTATATATGTATCCATCCACAGTGGTGCTGCGCTCAAGAACCGTGTTCAGCACTTGGTTCAGGTGTAAACTTGTCAAGCTAGCCTGGCGGATTAGACTGATGAAAGTTAGCGATGCAAGACGAGTCGCTGTCTCGAATAAAAAAACGTCGGTCTTCGATTTCTCCATGGGGAATGGCGAATGGGAAGATCAACAACAATGCGTTCAATGCAAACCACCCCGAAGGTGGCCCTAGATTAGCCACTGTTAGCCAAACGATAAGCAACGGAGCCGCTCGTGATGCGGCGGCAGCAGTGTTCTGCTAACCCTAGCTAGCTAATGGAGCGTTTAGCCACCAGCGTTTAGTACCAGGAGGACTAGATGCCTGGAGAAATCCAAACAACACGAGTTGGAGGCTTCCATTGCAAATTGCGGTGGCCGTCTTTTGTGCGACGAGCTGCACGTGCCGCGCGTGCACCCAAACACTGGGACGACATAGTGACGTAAACATGGAGGCCCGGGAGCTTTTTAATGAGGCCGGCATGTATACAAGATGTTTGGAGGGTCTGAAAACAAAGCCGTGACATAGCAGGGTCCGTCCTCGCAAACGCTAATCTTCTAGCACGACCTTTCATTGCTTGCCAAAACACCGTGGGATGAATTCCCCCGCCCTGCCCGTAAACACTGACGCACACGACGACCGAAGGCCGAAGGTTTCTCTTTTGTTCACGGACCAATTAGATTTGTTCTCATCATGTTAGCGTCTAATGTCATTGGACGATCTCCATCTATCCCGGAAATTGTCTCAAATGCTCATTTTAATCGGATGACGCAAGCAGCGGCGACCCCTGACCTTTGACCCATCTGGGGCGTTAGTCATTCATTCATTATCGAAACCGGAGCAAGAGGCGGGGCTTCAACCGGCAACCCGGAGCTCCCAAATAGGATATACTTTATTGATCCCAATATCGTAAATTCTTTTGTCACAAGAGCGCAACAATGACAATATCAATAAATATGGGTGTAAATATGAATAGACACAATCAAGCAAAAGACATCCACAAATAAATAGACAGCAGAGTGAACAACAACAGGGATAAACAGACAACAGAATGAAAAGAAATGTACATATATGATATAATAATAATGTATAATATATTATATAATGATGTGATGTTTAATATTATTTTAATATTATATTATATAATAACGTGATGCTTAAATATTATGTTAATATTATATTATATTATAACGTCATTGTTAAGTATTCTGTATATTTTTCTGTGTTTTCTGTCAGACAGAAGGGAGGGTTCTCCCAATCTCTGCTTGTGATTGACAGCTGGCTGTGCAGGTTTAGCCCCGCCTCCTACCCCAGTGTCACCACGGATTGGCCCCGCCCTCGGCGTGCATGCCGAGCGCCACGGTTTGCGATGCAAAACTCCGACATGCTCGGCGTTCTGACTTACATACTCCGTCTCCCTCTTGTTCTCCAGGGAGAAGTTGTGCACGTCCATGTTGGTTCCCCCGGGAAGCGACTCCACCTTGTAGCTGTGAGACTTCCTGCTCTGGTCCTTCTTGATCAACTTGCTGTGCAGCGGCGTCCTGGCGTCCGTGGGCCCCCGACCCGGGCCGCCCTTCACCGTGACGTCAGGCGACGCCGTGGTGGACGCCGTCTCGTTAGCGCAGCCGCTCTCCGTCGGACTCCGTGCGCCGTCTGCGTGCACAGCGAAGGAAGGAAAAAAACAACAAAAAAAAAAACCTGGTCAGTAGCTTTTACTGGTATTTTTACGGATCCCAATGGCCGCCATGAGGGCTAAAAAAAAACAAAAAAAAACAAAATGACAACAAGATGCAGAAGAAATAAAGTTCGCTCCCGCCTCCGCCGCCAAGTCGTAAACAGAAACGCCATGATTTCATGTCTGCGCGTTTCCACAGAGCGGCAGGTCGTAGAGAGGAAGCGGCGGGGGGGTTATGAGTGGGGGTTGCCAGCGGAGACGACTATTAATACATGGCTGTCTCATCCCCCCCATAAGATTCCTGTCGAATCGTTAAAGACCCAGAGGTACGGGGGGACCATGTGACTCGGAGGAGGGGGGGCGACCTTATATGGGCGACGCCACCCATCTGGTCACAGATTTTTAAAGATGTCGCCACGAGAAGTGGGTGAGACACACACACACACACACACACACACACACAGGGTTTTAAACCTTTAACTCAAAGCAGATTTTGTGTTCGGGGGAGCTGCGGCAAGAAGGTGTTCGCTCCTCGCCACCTGATCTTTGAGCAGACAGGAAGTAGCGGCAGGAAAAAGAAAAAATTTGAAAAAAATCATGGTTTTGTACGCTGGCATCCTTTTTTTTTCTTTTTTTATTTTAATACAAGTGTAAAGTTTTATATAACCTTTAAGGAAAATATGGGGGCTTTAAGATACACACACTTAAACAGAAGTAGATGGACAGGGTGCAATTACACACTCTTGCCACTAGGGGCGCTAGGGATCACTTCCCACCCTCTTTTTTTGGGAAAAAAATACACCCCGGGAGGTTGTGTATGAGCATGAAATGTTGTCAAACATTATTTTGATGCAAAACAGGCCTGAGAAGAGGACACACACACACACACGCACACACACACACACACACACACACACGCACACACACACACACACATGCACACACACTTGCAGACTGTCAACAACTCACTCAAACCAGCTCCAGTTTGTGTTTTCCCATGTTTGTGTATACTTGTGTATGTCTGTGTGTGTGTGTGTGTGTGAGTGTGTGACAATATGCCTGCTGCTGAAATGTTTGCGCGCCACACATTTCTGTGGCCAAACCAAATAACCAGGAAGGAGAAAACACACACGGAGGCTCCTAGGGGCCTGACGTCAGCGGAGCCTAAAACACACAACAGTGTGTATTCACACGGAGGTGGCATGTGTGCCATTTTCACACACACACACACACACACACACACACACACCCTCACGCAGGGCAAAGCACAATTGTCATTTTACTGTTTTTTGAGCCTCAGCGTGTATCAAGCAAAATATATTTATAGTTATATCATATATTATTTATTATGATATCATATATTATTGTTATTGTTATAGTATTTATTCTCTATGAGTGCCGGGTTGGGGCCTGAATCTCCTGGTTGTATTTGTTCAACAGTGATAATCAAATTAAAAGAAAACATAGGGAAGCTATTTTTGTACTAATCGATTAAGTGTGTGTGTCAGTGTGTGTGTGTGTGTGTGTGTGTGTGTGTGTGTGTACTAAAACAGAGAGGGGGGGCAAGTGTTCTATCCATCAATTTGTTCCTTTATTTGGCAATATTTACGTGCACGTTTACGAAAGTATGTGTGTGTATGTGTGCGTGTGTGTGTGTGTGTGAGTGTGTGTGCGTGAGGTGTGATCCGCCCCAACTTTGATCCTGCATTTGTTTAACCCGTGTGTGTGTGTGTTTGTGTGAGTGTGTGTGTGAGTGTGCGCCATCGAGCGGGGTCACCCTCCCTCAACACACACACACGCACGCGCACGAGTGCACCCCCCCCTGCGCGCACGAACTTATCCAGGTTCCAGAGTAAAGGGGGTGCAGAACATGTGCGTGACCACCCCCCGCCCCTTCACGCACACACGCACGCACGCACGCACGTACGCACGCCTACCTTGTCCGTGCACACGGGGCTCCTGGACGACTCTCGTCGCGCACACGCCTCGTCCCTCCAGCAGCGCCTGCAGGGGCCTCCTCTCGCCCGGCCGCTGGCGGCACGTCAGGCCGGCGCCGCAGCGCGCCGTGTACACGCCGCACGCGTGGCCGCGTTCGAGCGCGCACGTCACGCAACACCCGCATCCGGGCTCGAGGACGCGCTCGGCGCAGTCCCGCGGCAGCGGCTTGCAGCGCAGCAGCGCGCCGGCGTCGCACGGCTCGCAGCGGACCAGCGGACCCGCAGCGGCGGCGGCGGCGACGGCGGCGGCCGCGGAGGAAGAGGAGGAGGAAGAAGAGGGGGGCCGGGCGAGGGCGGCGAGAGCGGCCGCCAGGCAGAGCACGCACCGGGCACCGGGCATCCTGGTCGGTCACAGGGCGGGAGGAGGAGGAGGGTGGCGGCGGCGGCGGCGGACGCTCGGCGGGGCTCGGGGAGACGCGGCGCGCCGGCGGGCCTCCTCCATCTGTATTTGCTTTTACGCGAACTTGTGCTTTTTATACCGGCGGGAAAAAAAAGAGAAGAGCCGACAAGTCACACCCCCCACACCCCCGCACCCCACACCCCACTCCCCCGACACCCCCGCCCGCCCCGGCGGAGAATGTAAACGGAGAGCACCCGGAGCGGGGGGACCGGGACCGGAGCGCATACACACACCTCTCTACACACACGCCGCGGTGTATTTTCGTCGCTTGATTTTCCACGCTTGTTCTGGTAAACAGAGCATTTTCAAAATAAATTTATATTAAAAAAAAAAAAAAAAAAAAAAAAGAAGTAACTGTACCGGACTCTCGCCGCAAATCACGCGAGATCAGCCCTCCCCCCCCCTCCCTACAGAGATTAGACGAAGAGGGAACCCACGGAGGGGGTCTCCAAACCCCCACCCCACCCACTCTCGCCGGCATATGGGCGGACACACACACATACACACACACACACACACACACACACACACACACACACATATGCACACACAACTCCACGCGCAAATCCGATAAAGCGTTCCTCTGTGCATAGGTGCGTGCGTTGGCGGGCCCCCGCGGGTGTTTCTGTGCATGTGACCTCGAGTTTGCGTGCGTGTGTGTAAAATATCGCTTTACCATCCGGGTACTGAAGCCGGCCAAAGCGCACGTGCGGACCAGACCTGCATACCTGACCTCCATGTTTTTTTTTTTTTGTTTTTTTTTTTTTTGTTTAAACGATTATATCAATTACTATTATATTTTTGATTATCATTTATTTGTTTATGGGCATTTTTCTCTGCATTCTTTCAGTAGCACCTCTGCACGTGCATGCTTCACACACACACATACCTCCAGGACCCCCACAAAGCTTTTTTTTTTTTTCACATTATTAGAGATGGAGATTGTTCAGATTCTGCAGGCGCAGCATCCCGAGCACCCCCAGACATCCCCCGACCCTCCACCTCGCACCCCCTCACGCTCACCCCCACCCAGCCCCGGCTCCTCGGGCAGCCCGTGCAATAACAAACGGGCCGAGGCGGGCGCGCGCAGAGAAAATAAAGCCGTCAGTGGCCGCCATTGTGTGTTTTCCACCACGGAAGCAGAAACGGTGTTGAGACGGCGGCAGCAAAAACAAGCAGGTCGGAGGGCGAACGGCGGGGAGGCGTCTCGCCGAGATTAGTTTTCTTATTGCTCGACTTTTTTCTTTCACGCCGTGAAATATTTCGTCTCTGACCTTTGGCTTGTTTACAGTCCCCCCCCCCCCCCCCCCCCCTTCGGTTTTCCGTCTGCGGCGAGAAAGATCACGTTAAATCGCCCGCTTTGTTTTTAGCGTCCGGGATGCAGTGTCCAAAATGGCCGCCAGACTAGTTCGAAGCCACGGTGTGTGTGAGAGTGTGTGTGTGTGTGTGTGTGTGTGATCTCCATCTTCACCCCCCACCGCTTTAAAAACCCCAAAACTCGAAACCCCACTCCACTCCACTTGGAATTTGACTGAAAGTCGGTATTGTTACTGAACTTCCAAGGTAATGACGGGCGTCTCCATGGCGATGTCCGTTGATTTCTGATATGTAATCAATACTGCGGGCTTGTTCTCCCGCCTGGGTTCTCCGTGTTCTCCTGTGTGACTTCTTTCCAGTCTTCTTTTTGTGTCAGCTTTTCCCTTCAGGGGTCACCACAACAAATCAACCTTCTCCATCTATTCTCTGGATCCTCCTCTTTCACACCAACTACCTTCATATCCTCTCTCACTACGTCCATCCATCTTCTCTTTGGTCTTCCTCTAGACGTCCAATTCCAGCATCCGTCTACAAATATATTCTCTATCCCTCCTCTGTACATGACCCAACCATCTCAGTCTGGCTTCTCTGAGCTTCTCTCCAAAACATCTAACATGTACTGTTCTTCTGATGGACTCATTCCTGATCCTATCCATCCTGGTCACTCCCAAAGAGAACCTGAGCATCTTCATCTCTGCATCTTCAGCTCTGCCTCCTTTTGGTCATTGTCACTGTCTCCAAACCATCCAGCGTCGCTGGTCTCACCACTGTCTCATCCACCTTTCCTTTCATTCTACCTGATAGTCTTCTATCTCATAATCCCATTGTTCTGTACTGTTGACCCCAAGTACTTGAAATCCTCCAACTTCTTGATCTCCACTCCCTGTAGCCTCACCATCCACTTGAATTCCTCTCATTCGCACACATATACTCTGTCTTGCTGTGACTCACTTTCATTCCTCTCCTTTCCAGAGCATACCTCCACCTCTCTAGATTTTCCTCAACCTGTTCTCTGCTCTCACTACAGATCACAATGTCATCTGCAGACATCATGGTCCGTGGAGATTCTTGTCTAACCTCATCTATCAGCCTGTCCATCACCACTGCAAACCAGAAGGGGCTCAGAGCTGATCCCTGATGGAGTTCCACCTCCACATTGAACTTTTCTGTTACACCTACAGCACACCGCACCACTGTCTCACAGCCAGCATACAAGTCCTGCACCGGTCTAACATATACTGCTCAAAAAAAATAAAGGGAACACTAAAATAACACATCCTAGATTTGAATGAATTAAATATTCTTATTAAATACTTTGGTCTTTATATAGCTGAACGTGCAGACAACCAAATCACACAAAAATGATAATTGGAAATCAAATGTATTAACCCATGGAGGGGTGGATTTGGAGTCACACTCATAATGACAGTGTAAAGACACACTACAGGCTGATCCAACTTTGATGTAATGACCTTAAAACAAGTCAAAATGAATCAGAGTTGCTTCCCACGTTGACAATTTGATTTCATCGAAGTGCGTTTGACTTGGAGTTACATTGTGTTGTTTAAATGTTCCCTTTATTTTTTTGTGCAGTTTACTTCTCTGCCACTCCAGACTTCCTACAATACCAGAGTTTCTCTCTTGGCTCCGTGTCCTATGCTTTTTCTAGGTCTTCGTGACTTCTCTCTATGGTAATTGAAGACTCTAGATAGGCGTGAGTGAGAGGATGAATGGTTGGATCTTCATAAGTGGCCCTGTGATTGACAGGTGACTACATTTAGCCCCACCCCCTTTGTCCTCATGTTGGCTGGGATTGGCTGCCCCCCCTTATTTTGACTTTCCTGACCAGTAGAAGTTATTAATGACTTATTTCATTCGAAAGCACTGATACTGCATGACCACAAGTAATGGTATAGTTTGGTAGCATACAAGTACTTTATATATATTTTTATATATGTAGTATTTCTGTCACTTACTGGAGTTTGTAGTTCCAGCAGTATCTTCTGTTGGCCCTTCCCAGAATGATGGGGTGTTTGAGCGTGATGTTTTGTGAGGGGATGATCTGGTTTAGGTTTGAGCTGAAAAAAAATCAATAAATAAAACACTAGCTGGGGGTTGTAAAAAAAGATTCTGGTCCGTGTGTGTGTGTGTGTGTGTGTGTGTGTGTGTGTGTGTGTGGGGGGGGGTGTTAGAAGTTGTGAAACCCAGCGTTGTAAACAGGACTCGGCGCAGCATTCCAGCATTCCGTTGGGTTTCAGACCGACTCTTGCATTTTGACTTGCAGACTCGCACAACATCTGGATCCTTCACGAAGAAGACAAGAAAGTACCTTATGGAACAAGAAGAACCCAGACTTGGTCAAGTGTTGGTTCTCACCGGCTTCAAGGACAAAAACAAAATGGATGCCGTCCGCTTAAAGGCGGATTGAGGGCGCAATCATCCTCAACGTTGACAGAAACATCTTACCTGTCCTCGAGTCGTTTGGATGTGATGTTGGGCGGTATGCTCAAGTGCGACCAAGGAAAGCACCAGAGAAGGAGAAGACAACGCAGCATCGGTATAGCCAAGGAGAGCAATCCCACCTTCCTACATGCCGGGATGCATTCAATGGCCTCGGCAAATGCGGCAAATTCATTCCGGGGAGCTTGATGACACCTGCGGCTAACAGAGTAGAACCGCTGGGAGTCGTAAGGGTACAGTGTCGGGCGGTATGCTCGAGTGCGACCAGTGAAAGGAGCTGAGAAGAGGCAGACGACCACGCGCCATCATTATAACTGTGGAGAATTCCCCGTTTACGTGCCACGATGCGTTCAACGGCCGCACTTACTGCCACCGTCTACTTTCTGTTGTCTGAAAAGGAATATGAAAGCAAATTCTGAACTCTCTAGCGGTGGCATTGCTTCAGAAGCGTGATGACGTAAAGCACGAGAGGGATTTATTGAGCTACTTTTGGACAGAACAGTTCCAAGAACTTTTCCAGCTATAATTTGGTTTCAGTAAATGACCCCCTCCAGGGGAACCTTTAGTGTTTGCTAAAGGTTCCCTCACAAACTTGGACTTTAACGTCTGCACCAAGGTCGAAAACAAGAAGAAGAAGAAGAGGACGAGGACAACACGGGGAGCGAAACTGCCAAAGGAATAAAAAACATGGAATGGGCTGCCTTCTCCCCGCGCTGCTTTTCCGTGTGAAGAACACCAACGTTATCTAACTCCGTACTTAATTTGGCCAAGATGTTGACGCTCTTCTGTGAGATGTGGAAACTCCTCTGTGGCCAAATAGCTTGGACCTCTTCGTCGGTCCATTTGTTGCCGTCCCTGTCCATTTTGGCACAAGAAAACCACTGACCAGCGGCCGCAGTCGTTTTTAAGAACAGCGGCCCGCAGACCGAAAGAAGTATCTGGTGGCTGAGGAGTTCCACCAATCGACAAGTACCTACGTTTTACAAGATCCAATGGAAGCGCTCCTTGAAGCCTGAGCTAGAATGGTTCTGGAGCTAAAGTCTACAGTTTCCTGAGTCCTATGTTGTCTGCATGCACGGAGAAACTGGACTATTTCCTGAAAAGTTCTAGGAACTGCAAAAACTCCTAACAGCTGGGTCGACAGTTGTCCCTCCGCCGCCTTCAGTTGCAGGAAAAGTCATCTGAAGCTCCACCATGGGACTCCTCAGTGTAATGTTTTATTTAAATAGATAAAAAGTGGGTAAATAACTTGTCAACAAAGTTTTTTTTTTCCTTTTTTTTAAGCGTTTTTCTGGGGGGGGGGGGTGTAATCTGAAATTGTTCAGATTTTCCACGGAGGCTGCCAGAGCTGCGCGGTCGCGCCCTCGGCAGCGAGCGTTCCAGAAACACTGCTGCAGAGATATTGGAAGCAGTGAGAGGCCGCGTCTGTTTTTTTTTTTTTTTTTTTTTTTTTTTGGGCCCTTCCTTAGCGACGGTTACCAGGGGGCGGGGGTGGGTGGTCAAGAAGGTGTGGCTCCAAAAAAAATGAAGTTTCTTTTTTCTTTTTTAAATCAAGGCGGCGACATATGGGAGCAACCAGGAGACAAGGAGGTGAAGGTTCGAGCCTGTTTAATGACGTGTTTATGGCCAAGTCTGTACAGTGTGTCTGGGCTGCAGCGAGCAGCCCCCCCCCCCCCCCCCCCCACACACACACACACACCTCCTCCTAACGCCGCCGCCGCCCTCCCAGACCCCCCCCCCCCCCCCCCCCCCCCAAAGCTGCGGTGGGAGGTCTGAACCCCCGTTCACCAGAGACTTCTTCTAATTGGTCCAACAGGCGGCTCGGACTGAAGCGGCGCCCCGGAGGCCAGGTACGGCGTGCTAAGCTGCATGCCGGGGGGGTGGGGTGGCAGGATGAAGAGGAGGAGGAAGGGGGGAGGAGACACAACTCTCAGGAACGACCAACTGGTGTGACGCTTTCCTCAATGTCGGTCAGGAAGGCCAGGGACCGCCATGGATGCACCACTGACTTCCAAACAGGAAGTGACCTGTATGCTTAAGTTAGCTCACTTGCAAAACTCTTAGCTCTCTTAGCTCACTTGGAACTCTCTTACCTTCGTTCACTTTTGCTCATGTGTCCACGCAGGTCTATCTGGTTCCAGATTCTTCAGGCTGAAAAAAAAAAAAAAAGGGACTGGATGTGTCAGTGGGCAACCAATCAGGATGGAGGATGGGGGAGCACCACAATGACCAATGAGGGGCACTCTTTTTTTGAAGATTTTCGTTTGAGAAAATGTTGATTTTAAATTTTTTTTGGGGGGTTTTCGGTAGACATTTCTGGTTTTGGACTGCGGGAGGAAGATGGAGAACCTGGAGGAACCCAGGCAGGAGAACATGGAGAACCCGGATTTCCTGCCAAGAGGCGCAGCCACCGAATCACTGTAACACCGGAAACACCAACCACCCAAAAAATGTCCATCTTTGAGGATTTTTATAAATACTGTTATAATTTGTAATGCTAATTTGAAGAGAACACACACACACACACACACACACACACAGGAAAAATGGCTGATGAATTCTTTGGTTTGCATCTCAATTTTTTTATTTTTTTTTGCAGAGTTAGATTTGACCTAAAGATGTCATCTGTGGAATCTGAAATACATCCAAGACCTACATGCCGCAGGTAAGACTGTAACATGGACCTACACACACACACACACACACACAGGAAAAATGGCTGATAAATTAAATGACTGGCGTCTCCATTTTTTTTTTTTTTTTTTTTTGG
The DNA here is from genome assembly GCF_037954325.1 of Fistularia commersonii. Classification (NCBI taxonomy): domain Eukaryota; kingdom Metazoa; phylum Chordata; class Actinopteri; order Syngnathiformes; family Fistulariidae; genus Fistularia; species Fistularia commersonii. The sequence goes on from NC_141284.1 coordinate 3,460,651, forward strand.
AGGGTTGGACTCGACCTGAAAATGTTATCTGTGGAATCTGAAAGACATTCAAGACTGACATGCCGCAGGTAAGACTATCACGCGGACCTACACACACACACACACACACACACACACACACACACACACACACACACACACATACACACACACATTTGATAAACCAGACCAGGCTGTGATGGAAAAAGCATTTGCAGTTCCTGTCCAGCTTTCCCGGGCGGAGCTCCTGCTCTGCACGGCGGCGCTCATGTTGAACATCAAGTTCACACCTCTGTTTTTATTATACAGCCTGTCAGCCCCCCCACCCCCCACCCCCGCCGTGTACGCGACAACAGGGCCGTCCTTTTGGGGGGGGGGGGGGGGTTGGGCTGCGTGGTGCGAGGGCCCGCCGTCGATCTCATCACTCAGCTGCAATCCAAACAGGCCGTCAGGGCCGCGGCTCGGCGGGAGGCGCCGCCTTTTAGCCCGCTCACCTGCTCAGCGTCAGGTCAGACGGCGGCTCGTGTCAAAAATCCCCCGGGGAGCCGGGAGGAGGGGGGTTCAAACACGACGGCCTGCACTCTGGACCGTTCTTCTCCTTTGCAGCGCCCCTTTTCACTTAAATTTGACCCTTGTTTAACCCTCTAATGGTTGGCTGTCTCTCCATGTGGCGCTGTGATTGACAGCTGACCGGATCAAGTTAAACCCCACCTCTCGTCCTGGTAGCGGCCGAAGCTGGCGCCGAAAAACCGTAAGCGGGGTAGAAAAATGAACAAATAAATTCGCTCTCAGGTAGAAAAAAAAATTGTTATTATAAATTAATATAAATTATTTAATTATTCATTAATTCTTTAATGAGAAGCGTCACAAAAAGGGGCTTAATTAATAATAATATGATACAACTTCGAGCAGGAATCATTAATGCGACAAATAACGACAAACGGCATCTATTTTACTGGAATCCGATCCATAGGATCCTGCTTTCACTTTCACTTTCACTTTCACCTGCCGCTTCCTGGCTGACACTAATCCTCCGTTTTAATGTTCCAAAAAAAACAAAATGAAAATTAGAAAACTGTTTTGTGAGGCTTCAAAGTGTGTGCGTCAGAAGCATCACACGTCATAGGTCACCATCACCCACCTTCGACAAAACATCTAGCGTCTGCTTATCGTTAGCATTGTTAGCTGCTCCCCCTCATTGCACCACATTCGTTGCTACCAGGGATTAGCCGCTAGCTCCTGGCTAATGTGATCGGCTAACCCACTGAGCCAGTGAGTTGGGTCCGGCTTATCTGTCAGTCATCCATGCCGTTGTCACGGCAACCCCTTCGGCGTCCATCGGTAATTGATTCGAACGCCGGCTCCCCCCGACTGGCATCGCCACAGCCAGCTCTGTGCGGTGTGTGTTTGTGTGTGTGTGTGTGTTGGGGGGGTTGAAATTAATTTCTCACCGCCCCTCCAAGCTTATCAGCTAGCAAAGAGGCCGAGCGATGGCTGTGGCGGTTATGGCGGGGGTAGTATGTGTGTGTGTGTGTGTGTGTGTGTGTGTGTGTGTATGTATGTATGTATGTGTGTGTGTGTGAAGGGGGGGGTGTAAAAGGTTAGTAAAGTAAATACATCGCAGTCCTCTGTCAGAAGAATGAAAATGTAATCTCGCTAGCTTTTAAATCTAAGCCCCCCTTTCCACCCACAAGACCTTGGGAACAACACGTTTCCCATCAAATGGTAGATTAATCTGGTGTAACTTATGCACAGTCACACACACACACACACACATACACACACACACACACACACATACACACACTCAACACCGGTTGTGTAGGAGTGCTGTGGGGGAGGGACGGCTGGAGGAGGGGCATCATATCATCTGATTTGTGGGGAGTGTGTGGCAGCGCTAGAGGGGGGGTGTGGGGCGACGTGTGTGTGTGTGTGTGTGTGTGTGTGTGTTGGGGGGGTATTAAAGATGGCAGGAGGTTGAGATGGATGTCATCATCTGGGCCGACGTCTCCTGTGGTCCCGTCAAACCCGCTTTGCGGTCGCCGCGCCGACGGGGAAAGCCGTCGCGGCGTGCTGTAGAAACGCCACCTGGGAATTGGGGGAAGCCATAACGGCATGGAACCATGTGACCTCCCCGCCGCCGCCGCTGCCAGAGACCCGTCTCCTGTTCGTAATTTCCAATTACAGAACCAATTTTTATTCCCGCTTGACATTTTGCTCGCCGAGGGAAATCTGATGTGTAATTAACACGTGACCTTTTCCGGGAGCTAACCGCCACCGATCGGAGCCGTCAGTCTCCGCTGTCGCCTTGGCGATCACCAACCGGCCATCGGGGGTGTTCTGGATGCCGCCACCACCAACACAAACCATCCCGCCTCTTTTAAAGGTGACCAGCTAACAAAGAGGCGCAATGCGCTAAAAAAAAAAAAAAGGTCCGATCTCAATGAGAAGTCAATGGATTTTTTTACAGGAATACGATTTTTAATTTTCTCACCTCTATTTTGATTCTGCGTCAGCCATTTTTGTAGTTTTTTTGCAGCATTTATAGTACGAACCCACTTTTATTAATTTTTTTTTTTTTATAAATTGAGACCACATGTTCGCGGGCTAGCCCGCCTGTCAGAATATCTGGGTCGCCCCCGGCCGCCCGACCGCGTTCGTCCGTGTCAGATTCATATTTCCTGACCATATAGTCTAATGTATTTTTGCCGCGACCCCCTGTGAAATTCCTCATGTCAACTTTATTTCTGACACAAAATATTTGGGGGCTACTTGACATAAGGAAGAAGGGAAAGCGCGTGAGAGCCAGCGGGAGAGAGGGGAAGGTAAAAAAAAAAAAAAAAATCAGGGTTTACATACACTCAGACACACAGACACACACAGCCTGTCTTTGAAAACCACAGGTTTCTAATTATGTCCTGGGTTTCAAATAAAACGCGTTTACAGCCAATTCGTCTGCATAAATGCCATTCCTGTCCGTATGGCGAGATGCAACCGTCTCTGCCCCCCGAGACAATAAATACTTTATTGCTTTTATTTTTCATGGCTCCAGTGGCGTTGCCAGAGCCTCGAACGCACCAAAAAAAAAAAAAAAAATACAGAAGTATATCCCTTCCCCACGGCGGCGGCAACGACGACGCGTGATTGGTCGTTGACAATGTGCGTTCAAATCTGACAAAAAAAAATGCTGAACAGTCGGTGACAGGGTTGATTAAAAAAAGTTAAAAAAATAAAAAAAACCTGGAGGTTTCACCTCCATGCGTGTGCACGTGCACACGGAAGCCATCGATATCTGAAACAACCGTGATGATCGGCTATGACACACTTGCAGAATTGGACCCGAGGGGAGAAGAAAGAGCACATAGATTGACTCAACGGGATCCGAAGGGGGTAGTCAAGCGCCCCGCGACCCCCGCAACACCCACGCACCCCCCCTCCAGCTGAGAAAGAGCAGATTCCCCCTCCCTCCTCTGTCCTCGCTGACCCCGAACGCTCCCCTGACAGATTTTAACAGGTCACAAAGGAGCAGGTGAACCCCTCCTGCAACCCCCCCCCCCCCTTTTCTCCTTTTGCTTATTTTGACCCCCACATTTTTTTTTTTTTTTTCTTTTTGCTCCCCGCCATCTCCTCGCCTTCAGCTGGAATCAATCAATCCATCAAAAATGAATTTGCAAAAGAAAAAAAAAAAAAAAAAAAAACAGGACTGTCTCCGAAAATTAGAATATTGTGATAAAGTTCTTTATCTTCTGTAATGCAATTAAAAAACTAAAATTAATTTTTAATGATAATCTAATATTTTGAGATATTTTGAGTTTTCTTAAGATGTAAACCATAATCAGCAATATTAAAATCATAAAAGGCTTGCAATGTTTCAGTTGATTTGTAATGAATCCAGAATGTATGACATATTTGTTTTTGTCATTGCATTGCAGAAGATAAAGAACTTTATCACAGTATTCTAATTTTTGTTCCTTTCCATCCTTTCCTGGGAACTTTCCGAAGCTGGGGACGCATATTGGACTACAAAAATGGCGGCCGATAAATTTGCGCTGATGAAAAATTGGCCTTGTGTGCGCGCACACACACACACACACACACACACACACACACACACACACACACAGAATAGATCCCCTACCTCTTTGTGTTTGAGCCAGTGATTGGTCAAGGGAAGCTTTTTTTCCAGACTTGATAGATTTTCTCAATAATTCTTAAATTTATTTTGCAGCACGTCCTTTTTTCCGACAATGCGTTACCGAGCGCCAGTTTGAGACTTAGGCGACTTTGCAAAATCCAAAGCCATAATCTACGTTTTGGCTTTCACTTCAATTTGAAAAATAGCATTTATTCATTTATTGTCTACAACAGCCGACGGAATTGCACTGGAGACCCTCTTACCATGATCTATCAATCAATAAATTCCTAAATTTGAAAGATAAGCAAGAAAATGGGCTCAGAAGAAACCAAGGGTGGGAAAACTCATCAAAAAAAAAAATTGCATCAATAATATTTTTTTTTCCTGAAATCAGAATATTGAGCCGCACCACCTGTCACCCTCTGCAGATTTTTAATAATTTTTTTGAAAGTTTTCGCACCTTTTTTTCCTTTTTTTCCCACATCAAAACAAAACAAAACAAAACAAAACAAAAAAGTCTTTTCCTTTTTTTTTTTTTTTTTTAAACCAAACTTTGTCTGGTCTGCCTGTCATTTAGTGCAGATGACAGGGCAAAAAAATAAAAATAAAACAAAAAGGTCGTTTGTGTTCCGCGTCCCCGTCAAGTGATTTCTAATGACACACTGCCGCCTCCGCGGACGCCGAAGCCGGTGAATCAGCCAGATGTCGGCCCTGTTAAATCCCTCAAAGGGCCGCCGCAAAACTATATGGTTCTGTCAACGCGGGAGCGCCCGGGCCGACGGGCCGACGGGCCGACGGGCCGACGGGCCGACGGGCCGACGAGCCGACGGGCCTCCTCGTCCGTCACGTGTTCTGCTGTTTTTTTGAAGATTCTGGATTTTTTCTGCGGTGCACCAAAGAAGGCGGGGTTAGTGCTAAAGCTAACTGTTAGCTCGTTACTTGGCGATAGATTTGTATCCTGCTTTACTTTAGAGTTTGTTTGTCTTTTTTTTGCGGTGACTTCTTGTTTTATTTTACGGAGGCGCCGTCTTCCTGTCAGCTGATTGGTCACGGCCGCCCGTCCCTGGCGTGTCCGTCCAATCGGCTTCCAGCCCAGATCTACCTGTCACTTCCTATTCGTCCACTCTGGTTGTTGTTTCTCTCCTGCCTGGTTTCCTCTGCAAAGAATCGCCATCTTCTCCTCCAGGTTCTCCGTCTTCCTCCTACCAGTGAAACCTCCGGGTTCACTGATTGGTTGGACAATGATTGACAGCTGACGGTCCAGGTTAAGCCCCGCCTCTGGTCCTCCCCGTCATCTGTGATTGGCCGGACGCCGGTATCCACCTCCTCGAAAGCAGGGTGAGAAACTTCCGCTTCTCCCGAAACAGGATGTGAGAATTCTACCCAATTTTAAGAAGTCGATTTTCAGCTGAATTTGGAGAGGATGCTTCGTTTTCCGGAAACGTCAGAGTATCTCGGAACGCATCGCTCCCACCACCAGGTTCCTGTTTGCGACGCCGATGGCGGGGTGAGTCATTCTCTCGCCGTGAAACACGAAATGAGCGCCAACCAGAAGGAGGAGGCGGCGCGTAATGACAGGGTTCGACCATTTAACAAATTGGCCGAAACCCCCCTGGGATTTTTTTCTAAATATATTTTTCCCACACGTCGGAGATATTACCCTGGAACTCCTGTGATTCGATGATTTTCTTTTTTTAACGTTGGCGGGCAAAAGTCCGAGTGCGCTATCGACTAAATATGAAGTCAAACCACTGGAACCGAAAGCAATGTCGTGTCCTGTGTTAATAAAAAGTAAATAGAAAAAAAAATTTCAAGCCAAATGTTAAAGCTGTAGCAGATTTTTTTTTGAAAATCGCTGAAGGTTGTTTATAAATTAAAACCACAAGGCAGGAAAGGACAGATGGATAAATAAAGAAATAAAATAAATTTTAAGACATTTAAGATAAGGTAATAAAAAAAGCTACAAATACATAAAAATAAGTTTAAAAATAGGTAAATTAAATCAAATTAAATTGAATTAAATTAAATTAAATTAGATTCAATTAATCAATAAATCGTTCTGTTTTCTCAAAACTAATTTGGATTGTAAAACTAGGATTATTTGATCCCCAGATGACTGAATATATCTGACATCAAGCGGATTTCAGTTCATGGAGACCTCCTGTTTTTTTTTTTTTCTTTTCCCGCCCGTCTGTGGTCGGACCGGCGGCGCCGACATCTTATCGAGGCGAGGGCTCGCAGGCTTTTCATCAAACGCCCCTCTGCGACCTGACGGGGCGATGAAACGAGGCGGCGGGAAAATTTCACGGCGGTTTGAGTCGGGGCGAACGTTTGATTCGCCCGCCGAAACATTTCAGATGTTGCCGCTGCGTTCGAGGACCGCAGACTGGGATTTGTTTATCGAATGTATTTGGCAGGCTGCGCCGTGGGGTTTTTCGAGCGGCGCTGCCATTTCTACCGCAGCTGTCTGAGCTAATTGGACCACTTTCTATTTTTAAAGAAAAATGTACCGAGGATGGAGAAGAAGCAAATAAATCAAATATTTCACGGTCAAACACGTCGTTTGGTTACGTTTCCCTTAGATTTATTTTTGATTTAATAACTTTACAAAAAAGCGCTACGGAGTTTCTCACGTCGGCACGTTAGCTTAGCATGATGAATGGTAGCGTAGGGAACGTATCAGCAGCCGCGTCACTCTCTGTGGATCCAAAATGGCGCCCGACTCTTACGAAAGCTTGAATTCATGTCTGGTCGTAAAGTAGCAGTTTCCTGAGAAATTATGGAAACACCCAGGATTGACTCGACCGTCGCCATGGTGACTGATGTTGAGAGGACCAGGGGGTCACGCTAAACAACTAGCTTAATTTCCGGACGACCTGATTGACAGCTAAATGCATCACGAGAGAGCGCGCACGGGGTAAAGAAACATGGAGGACCAACTGTCGCCTGTCGTTAGCGCAGCTATCCGCTCTTTCCTCCATTATTGTAGTCCAGTTTGGCTTCGTTCTCCTCCATCGCTGTCTGGACTGCCTGCAAATTCGCGTTGTCAACGTTTCCTTGACAACGGTGTCGTACCTGGGTCTCGGGGGACATCGGCGCCCGTTGTATGGGCGAGTTGTAAAGCTCAAAAATATTTTTACATCTTTAACCCCCCCCCCTCCGACCCTGGCGAAGTCACCCGGTTGACCCGTTGCCACGGCGACCACGTGCATCGCCAGCAACAACCAGCCTTTTGGTTCGGCCCCTGTTATCTTGATGAATAACGTGGAAGGAATAGAAGGAAGAGGAGAATAAGAAGAGGAAAAGCCCCGAGGTGTCGAATCAAACGAGTCATGAATCATTTTTCCTTTGTAACTGATGAGTCATGCAATTCACTGAGCTGTGGTTACAGTCTGTGTGTGTGTATGTGTGTGTGTGTGTGTTTGGGGACCATGCCCCATCCGGTTAGCTGGTTAGCGTCAGGAGTGAAGGTGAGGATTGAGATGGAGGCTCTGCCGCCCAAATACAAATGGGATGTGTGTGTGTGTGTGTGAGTGTGTGTGTGTGAGTGTGTGTGTGTTTGTGTGTGCCTGTGTGTTTGTGTGTGTGTGTGTGTGTTTGTGTGTGTGTGTGATCCTCAAACAGGGGATTACCGGGGTTTAGAAGTGATAGCACATCTGTGTTTTTTTGTTTTTTTTCTCACATGAAACCACCACTTCCCCTGATGCGATGACAGACTTTTCCCAGACACACAAACACACACACACACACTCACACACACACACACACATGCCGCGGGAACCCAATCCGAAACCCCCCACCCACGACCCTTGGCGTCCGTTCTCGAGGTTTTATGCTGACGGTCACGTGACCCTCGTCCTGCCTCGTCTTTTCATCTGCAGGAGCAGAGCACGCCGGTGCCCGGGTTCCGTTTCCTTGGAAACCCTCCGGCTCCGGCATCCCCCCCCCCCAACACACACACACACACACACACATACACAGACCACTATCAGCAGGACAATCACATGACCCACTTCCTGTTGGGCTGCATAGCATCTTCACCAGCGTCTGACAGGAAGCGCTCACGCTCGACAGAAATAAATGGCGCTAACTTTTCGATTTCAGGTGGAACCGCCGCCGTGGAAAAAAAATGGCGTCACCTCAGCGCGGCGAGCGCCAGCGCAGGTTTTTGGCGGGAAAGCGATGGAAACAGCCCCTCGTAAGAAAAAAGGAAATGCGGCCACGATGAAAAACGGGGAAAGCTAATTTCAGCAGGAGACGCTCAGGCCAAAATTTTGCCGCGTCGGCCATTTTTTTTCCAACCCAAGACGAAGACAAAAAATAAAAAAAAGTCCGGTTTGTTTCCAGGCTCCGCCCCGGCCCCGGAGACGATCGCCTGGATGATAAGCTGCAGGCGGCTGGAACGGCTGCCCCGTCCCCTCCGCCTCCTTTCCACCGCATTTTAAACCCCGAAGAAAGCTATATTTTGCTTTACAAAGTTGATGTCAGGGTGTCTTACTCCATCTAGTTTAGCTAAGAAAATAAACTGAAAAAGAAATTCAGAATTAATTCAATATATATATAATGCAATAAATGAAACTAAATGGTAAAGTTCATCCCGAATACATTAATATATGATAGGAGCATTTCAATGGTTCAAATATAAAAAAGAAGAAAAAAAAAATGAAAAAGAAATGATGACTTGATAAAAGAAAACATGAAAATAAGTTGTTAGGTTCCTCCTTGATATATGAATATATGATTTGAACATTCCAATGGTTCAAATATAAAAAAAAGAAAAAGAAAAAAAACAAATCATGTTTTAATAGATGTACAGGACTGTCTTAGAAAATCAGAATATTTTGATAAAGTTCTTTGTCTTCTGTAATGCAATTAGAAAAACAAAAATTACTTTTTCATGATATTCTAATATTTTGCGATAGGATTTTTGAGTTTTCTTAAGATGGAAGCTATAATCAGCAATATTAAAATAATAAAATGCTTGCAATATTTCAGTTGATTTGTGATGAATCTAGAATGTATGACATTTTTGTTTTTGTAATTGCATAACAGAAGATAAAGAATTTTATCACAATATTCTAATTTTCTGAGACAGTCCTGTATAATACATATTTGTCTTAAGTGGAAAGGAGTTCCGTCCTCTGACATCTGTAACCCTCTGCACCAAGAAAACCAAAAGAAAAACCAATATATTTGTTTTATTTTTTTGGATTATGTTTTGTTATATTTGAAAAATTTAATTAATGTCAAAATGTTTTCTCGTCAAAATTTGAACCACCGATGTTAAAAATAATCATTGTGAAAATTGTGAAATTTCCCTGCAATCCTTTTGAGATTAGCGACACAAGGCTACTTGATGCTAAGGCTAGCTGCTGCTTCTGTTTTTGACCGTTAGCGAAAAGCTACATTAGCATTAGTATTTTGTGCTTTTTAAATTCTGTTTAGAAATCTGTCATCGATAAGAAACCGCTTACTTATGACCACTTATTTCTTAATCTTTTTCTAATGTATTCTAAGGATTTTTGCAGTTAATGTAATATTTTATAATTTGACCCACTTTCACCCTTAATAACGGTTTGGACATTTTTAGTGTGTCTTTCTTTTACTCATAACGCAGTAATAAGATAATGTAATGATACCATCTGAATACTATTTTGCGCCCGCGCAGATCCTTCTATTCTGAACAATGCAAACCAAAATCCCAGGGAAAGAGAGAAGAAGATAGGAAAAAAAATGAGGTAAAAGAGGATTTCGTGTTTTCCGCTGACGTTGGCCGAAACTATATTTTGCAATTCCCAGCAATCGCGGAATAGCTCAAAACGCGATCCCAGTTGATTGGGAATATGAAATAAATCAATGGCGGATGGGATCGGCTCTCTGGCTGCATGACCGAAAAAGAAGAAGAAAAAGATGTTAAGTAATTCCAGGTTGAGCTGAAAATCCATGCGGATCGACGTATGATAGATAATAAATTTTAAAAACATATTTATCAAACCGGGATCAACTGGCCTCCTTTATAGGAAAAAAAAAAAAAAAAAAAAAAAGTGGGGGATTATTTCTGATTCGCCTCCCCGTCCAGCTGCCGATCAGGACGCCAGATTGATAACATTGATTTTTTTTTTTTTTTTTCCCTCCTCGCAGCGTCACAGTCACCTGACTGCCGCGGACTGGTGGAGGCTGATCAGGAGGTTTCAGCGAGCCAATGGCACGCCGCCTGTCAATCACCGCCGCATTCGCCAATGTGCTCCCCGCCCCCCACAGCTGAGAGGAGACCCCCCCACGCACACACACACACACACACACACACACCAGATCTGTGCACATGCAGGCAAAGGGTTAACAGAACCCCCGACCAGCTGACGGGGAGTCGCAGGAAAAGAGGGGATTTTTTTTTCCAGACTCTTCAGCAATGAAACATTCAAAAATAGGGGAGGACAGGAGGTTCAAACACACACACACACACACACACACACACACACACACGCACACAGTGAGTCCAAAGTGAGCATCTTGCCTCCCCAATTATTCATTCATCATTTTCAATTGTTTCCATTTCAGCTGTTCTCTGATGCAAAGTTGTGCGTTTATATTTTTCATTTATTTGTTTGTTTGTTTGTTTGTTTTGGGGGTGTCGACGGATCACATGCTTCCTTCACATCTACATCGGCATCTGTTTTTTTTTTTGTTTCTTCCACCCTTTAAAATATATATGATTTTAGTGTGAAGGAGAAATTAACTTTTATTTTAAAATGCCACAATTTCCTTTTCCTGCTGATTTTTGGTTTTTTATTTATCTATTTTGTACAATCACAAAGTACATTTTTGGCCAATTCTCAATCCTGTGGTGGATAAGGTTTTTTTTTTTAATGATGTGTGTGTGCGTGCCTGTGAGTATGTGTGTGTGTGTGTGTGTGTGTCTGTGTGTGTGTGTCTTTCATTCCCACTTCTCATTTCCAGTTTTTGCTGATTTCCACGAAGCCAGTCGACGGGGAGGTTTCAAGGTAAGCTTACTTTAATTCAATTAAATGTATTTTCTATTTGTTCACAGGTCTTTTGCTGATTGCTGGCAACCATCTGGGTGTTTTTTGGTATTATTATGGTCTGCAGGGCATCTGAGGTTCCTTTCTCCTTAATTTCCCTTGAAAGAGAAGTAAATATAAGAAACAAAAAAAAAAAACATTAAAAATTGAAAAAAAAAAAAAATCCATGACTTCCAAAATAAAAAGTCAATTAAGAATGATGGAAAAATATGTATAATGATCTGTAAATCATCCAAAAAAATTGAAAAATTAATGTTATAATACAAATGAATTTAAAGCGATAATAGAATTGAGCTAAACTTCCCCCAAATACAAAGCAGGAAATGAGTGAATTCATATGTTGCGTTCAAGGTCGTTCAAGGTTGTTTCACAACCACCAGACAAAAAATGCACCTGAACGCAACATGATGTTGCGATCGATATCTAATATTGATCCGTAGCGTTTACATCTGAACTGAATCCGGGAATCGGTTTCCTTTCGACCCCAGACGCCACCTGGAGGCTCGTCATTGGAAAGAACCGCAGCGCCTGAACGCAGCGCGTCACCCTGAGGCACCGGGTGATGCAAGGCCCCGCCGCTCTGACATCAGCACCCACCTGGGGCCTGAGGTCAGACGGGGTCAACGCCCCCAACACACACACACACACACACACACACATGATCATGTACAGACGACGACACCGACATTGCCGACCCTTCGCCGCCAAGAGGCAGATGGGGCGTTAAAATAAAAAAAGGATGCTGGGAGGTCCGGCGAGTCACCGGAGATCAAAGGGATGTGTCGTGGGTGAGTCATACACACACACACACACTCACACACACACATACCACCCACGTGACCCCGCCCTCCTCCCCGAGGAAAGCAGAGCGGCGGCGAGCGGAACGGCGAGTGGGCTCGGAGCGGCGACGGGTGAAGCTAATCAAAGTGGGTTTTAATATGTTTGGCAGCAGCGGGGGAGGTGTGTATGCCTGTGTGTGTGTGTGTGTGTGCTGCAATCCTTACCCGTCACGTCATCCCACTCACTCGCCCGGTGTGTGTGTGTGTGTGTGTATACGTCCGGATGAGTGTGTGTGCATTCCTCTCATTCATGGCATGAGTGTGCAGCTTCAGCGGATGACTCAGCCGCCGTCTTAAGGGGCCTTAAAACTTAAGGACTTTTTTCTTTTCCCTCAAAAAAAAAAAAAGTTAAAATAAATGGTGCCGTTGAGCTCCTGAAGTTTTTTAGAAAAAAAAAAAAAAAGGCCGAAACAAAATCATTTTCAATCATTTTAGAAGACGCCGGATTTGGAAGAATGTGGCTGGTTTATGGCTTGATCAAATGGATTGATTGATCGATCGCCACTCAGCCAATCGGCGGTAGCGGACGGGGGATCATCAGACGCCGCTGTCATGTGATCTACCAGACGTGGACAGGACGTCCTTGGACTTCCTGGAAGAGACCGCCGCTCCAATCACCTGCTTCGCTCACCGGCCAATCACACGTCTCCGAGATAACCCAAGATTGGACGTCTCTGTGAGGTTGACAGGTGACGAGCAGGTTAAACCCCGCCCACTCTACGATGACATCAGCCCGGCGTAACCCACGGCAACAGGTTTAACGGCAGAGAAAACGGAGAAACATTTAAGTTCCTCGTATCCGCTTCTACCGAGTTTTACGACCCCCTGATGAACCTACCGAAATGCAACATCTCTCGACTGCAGCCGTGTCGCTTCTAATTCAATTTAATTTCACAGCGTCGATTCTGATTTCAGCAACGAGTAAACGAATAGAAATGATAATTTTTAAAAAGTCAATGATAAATTAGAAATAAATTAAAATAATGTAACTATGCGGCAAATTGAATTTAAAAATCGGCAAAATCTAAGGAATGACGACAATATTATTATCTTGCTGTTATTGGATGCAGGGGAGTGTGTGTATGTGTGTGTGTGTGTGTGTGTGTGTGTGAGGCATTTGAACACCACAACCTACTTGTCGGGCCATGATGTATTCAGGACCCCCCCCCCTCCCCGAGAGACCACCTAATGATTTCTGTCTCGTTCTCTTGGCTGAATAACCACGAAGGAATGACACCGGGCCGCCGCTTAACCACAGGGAAACAATACCGCCGGCGCCATAAATACCCGAAGGTCGCACTGTGACGCATTTTATTGTACTTTAAAATTAAATGCATTTACGTCCACACAAAAAGAAAAAAAAAAAAAAAAAAACACGGTCGACCCGAGTCGCCCCGGACGAAAATCCCCAAAGCGTCTGTCCAGGTTTCTCCTCAGGTTTATGGGCCTCTTGAGATAACAGAGGATGTGAATCACAAACATGCGACGCGCCCGACTCTCACACTCGTTAAACGGCGCTCTGACGCTTTCTTCTCCTCTTTTCTTTCCAGACGGGTCTTCCAAGATCTTAGTCACCCCCGGCAGAATGAGAGAAAGAAAAAGAAGCTGAGAAGGAGTAGGGCGCCGAAAGGGAGATATGCTGGCTGGAGAAAAACTTTCAAATAACAATTCAAATTTTAAAAAAAAAATTAAAAAATACATTCAGAGGAAATTTTACATATATATTTATATAATTTTATATTTATAATTGTATTCATTTTTTTATTTCCTCTGATATAATTTTTGTCTCCACTTCCTGTTCCCTCCTTCCATTTAGAGGCCCCTGTTGTGTTTAGCATGTTGCTAGTGTCAGCTAGCCGCCTCTGTAGCTAGCATCCATAGCTAGCCGACAGCGGCGTGGCGCGTTTGAGGTGAGAAAAGAATCTTTCAAATAATAAATTCAAATTAAAAAAAAAAAAATTAAAAAATACATTCAGAGGAAATTTTACATATATATATTTATATAATCTTATATTTATAATTGTATTTATTTTCTATTTGCCCGGATGTATTTTTTGTCTCCACTTCCTGTTCCCTCCTTCCATTTAGAGGCTCTTGTTGTGTTTAGCATGCTGCTAGTGTCAGCTAGCTGGCATCCAGAGCTAGCCGACAGAGGCGTGCCGCGTTCGAGGTGACGTAAAAATGTACGTGGTGTCATAAGCGGAAGGGCAGGCATGCGGACAGGAAGTATGAACCGTCATGGCGCCATTCCACCTTGGATGCCTAGCTACGTGATGCTAACGCGGCTAGCTTGCCTCCTCCTACGCGGTGGGCTAAAGTTTGGATGTCAACTTTGCTAACTGATCACCGTCCCCGCCCAGTTCGGCCTTAAATCTCAAAATACGGGCGCTCCTCAAATTTAGGCGGTTCCTGGAGGGAGGGCCAGGCGGCGGCGGCGGCAGACTCAGCTGTCCCGCTATATATCAAAGTGTTTGGATGCTATCTTTAGCGACCATCAGCCTTTGCCGTCTGTGTCATCGCTCGTAGCTTACAAACACGGGGGCTTCTGTTTCATTGTTCAGCGGAAATGGACGATCCTATTGGCCGACGAGAAAGACGACCCCGGCCAGCTTCTTTTTTCGCCGTCCTTGTTGTTGTTGTGTGGCTGAAAATCACGGAAAAACAACTTAGTCCGTCTCATCTTGGAACTGGATTTGAGGGCTCGAACTGAACCTCATCCATTAATCTATTCATTTTCAAATATTTGGATTTTTTCGGATCAGTGACAGGAAGTAGGAAGTAGGAAACAGCTCCTGGATGACCTTTTCTTTGCGAATACACCATGTGCCCCTTCCGGCCACGCCCCCTCAGACCACGCCCCTCCAAGCCACGCCCCTCCAAGCCACGCCCCCTACAGACCACGCCAAGCACAGGCCAAGCACAGCAAATGTAAACAAAGGAGCCAATTAGCATCGGGTACAACGAACGCTAAGCTAAGCTGAAAATAAGAGTGGAGCTGATATTTGTTGTGTCTTATTTTGAAATGAGTGCGTTTTGCTCCCACTTCCTGCTTCTCTACTCGCCATGCCCTTCCCAGCCAATCAGAGCCGTCGCCTCGAAGAGATGGAATTTTGGGTTCGGCTAGCGACCGATCCATTAGCGTGCTAAACCGGGCTTCCGACCCGTTACCCGACCTGACCTGCTTGCCCGAATGTTTTTTAGCGCAAAATAAAAAACAAAACGAACTTTCTTTGTCTTCCCCTTCTTCGAGGCCTTCTTTCCGTCGAGAGAGCTCAGGCCTGTCGCTGGATTTCCTCGCGAGTTTCACCGCGGCGAGACAGAAATAAACACCGGGTGGAGGTTATGGGGGGCGGGGAGGGGGGTGGGGGGGGGAGTTGGACGACGGGAGCGGGGTTTCGAGGGGAGTCGGTGCCGAGGGGGCGGCGGTGCAGAGGCTATCGAACACCACGTTTTCAATCCCTGGCAGAAAAGCTGATCCCTCCTGTCTTTTCCCGCTTTTATTATTATTTTGTTTCATTTCAGTCGTCTCCGCCGCCCCCCCCCCCCCCCCCCCCTGCCCCCCAACCCTCCACCTCCACCTCCACCTCCCCCACCGGTCCACCAGGAGGTCTATGTTTAGACAGGGTAGAGTTATAAGCCCCCTCCTCCTCCTCGCCGCCCCTCTCCAACTCTTTGGCAAGTGGCGGATCAGTCAGCTGATCTGCGCTGCCGAGGGGATTTGGTGTTCCACGTAGGCTATTTAAAAAAAAAAATGACCCTCCCGCTCCTCCATCCCACCCCCGCTCTTTTTTTTCCACTTGCTTTTTTCGCTATCTCATGCAGCCGCCGTCTCACTCCCAGACGCATAGCAACCCCCGCCGCCCCGCCTTTTCAATCTCTGCCTCCCTGCCCGGCCTGACATCTCCTGCTGGATCTTCTCTGTCACCCACCATCTCCACCCACCCTTCCTCATCCCCACCTCTGCACACTTTGAAAACTGCTGAATTTGGATTAAACAGCTGTGGGTGCAGCAGGTGTGAAGGGCTGCTCGCTCTAACCCTCCGCCCGCCGAGTGTGTGTGTGTGTGTGTGTGTGTGTGTGTAGGGGGTGGGGTGGGGTGGGGGGGCGTCTAGACGTTTTCCAACATGCTCTGGAAATCAAAACCGGCAGGCTGAGAGGGATAATTCACTGTTTAGCGTTCCAGAGGGCGCAGGGAGCCCAGGGAGGAAGAGGGAAAGAAGCAAGTTGAAAATTTTTTTTTTTTTTTTTTTAACTTATTTATTCATTATCTTTACTGCTTATCCTGCACCGACTGTTACTGTGGGGGGGCGGGGGGGTCTATCCCTGCAGAAACATACGACCATTCATCCACCTGATACTGATGCTCAACCAATCACCCGCTCATTTGCCGATGCAAATCTACATATGCAAAACCCTTAGGAACCCGGAGAACGCTGAGGAACCCAGAAGAACCCAGATGAACCTGGAGGAACCCTGAGGAACCCAGAGGAACCTGGAGAACCCTGAGGAACCCGGGGAACCCTGAGGAACCTCAAGGAACCCTGAGGAACCCTGAGGAACCATGAGGAACCTGGAGAACCCTGAGGAACCCTGAGGAACCAAGAGGAACCCGAATGAACTCAGAGAACCCTGAGGAACATGGAGAACCGTGAGGAACCTGAGAACCCTGAGGAACCCGGAGAACCCTGAGGATCCTGGAGCACCCTGAGGAACCCAGATGAACCCGGAGGAACTCAGAGAACCCTGAGGAACCCGGAAAACCCCGAGGAACCCGGAGGAATCCAGAGGAACCAAGATGAACCCGGAGGAACTCATAGAACCCTAAGGAACCCGGAAAACTCTGAGGAACCTGGAGGAATCCAGAGGAACCTTGAGAACCTGAAGAACCCTAAGGAACGCTGAGGAACCCGGCGGAAACTGGAGAACCCTGAGGAGCCCGGAAGAACCCTGAGGAACCTGGAGAACCCTGAGGAGCCCGGAGAGCCCTGAGGAACCTGGGCATCATCCGCACTGCTTGCCCCCGGAGCCAATCCCAGCTGACACTGGGGCGAGGGGGCGGGGCTTAACATGGATGAATAATCTGTCAATCACCTGCCACACACAGAGACCTCCAACCTCCAACACCTACAGACAATTCATCGACCTCAGTGAACCTGCACGTTGTTTTTGGACGGATGGAAGAAGACCCGGAGAACCCACGGCGAGAGAAAAGAGGAACGTTCCCCTGAACCTCCCTGGTACGGAACCCGGAGTTTGTTCGGCTCCGCCGTGACCTGGAGCCGAGGGAATATCGCATGCTTGATTTTTCTTTTTGTTTGGGTTTATTCTTTATTTTTTCCGCTGGAGTTAGTCGAAGAGGGGGGGCGGGCGGCGTGCGTCACGACGGTTCCCACAAAACGGACCGATCCCGTCAGCGGAGATCACCGTTCGGAGGGACGTCGCGACCGGAGACAGCGCTTTATTTCCCCCGTCTGCGCGGAGGGCTGAGTCACCGCCTTCCGCCTCGGCCAAGAAAAGCTGAATCCGCCGGACTCGCCCTTTAGAAGTCACGTCTCCGCGTGGACGCTTTCGGACGTTGGATCCGACGACGGGGAAGGGTCGGCTCCTGCTATACAAACAAAGATTCATCAAAAAAAAAAGGCCTCGGGGTTCCGTTGTCCGATGCGGTTCCGTCACAGGGTGCGACGGATCGGGAACCCCGAGGAAACTGTCAAACAGGAACACGGTCAACCGCGACGCACCTGGCGGAAGATATTACACGGGGCAACTAGATCCGGAACCGTGACCCCGAAGCCGACCTCGATGTCGGCCATCTTTGAAGAAACCGGCCAATCGGGAGGGAGGGACGGGGAATCCCCCCCTCCACGCCCTGATGCGGCGCAGGCCTCTGACGCGGGTCGGAATGAGCGGTGACACAGCGGGGAAGGTAAATAAATAAAGATCAGCCGCGACCTTTGCAGAGGCTCCCGAGTCCAGACCATAATATTTTTCTTAAAATCTCACAGCGGGAGTTGGCGTCTGAACCGCAGAAGAACCGTCATCAGAAACTGGTTGCGTTCCTGTTTTGGTCGGTTTGCGTGCGTGTGAGAAACACAATGTGTGTGTTGAACTGCGTCACTGAGTCAGATAATAATTTAACCCTTTACAATGGAAAAGAAAGGATACACAACATCACTGTGTGTGTGTGTGTGTGTGTGTGTGTGTGTGTGTGTGAGAAAACAAGGGACAAGGGACCGAATGTGTCTTACTTTGTTTCTGTTCAGTGGAGTTTCAAACAGGAGAAGACCAGGATTTTGATGAGTGGATGGAGATCCTGAACCCCCCATGCACACACACACACACACACACACACACACACACACACACACACACACACCCTTGCTTGTCAGGGAGATCGGAGCCGCAAGCTGAGGAGGACGATCAAAGGTGCAACCCGTCATCGCGGGTGGTTTCCACGTTTTCTCACCAGTTTGTGTCGTATCTCTCTGTTGTGTCAGCGGCGGCAGATGGCTTACCTGGTTTCCATGGTTACTGAGTATATAAACTAGTGAATTTGGTATGGGAGGGGGTACAAACTCCACACAGAAAGGCTTCCTGTCGGAATCAGACCAGGGACCTTCTCGCCGTGAGGCAGAAGCGCTTAGCAAGACGTTTCTGTAAAGGCTAATGTGCATACTAGCCTGATAGCATTTCAAATAACCACATAAAATGAGGAAAAAGTTGTTTTTTCCAGAAAGATTAAACATATCTAAAGATATTATTCGCTATTAAATGCTCACTATGAATTTCTAAATTCAAAATGTGTGAACAGGAAATAACACTAACTGATATTATTCAGGGGTACAAACATCAAGGGCCATATAAATCCTTGTATTAGTTGCTATTAAAAAGGAGAAATGCAGTGTTATTCATTATTAATTTTAGGCTAAGATCAAAAATCCGAAATAGTAAAACGGGCTTAAGATTTTATGACTCTCTTAAGATTTTATGAGAGAGGCTGCCGGCCGGTATAAATTTGAACACGGGCCACATTTGGCCCGCGGACCGGACTTTGGACATGCCTGACTTTGCAAGTCAATGTTATGTAAATGCACGTGTGTGTGTGTATTGTTATAAATACATTAACACACACAAATATGTGTCTGTGTACATAGATACATACACATATGTATACATATATACGTCTATGGAGAGAGCGTAATATCTGTGAGTGAGCTTGTAACTCAATTTTCTTTAAGATCATTTCATTTTATATCAATTTAATTTCCCTATTAAGATGAATTAAAACTCCATCCCCCCCCTTATTTTTAAATGAGAAAAATGTACTTTATAAATAACATATAATGATTAAAGACATGACAATACATAATAAAAGTGAATGTAAAGAAATAAACCGGTTTTATTCTTTGCGGTTACCATGAAGATGGCGGCGGTGATGGAGGAGATCGTCTCGCTCGGAACTCGGATCTCGGCTCGCATCGTAAAGCAAGAAATCGACCGTGTCGCGGAAAATCGGTAAGTTGATTCACTCGAAAGTCAAGGTTTCTCCGTGGATATGCATCTGTCGTGCATCTGTTTGTTCTCCCGTCAGACGGCGAGTGCCTGACGAGGAAAGTAAAAGCGCCGCGGCGCTTTCAATTTCACTCAAATGAATGCATTGTCAGTGTATGTGTGTGTGTGTGTGTGTGTGTGTGTGTGTGCTAAGCACGTGTCCTGGTATTGTTTCTATCACGTCTGTAAGAGCAGCAAACGTTTACTCATCTAGGATTTCCCTTTTGCAGACTCATAAAAGTCAGTCTATGAGTCCCGTGTGGCTGCTCATCAGACAGTGACACACATGGAGATTTCCGCGATGGGTTCCCACAGCGTCTGCAAATCTGCCAACGTTGCAGGGTTTGAGACGGCTCCGTTCGGAAAAGCGTCGGCCGCACGTGCGTCGCTGGAAAAGTCCGGGGAAGTCAGATCGTTGAATGATAACGGAGGATTATGGAGACCGCCGTGGCTGTTGGATGAACGTCGGGCGGCTTGATGGAGATCCAGCTCACGAGGTTCCCGCGGACGTAGCTACTCCGATCTGATCCTGTGAACCCCTGCACGCTCCGCACGACGGAACTCGACTCCCATTTTGGCTGGAAAGCTGCGCACGGCACGTGAGTGAACAATGAGCTCGCAGGTTTCGGGGCTGCGCCGGGTGCAGTGCCGCTCCGGACCAGCAGGGGGCGCCACACGGTCTTACATTTTAACCCCCCCCCGACATTTACGACGGCGCAACAAAAGCGGTCGGAGTTGCATCACTTTAAGGTGTAAAAGATACCGGGCGCCTGTTTATTCCGCCTCCCCCCATTATTGCTGTTTAACCTCGTGTGTGTGTGTTTGTGTGTGTGTCCTCCGCCGTCTGAATGAGCTCATTGTCGGGCCTGTGGAGAGCGCAGGTGCACCTCTTCTTCTTCACCTCCGACCCCCGGCCCTCGACCCCACAAAGCCCTTTGTGAACTCCATTTACTGGCGACTCCGGCGAAACCGCAGTCCATTAGCAGCTTCTCCTCGCCCCCCCCACCCCCCCCCCCACCTCACCCCCCGTTTTTTTCCTTCTCTCAAGAAACCAATTAGCGACAATACAAGTAGGTTAGACTCTCTATTCAGCGGCGCCATTGTCACGCACAATACCAGGAAGCATTGTGAGCTAACAATTAGCAGAACGGGGCAGTGTAGAGTGTCACTGACATTGTTGGGCGCCGCACAAGGCCGGGTTTGTTCCCCGGGACAGGGGTGGAGGACGAGGGGCCGAGGGGTTCCCAGGTGCTGAATCGGCCCCGACTCGGCCGCCGCCGTCGTCACACGAGACGCTTATCATCGGCGAGAAAGGAACGCCTCCCCCGAGGGGGCGTGCCGCCGTCCCTGGTGGATGTTTACGTCGGAGGTAACCCTACCTGGATGGGATTGGGTGCATGTTCACGTGCATGGTCCGAAAAAGTGTGTGTGTGAGCGTGGTCACCTGCGTGACCGAGAAAAAAAAAAGAAAAGAGGTGTCAGCTAGAGGTCCCCCCCCCCCCCCCCGCCCCAGGGGTCGGGACCTCTGGGCCATTAGCCCATGCTAACGCTAACAGCAGGCGGGCCGCCACGTGAGCCCCCCCCCATCGCTGCCGCCGCGGCTGAGAGGCTTCACCCAGCCGGTGACTCCTCGGTGGAAGGTCACGACCAAGAGGTCAAGGGTTCGGCCATCATTGTTATCCCGCCCCCGCGTAATCCACCCCTTGACACACACCCCAAACACACACACACACACACACACCCCTCCTCAAGCATGACATCATGCAGCCCTGGAGTCTAGAGGCCGTGCAGACTGCCCCCCCCCCCCCAACCCCACCTCCTCCTCGGCCTCAATGACGGCCTCTGTCCCGTCATGAGAAGAGTGAGACGGCCGGCCGTGAGATCGCATCAGACGCAATTAGATGTTCCAGGTAAAATTAAAAAAAATTAAAATCAACAAAACACCCCCCCCAGGCGGATTCCGGGAAGCGGACAGATTTTAGCCGCTGGGAATGGCAGCCGTCTCACAAGGGCGGCGTTATTGAGTTAGCATCAAGAGAAGACCAGAGAGAAGGCCTCTAATCCCTTACTTTCGTCCATTATTCTAATTATCCCTTATATTAGCGGAAAGTAGCGAGATAAGCCCCTCAATTTACATGTCCTCTTATGGAAGTCATACGGACGGACGGGTGGCCCCGGCTGATTGTTCAGGCCTCGTCGGCCCTCCACCGGCGAGGAAAACACCAGGGATAAAGAAAAGTGTGTGAAAAGGTCATGAAAACTACAGGCTAATTCGATATTCTTATGGCCAATCTATAAACTTCATTTCGAGGTCCCTGTAAACTTGCTTTTGGTGTGAAGGTGTAGCACCCGAGAACCGCATAATAGATTTCACCGTATATTTATTATATTATTTAATATTTATTCTTATTTTTTTATTTACCTATTATAAGTGTCTTGGCAGAGAGTAAAGTTTAACATTATTGAAAAATGATAACGAACCCACCTTCTCCCCCTCGTGGCAGCTCTACGCGAACACAGATGAAAATGATTCAGTCATTCAGCACTTAAATTGGAAGAAATAAATGGATTACTTATTTTATTCCAATTATAATCATTATTATTATTATTACTACTATCCTTATTATTACTCTTATTATTATTCTTATTATTCTTACATGCAGTTACACAGCTTGGCCACTAGGGGCGCATATCCGGCATTTTTATACAAGCATGGGATAAGGAACTGCTATGAAACAAGACGTCCCATTCGAGGCCGTTTTTTCAAATCCAAAACTGGAAATTACGTCTGAAAGCCGCGTGACTTTACTGTTGGGGGGCGGTGAACCCTCCTCTTACGTGGGAGCTGGTCGCCGCGGAGACGACGTCAGACGGATGCACGTTGCACTGTCTTGCCACGTTCTATTCTGTCTCCTCCATGATTTTGCGTATTGATGGATTTACCCGGCCTACACGCCCCCCCCTCCACACACACACACACACACACACACACACACACACCACCTCCCCGCCCCCCAGCTTTTTTTTTTTTTCCTTAATGCCCCGCCATCATTTCCTGATGGCAGACTGATACAAATCTGGGTCACGTCTTCCAAAAAAAAAAAAAAAAAGCCTTGCCTTCCCGTTGGCCACGGAGGAAGCAACGTCAAATACAGAGAAAAATAAAAAAAAATTTAAAAAAAAAACAACAAAAAAAAGGGTCTTAAACTCAGACAGCCTGTCTTGACGGGAGCTTTTTTTTTGTCACACAAAAGACAGGAAATGAGAGAGAGGGAAAACAAAAGGGAAAGAATGAGGCTGAAACTGAAGATGGGACGAGATTGTCGAAACAGGAGCCGACGCCGCGTCGGGTCCGATTCCACATGAACCTGAGTGGGGGGGGCAGGAAACAACGCCGACCGCCGCACGCCAACATGGCCGACCGACGAATCCAGGTTGTAAAATCAATTTAGCTCCGAATGAATCACTTCACGTGATACGAACATTCATTCATTCATTCATAACGCTCAGAGTTTGCAGATAACATCACCCTTTCCGCCACCAGTTATCGCCACGGTAACGCGACACCTTGTTGCATCATTTAAAAAAAAAAAAAAAAAATCAATTTCCGATCATGATTTATCTAAAAAAAAAATTTTTTTTCTTTTCGGGGGGGGGTGCAGATTACATCTTACGTCTCCCGTCCGGTGCATCCGTGCTCACGCTGCCGTACGCGGTCTGAATCAGCAAATATGAGTCATCACGTTTAATTAGTGATGCAATGGAATGGGAGCGGACGCACACACACACACACACACACACACACACACATAATCCCTCCCTCATTAGGTGTATTGTGGGGATGCTGATGTAATGCAAGTTAATCTGTTGGCCTCTGGTTGGCTCGCCGGCCCAGCGGGAGCTCTTTGTGTGGGACATTACCCCGGCCCCGCCCCCTGGAGACAGGTTTATTAAGACTGACGCTGATACCCAAGTACCCAGGGCCTTTTGTGTGTGTGTGTGTGTGTGTGTGTGTGTGTGTGCGTGTGTGTGTGTGTGAGAGAGAGACCGCATGTTTCAGCCAGTTATACCAGAGACAATACAATGAATAAATGGGCCATAAAGGCATTGCTTTCTCAGCATGTGCCTGAGAGCACGTACGCCTGAAATCTTGATTGCTGTGCCTGTGTGTGTGTGTGTGTGTGTGTGTGTGTGTGTGTGTGTATGAGAAGGCTAGCTCCCCTTGCTTCACACACACACACTGATACAAAGAACACCGTGTCGTCTTTTCTTTGTTTCCAAAAGTAATTTTACGTCCCCGTTCGAACGCACCTCCGCTCCTTCCCGCTCCTGTTGGAAAGGTGATCCTGAACCCCCCCCCCTTCGGATTGGGACCGCCGGCGCCACCTGGAACCGGAGCCGGCGCCGCGGGTGCGTCGAGAGGCGAGGCTACAGGTGGAATGTGGAATTTTGATTTTTTTTTTTTTTTCCCCCCGCAACCTTCTAACAACTCCAACTGGATCGGTTCCTCGGATCCGTTGTCCGATGGAGAAAATAGTTCCCGAGGGTCCCCTCACAACCCCCCGTCGCAAATGGCGAAAATCGGCCGTCGAATTAGGGACGGGGGGGGGGGAGAAACAAAAAAACTTGGAACACTGGAGAGCGGACTCGAATCCAGGAACGAGGGACCTTCCAGGAACGGTGACGTGATTTTCCGAGACAATTGATTTCTCAGAAGGCGGTGATTTCATAGGTTCTGTTCCAGCATCAGTCACCGCCGACATGTTCCGCCGAAGCCAGAACCGTTTTCCTGATATGGGTTTTCGAAAAAAAAAAACTGGAATTGCGTTTACAGGAGCTCAAATGTAGGTCTGCCTGGCACGGTGTTTCGTATCAATCCGCCCGTCTGCCCGCCTCGACCCGGAAAAACTGATTTCATCCATGCCTGTTGAGACGAAGCCGATCGCTACGCGCTTTCGCTAGCCGTTAGCCGCCGTGACGAGTGTCGCTTTTACCTCCCGCTGTCCGAACCGGTTCCAGGTTTTCCTCCTTCCAGGAGAAACCTCAGCGCACAAAGACAGCCATGACAAAAAAAAAAAAAAAAAGTATTTAACCCGCGCAGCTCTCTGGAAAGGTTCTCCGCCTTTTCCAGTTCTGACTGGACGGCGAGGTCAGTCGCTTGGCGCTTTGCTCGACCAGAAACCAGACGCTGTTTGGGAACGATCGCAGAGGTTGAAAAAAAAAATCTGGAGATCCGTCGCGAAAAGGAGAAACATGGCGGCGCTTCGGAGAGATTTAGCTCCTAGCGGATACTGGGCGTCATCTGAAGTTTGGGTTGGGTCGCCCCATGTTTCGATGTTAGCTAATGTTAGCATCCCCTTTGCTTTAGCTCGCTAGCTTCCCGTGACTGTAAGACGACGACTGCTTTGAGTTTAGACCCAAAAGACGTGTGGAACTCGTCACACGAGTCCAGGTAACCGTTTCGGATTGGACCGTGTTCTGCGTCTCCTTGTGGAACGAGAGAAACAACGTTTGAGCCTTTTTCCCGTTGATAAAAACCCTATTCTCCGGAATCCCCCGGAACATTAGCATTAGCCGCACTCGACCCGACGGCTCATCACGGCAAAAAAAAACAACAAAAAAAAAGGAAAAGCTAGCGAATCGATTCGCCTGCTCCGGGCTGCGGCGGGCCCGGGCAGTCCGCGCCCCTGCGGCCCAGAAAATTAAAAATAGGCGAGGGATTATTTGTGGGCCGCTGCGGTTTTCTAGTGTGTGAGACGGAGTGTGTGTTTGCTCCCCCCGCGCAGTCGGGGCAGCGGCAGCAGCGGCACTTAGCGCGGGCTTTAAATAGCTAACTCAAATAAAGTGAGAGGAGGCCGGGGATCAGAGGCTGAGAGGGACTCTGTGAGGGAGGCATTCCCGAACGGAAGCCGGCCGCTGGATTTCCAAACACCCATTCTGAGCCAGCAATGCCAGGAATGCGATGTCGCCCGGCGTCAGAAGAAGCGGGCGGTAACTTGCGACGTGGTGCGCGGCGGAGGGGAAGCAGGGGGGGGAAAGGGGGGGGATCCTGGACAGGAAGCGCAAGCGGACGCGACCCGCCGTGAAGATCACGGGTCGGCCTCGGATGGAAGCTGGAAATCTAAAAAAAGGAAGAGGACTCCCCTCGCTTCTCGTCTCCTCGCTTTGCCTCCTCTCTCTTTCTCTTCCAGTGTGTTCAATTTCTATTCTCTCTCATCCTTTTTACCTTTTGACGGCCTTTCTTTGTGTGCAGGCTGTGGGAAAGTTTCCCGAACTGGTGAGGTCATCCAGCAACGACACCCCACCGCCGCCATCACAACCCCCAACCCCCAAATCACACACACACACACACACACACACACACACACACACACCACCCCTCCACCCTACACTTCACGCTGTCTCCTCTTTCTCCAGACCCCGGCGTATCTCTGTCCCACGTCCCGTTCCAGGGAGACCTCGCTGGAGACGGAGAACGGGTGACCATCAAGATGGTGCGTCAGGCACACACACACACACACACACACACACACACATGCTCAGTTGTACACTTGGGTTTGCGTCGCGTTCTTGTGTGAGGAGCTGTTTCCTGGGGTGTGGGATGATTTCGGCCGTTCATCTCCTACTCAAAATTAAATCCAGCCCAAGAACTGATTAGTTTTGTTTATTCCTATTGTTTGGCTTAGAGACCTTGGAGATCTGCTGGACACTCCGCGACGGGCAAAGTGACATTTAGTTGCAGATCATTGCCATCTAGTGGCCAAACAGGGAAGCACATGTTTAAAGTTGCCAGGTATGTTTGATTAATTTTAACGTCTGTCTTTACGTGAAAAATGCAGACATGGCAACGTTAATAAAACAGTAACTGCTAAAAAAAAGCATTTAAATAAGGCAAAAAATATGCTTTAGATTTAATTATTGACACTTAAAGTGCTGTGAGTCTATAAGTGAACTTTCTTTTCTTAACAGGCAAATGATGTAAATTCGCAATGATTTTTTTTTTCATGGAAAAAATGCATTTGACCGTTCCTCAGACTGATTGCAGAACATTAGAAATCACTGCCCAGATATGTAGTGCATTACGGGAATCTTTTTATAACAAGTCGCTGGACCACCGCCGTACTACTCAGCAGATTATTGAAAATAAAAACTAGTTGCCATCAGATGAACCTGCTGAATTATTCGGCTGAGAACACATTGACTTCTTGCCGCGGCAGTGCTGCTGAAGATCCGACCGCCTAGTTTCAAACTCATTTACAATTAGTTGCTGTGAGGATTTCCCCTCCCCCCCGTCTTTCTGATGCAAGATTGAAAAAAATGATAATAATAAAGCAAAGTATACGATCTTTCTTTCCTTAGTCTGAGCATTTTAAAAGCCCAGAAATTGATAAAACACATGGTCGGTTGTTGGACAACTATATAAATATTTAGAAAATGACTTCACACCGCGGTAACTGTACACGAATCTGTATTGACGTTATTGATGAAGGAGCATATTAACATCTATATTAGTACAACAGGATGAAGCAGTTTGATACGTTCATGTACAAATTACAATCCATACAACACGTGACATTTTCTCTGAGGTACGCTGACTTATCATCCTAATGTACAGTCTGTGTTAATGTACAAAAATATAGGACACGTATATATTTAGAGACTTAAAAACAGACTTTTACACTTCCGTAAAAAGGGATAAATACTTTGAGAGACATATAAACATCCATAGCGCGAGGCGACCACGACACTGGCCTTGCAGACAGCAGGTTTCATTTCTTTGAATTCATTAAAAATAGTTATTTTTGTTGTTGTTGTTACACTTCTTTTCCAAGATAAAATCATAACCATACCTCGTCATGCTACGCTCGCGTGCGGGAGATCTAATCTTCGCGCCCGGTGCGACATCCAGCTACAAACGAAGTAACAGTTTATTGAGAAAAAAAAATAAAAACACGATAAACTGTGAGGGGAGGAAAAAAATGAGTGTGTGAAAATCCATTTTGTACAAAAAATCCTCAGCTGTGTCCTTTTAATAATAATAAAAAAAAAAATTAAGCTGAATCAGGCTTCCTGTGTTCTGGCTCCCTCTAAGTGGCGAGATCCCGCAGTGCAGTCGGTCGTCTGCAAGGGAACGCCTGAAGTAGCCTTTTTGTCTCTGACGTCACCAACTGGCTTCTTGTGACTTCCGGGAACCATGTGATCGTCACTTCTTGTGTGACCCGATCATGACTTTAGAAACAAAGTTGACAATGGCGCTCGCTGGCTGCTCCGGGTCGTGCTCGGCGAACAGGTGGCATACGTTTTCCGTCTCAGTCTGCGATTTCCTGGCCACGAAGCCGAAGATCCTGATAGAAGCATGAAGGAATGATCAGGAGGCAGATAAAAACAAAATTGCATTTTTTTTTTTAGTTCTTTTTTACGAGTGAAAACATGGGAGTTTAATTACTCTTTCCCGTAATGTAAATCTTATAGAAAAATCTGGGCTCAAGCTGTCTGAGGGCATGAAGGAGCTTGTACTTGATAAAAAATGAAATATTTCGAATCCCCCCCCCCCCTGCATCCCAAGTACATTTAAAATATAAAATATTAATAAAAAGCTGAGACAAACACTCACTTTGCTGTGGAGGCGCTGCCTCTCGCCCACCTGCGGGACATAAAAACACGCATTTAAACTACATTTCCCATCAGCACAAGTATTAATCACGTGACCAAAACAAACCAGCGCGAAGTGGCGGCTCGAATAGAAAACTACATGAGCCGTATCATCAACTCGTTACGTGGATATTTTGGCGTAAACGTGGCCGTGTTCTCAAAAGAAAGACGACTGTGAGCATCTGTTTCCAAATGAATTAAAATCGGCAGCGGATTTGTTCATTTGACGCTTATCGTTCGTGCTGTGTCTGCTAGCTTAGTGCCCCTGCTACGCTAGCCGGGATGCTAGTCCTAGGATCCCGTTTGCGACCAGAATGTCGTGAATATGATCCGAAAATCAACGACTGGGACGAGGATGGGGGTTTTCTCGGAGCTCCATCACTCACTTCCTGCCTTGCGGGTCCAAGGAACAGAAGATGACGGTGTTGACGGCGTAGTGTCTCCTGAAAAACAGCCTGCGGTGGGGACGACAAACACCAGATCAGAAGAGCGCCATCGCGTGGTCTCGCGGGATTTCGACGCGTGATTGTACGGGATCCTCACTTTCTCTGGTTGTCCGTGAGAGTGATGCCCTGCGCCGACACCTTGAAGTGGACGACGGTGGATGCCGGCGGCGGATCCGCGGCCAGCGTCTGCGTCGTCGCCTTCTGGACCGCCTGGTGTCCCGTCAGAGACTCCAATTCCACGGAACCCAGGTACCAAACGTTACACGCTACGTGACGCGGGGGAGGAGGAGGAGGAGGGGGGGTTAGCCTCTCAGTAGCATACGCCATCATAAGTGAACCCCTACATCTTTTGCTCGACGTGCAGAATTTCCTTTGGTAGAAATAGTTGCAGTGTGAATTGTGTTTCCGTTACCTGCGCCCTGTTTTAGAAGCTCGGCCGCCGAATTCGTTGCCGTCTGCGCGGAAGAGTCGCTCAGCTCCTCCACGGGGTCTGGAGGCAAAACACGCACGTCAAGAGCAATTGAGCATCTGCAGCTTTTCATTTTGAAATCACATAAGAGCTTGTGCTGTGATAGATTGACGTTTGGCAGATGTTATTTTTCGGTAAGAAACATTTATGTCTCTCGCTAACAGTTGCCTGGTTGCACATAACTCGCATGTTAGCTAACCAGAGCAATTTTCAACAGGAATAACTATCTAATGCACAGCCAACTTGAAATGTCCCAGCTAAGTAACATGCTAATGCACAGCTAGCACGGGGTGGCTAAATTACATAGTTTAATGTGATAGTGCACAGCTGTCTTTGTATCTAGACTTACTGGAGTATAGAGTTTGAGCACTGCTAACATATCGTGTCTAAGCTAACCAGTTTAACATGTTAGTGCATAGCTAACCTTGTGTCTAAATTAACCAGAATAATGTGTCAGTGCACAGCTAACATTAAGTGGCTAAGCCAACGAGAGCAAAGCTAACATTAGGTGTCCAAGTTAATTAGTTAAACGTGTTCGTGCTCAGCTAGCGTGAACTGTCGACGCTAATCTATGTATCACGCCATGAAGCTAACATTGACCTCTTTCAAGTGCCTTAGCAGACAGAATTAACCAACACTTTTTGGTTTCCATGTCTGCCTCAACTAAACTCTTTTCTTGCCTGCCATAAGTGGTTAGTGCATTTATACTAAATGTGAATTTGGAATCTTGGAAATTTGCCTGTGGCACATTAATGCTCGTATTGATTGCTGGTGCATTTTTACAGAGGAATATAATTCAGCTAACCTTAGCCAACATAGCGACTTGCTAACATTGCCTGTGGCAGCCTCATGTGGAGGGAAATAATGTGGTGCTGTTATTTATTGTCAGTATTAATAATATGCAGACACAGTGGCATCTCCTTTAGCCATTTCTATTTTTCTAGAGTCTAACATTGTGGCATGATGTCACGCCACAATGTTAAACTAGTTTGCTATGTCTCCATGATCCTAGTTTGTGTCCCAACAGTCCCATAGTGGATACAATATGACCGGTTGAATAGTCTACCTCGGTCAGGCAGGATGAGTTTACAAGGCAGAGCCAGCGGGGTGATGGAGTGTTGACACACTAGTGCTGTGAGACTTCCTGCCAAAGAATAAAAAAAAAGAAACAAAGTTTTGGAGCATTTAACAAACCAATCAGCAGTATGTAAACGGTGAGAGCCAGTCTGCGCCTCACTCTTTTTTGCCACTAGAGGGCAGCAGAGTGCTGGTATTAAGGCCATAGGCTGTGTATTTATATAAAATGACAGTGGTATCCATGAGCTACATGATAAAAACGGTCAATTTAGTCGATGCATCCCTTTTTCAAAAGCGTAAACAGAGAAAGCAGCAATTATTGGACACCATGTTCTCACCAAAGTAGGGCTCATTGGGGCAGCCCTTGAGACGAACTCCCTTCTGGGTGCACTCTATCAGGAAGTGTCTCACCAGCTCGTTGGACAGGTCTCCTGCTGCAGACACACAGCGTTGGGAGTATTAACATTTCCGCAGCTAAAACTCAAAAACATTGTATCCGAACGTTATAGTGAGTTCAAACCCACCTTTTTTACTCTGTTGCATCACAGACGGAGGAGGCGTGGCCACTTTCATGGCCAGTCCGTACGCCCCGCGGAAGGAGTGGCTGTCTCTGACGATGAACGAGCCCGGCTCTTTGTCCTTCAACACGGAGATGGCTATCCAGAGCAGGGTCGCGGAGATACAGAGCTAAAGTTAGACTCTGAGTTCTCAGGGCGGTGTAGCGTTATCTGCCAGGAGGCAGCCATTGGACTATGAGTTACAGCACCAATGTGTACCTTGCTCTCTGGAGATGTCAGGCTTGTACCAGAACTTGGAAGTGTCTTGGACAAACTTCACCGTGTACTGCTTGCTGCCAAACTCTACAAAAAAAAAAAAAAAAAACAAAAAAAAAACAGAAAGAAAGACAGAGACACTTTTTATGAGGTCGGACCACTCAAATAAGAAGACGTGCCATCAGCCAGCCGGGATTGAGTTTTGTCTTGTTTTGATGTGAGTTTTGACTAAAAACTAGCACCAATGCAGAAACCTCAGCAGCAGAAGCAGGCCTATCTGATTTTGACGCAGCAGGTCAGGTACGCGGCCTGGTTTCCATAGCCGAACAGCTGGAAATTACAAATGGCAGTAGAGTATTCCCATGGAAACAATCTACCCTAGCCACCTGCGTCCTGTCCCAGGAGTGTTAGCTAACCCCCCAATCACCGTCACCACCAAATCCAACCAGTGATGTAATTTCCTCTGTGTTGCCACGGTAACGCAAATGCCTCGGCCCCGAGTGTTAGCGGGTGAATAATTTCAGCCCCCATTCTCCGCTCATCTGTTGTGTCGAGTATCGTCACGGGAACGCCATCACTGCAGTGGAAGCCGCGCTCACCATCTCCCCCCTACAGCTTGAAATCACGGTTCAAAAATGGCGGAACGGAGGCGGCGCCTCTCATGAATCTTGGACTGGCTACCTGCTGCGGGGGACGGCGTCCCACCGAGTCCTCTGAGGGGCTCCGGGGTCATGGAGGACGAGAAAGGGATGCTCAGGCTGCTACCGCTGTGAGGGCTGGAAAATCCGCTGTGAGACGGGGAGCGGGAGCCAAGGTCCCCCGACTCGCACCCTCGCCTCTTTTCAGGCAGCAGGGGAGGGAGGCTCCCGAGGCTCAGACCCCCCAGACCATCCATGGTCTCCAACAGGCTGCCGTTGGCCAGCAGGGACGACTCCGTGGTGCCCGTCTCTATGCAGATGCCTGGACGGGCGCCCAGGCCCTTCGGGGGCCCCCGGGGGGAGCTGTGGGCGTTGGGCGTGCTGAGGCTGGAAGGGGGCGAGGCCCGCGGGGAGTTGTGGGAGTCCGGGGTACGGTCGTGCCACCCGGGGGGCGGCGTGGAGCTGCAGAGGAGAAGGCAGGACACACACAAACACACACCAATCAACACCGTGATTTTAAAAGCATCATCACTGGAAGAAATTGTTACAGATCAATACGTCCGATCAGCTGGACACCAACTTTGTCCAGACGTTTTGTAGGTCATGACCTCAGTGACAGGACGTGCGATTTGAGATCCTGGCGACAAGCTGACGCGTTGTTGTTTTTAGGTTGCGAACGAACCAAAATAGGGCGTTGAGCAAACGGCAACACGGCTCCATCATCACAATCAGGCTTCAGACTTCTTGTCATTTCCAGTTTAATTCAATTTTTGCAAATGCAGCTTTTACAGGAAGCAAAGAAAACGCGTCACTAAGTAAGAGTGACATTTAAAGAGACAATATACCTTATGGTAAATTGCATTTGACAGTTTTCGCTGTTGAATGATTTCAAACTTTGTTATGTGGAACCTTGGTTTACCGATGTATGAGCCATCATTCGATCATTTTTTTTATTTTCGGTTTTGTTATATGAGATCTTAGTTAGGAACAAGCAGGATGAGTGTTTGACACATGCACTCCCATTTGTAAATTGGCATTTAAAACCAGTTGGACACGCCGGCTGTCACGAAGGAAACCCAATGAAAATCATGGAAAAACACGAGCAAGATGTTTTGTGTCGTTGACATGTGCATGAAGAGATGGCAAAGTCTTTGCCGGTTAGATACCGTGACCAAGAGCATCATCTGTGAGAGACATTTATGGCGATGGTTTGATCAGTATAAAAAAAAAAAAGAGCACCAGCATTCACTTGGAAGCTAAATTAAGTTTAGTGGTAAAGCGTAGCAAAGCGTGCAAGTTAAATTTAGCAACACACCGTAGCATAAAGTATGTAGCAAAGTTAAGTAAACTCGCCCATCTCCTTTTTCTTCACTGAAAATACACTTAATAAAACCTGTTTATTTCTGTACGATCTCTATTCTTTGAATGTTATTTATGAAGTAAACTTTTTCCATTAAATAGTAAGAAATAAACCGGGGGGCTGGAACGGATTCATCGCGTTTCAGCTCATTTTAATGGGGAAATTTAATTCGATATACAAGCAAATCGAGTTAAAAATTCAATTCTAAATTAAACTTGTAAGTCAAGGTTCTGCTGTATTCCGTAAAAAGTGAAAAGTCAAATCTGTATGCGATTTTGTACAGCGTTTTTGAAAATTCTGTAATTTCTGGGCTGTAAGCCGCTACTTTTTTCAACAATTATGTGGCTAATTTATGGAATTTTGGGGCTAATGAGCTTCGGATTCTGAGGCCGTTCAATTCAGACACTGAAGAAGACGACTTCGGTAGATTTAGTGCGCAGGAGGAAAATCAAGATAGTGATCAGTTGGAGTAGGACAAAGCGGGGATAGAAAATGGATGGACTGGATTTTCCTGGTGTTATTTATTATGAGTAAATCTCTTTTCATCAGCTGTGTTACAGCCGCTGTTCAGAAAAATGCATTTCCAGTATGTATTTGTGAATGTTATGGGTCTGTTTTTAGTTAAAAGTTTAAATAAAATGTTTCTGTGTGAATATCATCAGCGGCTTATAGACAAGTGCAGCCTATATATGTACACATATATTCATTTGTTGACGTTTAGCCGGTGCGGCTTATATTCAGGCGCGCTCAATAGTCCAGAAAATACAGTAGCGAGAGTCTCCACTGGGGAAGAAAGTGTGTGTTTGGTTGGTTTAAACTTGGAAGGGCGGTGGTGTGTGTGTGTGTGCGGCTCAGCACCTGTCCGTGTGTGGGAGGGGGCTGCCCGACGACACCGAGCGTGCCGAGCCAAAGATCCTCTGACAGGAAGTGGGCGTCACCTCTGACCTGAACAGCTCGCCGTCTGTGGAGGCGCCGCCGGCGTGGCTCACACTGTCCAGGAAACTCCGCGATTCTTAAAAAAAAAAAAAAAAACAGAAAAAAAAGGGGGAAGTTAGTGTTTAACTGTGCTCTTGGAAACACACACACACACACACACAGAGGTCGGCAGTTACTGTTATTGTGAAAACTCCCAGTATGTGTCACTGTAATAAACCATAATAACGGTCTTCTGGTCCTCGTGTTTGCTCATCCCGAGGTGGCTTCCGTTGCGCAAGAGACCCCGTCCGATTGGCCGCCGCACGTCGATAAAGCCCGGCGCCAAAAAAAAAAAAAGAAAAACGATTGAAGTGGCGTCACCGGCGGGAAGTTCCTTTGTCTTAGGATGTCAACTTCCCCTGATCCTCGGCAACGCCGTTATAATCTGAAAACAGGGCAGGGTGTCGTTGCTAGTTTACCGCCAGTAAAGTTCGTCTTTTTCTTGCGCCTCGGCAAGATTTATGGGTCCAAATATTGGTAGTAGACATTTTTTAACAACTTTCATTCTTTATCTGATACGGTCAGCTCTTTACGCTCAGCATGTGATATCATATATCCATTCTTTCATATGGAGACACACAACCATTCACTCGCATTCATAAACAGATATACTGTGGCCCTTTAAGGTACAAATCACTTTATATACAATTTTTTCTAAGATAAAAAGCAAATTTTATGCTTGAAATACGAAAAAAAATATCCACGACGCAAATATGAGAGCGAGAAAATTAAAATTCGAAATTGACACGTGAATGTGTTTGTAAATGACATTCGGCCATTAACTCATTCACTGAGATGCGTATATTTTATTTTAGTTCGTTCATTTTAAAATGTAATTTATAAATCTGAAGGTTACGGCGGTCGAAGTAAATGGTTAAAATATTTTTGTTGCACTTTTTACACGCAGCAGTAAAAGGATGACAGCTCACAGAGAGGCGACAGAAATTCTGGTTAGCTGCCGGTGGATAATTTAATTTTTTTTCATAAATATAAGAAGGAGTCAAATAGGCATTGAGTATTTCCTTCAACCCAATATCTTTTTTTCACAAGCTCAAAATGTTTTGTTGCATGCAGAACTGTCATTTTGTTTTCTCTACAGTTCGTGGATTCAAAAAATGGCAAAAAAAAAAAATAACGTTAATTCATTTTAAATTCCAAAACAATTGTTTGGGCTCGTGTGTTGCTCAACAACACCTTGCAAGAAAACAAATCAGGAATGCTTATTTCCAAGGATGATATACATTCAGCGCTACACATTTCTCCTTTTTTTTTTTTTTTGAAATCGGACTGACAGGGTCCACAGGGAACTCTGTGTTTGCATATGTGTGTGTGATGTTGGCGGGATGGCATGTAAGTCCAAACACGCCGACATGACATTCTGACAACACAGTGTGTGTCATTCAGCGAACAGGAGCGCCGGGGCCTCTGAAGCCCGATGACTCACCGCCAGGGAGTCAGGCGTTATAAAGAGCCCCTTGTTAGCCCACCTCCTCCCCTTCGCCACCCGCTCCGCTCCTTCCCCTCCGTTCAAGGACCCCGAGGTGAAGGAATTCGGAGACGCCGCTTTTGTTTGCGTTCGAATGGTACGAGTGGGGTTTTTATAACGCAACGCGTGGCATCGGAGGAATGCGTGGACGGATGAGGCGATGAAGGCACGGCGGCAGATTTGTCTTTTTTAACTTTTTTTTTTTTTTTTTTTTTAGGGCTGGAAGAGTAAATAAATAAGTCAGCAAACACCTTCCAGAGTGTTTGTTATGGGACTTAAAATGAGCTTGTAATGTAAATTGAGAAGAATTATCTGGGAAAAAATTAGATCATCAAAATAATAACTTCTATTATTCTGAAAATGCCTTTGCATAATGTCAAAAGATATCTAATTTTGTTATTATACATTTAGTGATGTTACATTTCTTTAATTCTTCTCAACCTGTTTCTTGCATTGTAGCAAATAATTATGTAAAATCTAGTAAATTAGCAAAAAATTGCAAGAAAATTGCTGAAAATTTTGGGAAAATCAAAAGTAAATTAGTAATGCATTGCAAGTAAATGTCTGTAAAATCAGCTTTTTAAAATATGTAAATTTTTTTATGTATTTTTACTCATAACATTTTTGAAATTTTCATCCAATTACCTAGACCGTGGCCTATAATCATGAGAAATCTCAAATAAGTTGTCAAAAAATGACAAGAAAATGCCTGAAAAATTTGGGGAAAATCGGAAGAAAATTAGTAAAACATTGCAAGTAAATGTGTGGAAAACTTAGGGAAAATCAGCTCATCAAATATTTAAATTTTTTGATATTTTCACTCAATTTTTTTTCAATTTTCAAACAGTTGCAGAGATAGTGCCCAATAATCACATGAAATTAGCAAAAAAGTTGTGAGAAAATGCCTGAAAAATTGGAAAAATCATCTTTTGAGCTTGAAAGAAAATTTTAACTTTTATTTTCCAACCACTTTTTTTTTTTTTTTTTTTTTAGAATTGCAATATTCTGCTGATAAAAGACAGGGGCTCTGACTCGTCCATCCGGTCACACCCAGAAAGTCAAAGGTGCCTTCACACTCAACTTGAACTTTGGAAGAAGTCAAAAAAGTAATTTGACCCGAACATCAATCGGGTCAAAGGTGCGCACACACACACACATACACACACACACACACACACACACACAAGGGATGATTAAATCGGGGCTCTGGTCCTTGACGCTTGATGGAAACAAACAGAGATGGGGAAACTCTGCGGGCGGCAGGATTTCTTAAGCACTCCCACAGTTTCTCTCCTGGGACGACTTCAGCAGAACCGTCTGACCTTCGTCTCTCGCCTTTCCCACGATCCGGCTCTCCTCGCCGCGGCCGCTCATCCTCTTTAATTACAGAACTGACGAATAACGGCCGCGCCGGGCCGACCTCGGCCCGACCCCCGACCCCGAGCTCAGGTCGGCCTCCGTCGGACCTTCCAGGTGGTTATTACACCGCCGCGCGCCCTTTGACCCGCCGTACCCCGGCTACGCCGTCACCATGGCTACTCACTTTAAGCCCCAATACATCCAGTGATGAAGAACCCGGGCGGGGTGAGTTTGCCCCGACGCCGTTCTGCCAAGTCAGAAATCCTTTGTAATACGTGGGTTTGTGTTGTTAACTTTCTAAATCCGAAACCATGACGATTCCCTGAACGCTAATTGCCATTTTTTTTTTTTTTTTTTTTGGATCACGCACACAAACATATGTCCAGAATTAGCCAAAAGTTCCATGTCAGACTCAACCCCCCCCCTCCTCGTCCTCCGTCATGAGCGAGAGGCTCGACACGTCTCACCGGTCAGCCTCAGGACTCTTTTCGCTATTTTTACATCATGAGCTAACCGGGAGCCGAGGAAACACATGCGCTCGGCTCCACCGTTTTTGCTTTTTCAAAAGGATGTACAAAATGGCAAATAAACTCCGGGCATTTCGTGCGGCCCGGCCGGCCCTGGCTTGGCGAGGGGTGGATGGCGGGGACAAAAGAGGAGGCGTGAAAAAGGGCCCATTCTCTGACTAAAACAGAAAGTTCCCAGTCAGCGACGGCAACTTCTGGCAATGTTTCAACGCTAAAAGAATATTCCGAGCAAAGAAATAACTTTTGCACTCCAATTCTACCACGTATGCACGACTGTCTCAGAAAATTAGAATATTGTGAGAAAGTTCTTTATCTTATGTAATGCAATTGAAAAAAACAAAAATTACTTTTCATGATATTCTAATATTCGGAGATAGGATGTTTGAGTTTTCTTAAGCTGTAAGCCATAATCAGCAATATTTTAATAATAAAAGGCTTGCATTATTTCAGTTGATTTATAATGAATCCAGAATGTATGACATTTTTGTTTTTGTAATTGCATTATTGAAGATAAAGAACTTTATCACAATATTCTAATTTTCTGAGACAGTCCTGTATACATACTTATATCCCAATGATCGGTTGTCCAGCCACAAAAAACTTACTGTACTCGACTGAAGCTTTGTTTATGGGTTTATTTGTCGCCAAAATACAGAAAGGAGTTAAAGATAACCTTAATTATTTTGTGTTTTTGGTGCTCTTTCTCTTCTTGCCAGCACTTGTACTCAGCATTTCCTTCACTAAATCAGCAAAAGAACAGAAATTTCTGGACTATTGAGCGCACCTGAATATAAGCCGCACCGGCTAAAAATAAATATATGCGTACATATATAGGCTGTACTTGTCTGTAAGCCGAAGGTGTTACACAAAACTTTTTTTTTGTTTTACTTTTAATTAAATACGTACTGGATATCTTTTTTTCCAAAGAGTTCCTGTAACACAGCTGATGAAAAAGATTAATAATAATTAACACAAGGAAAAGTCCATCCATCCATTTTCTATCCACACTTTGTCCTACTCCAGCCGATCTCCATCTTGGTCTGCTTTGGTGTCGGAATCGAACGACCTCAGAATTTCACGGTAATTTCATTGGTCCGATGTGACGAGGCTAAATGTTTTGGCACCATGAAGCTCATTAGCCGCAAAAAAATCCCTAAATCCCTAAATTACGGGAAAGCTGTCTTGCATATGAGACCTTCGCTAACGCTCATGCTATCTCCAGGAAGCTGCTTTTCATTAATCCAAACTAACAATAACTTTTCTACTTCTTCTAAGACTTGAGACCTTTCCTTTGTTAGCGCAGTCACCCCTTTAGCAACATCATTGTACAGGTTTAACTTAGTCGCGTCAAAGTATTCAGCAAGATCTGTAACAGCAACACAGCTGTCACGTTTAGCTATATATTTCCGTCTTCACATCGACTAATTCTTAGCTTCTTCTTAATACCACTATCACTAACCTTTTAAGTTAGTGATAGTGGAGGGAGGGGCTAACTTACCCAAAAAATAAAAAATAACGCGTTGTAACAGTAGAGCACTGATGTAAACAACTGCTACTATGCTGATTAGCTTGTTGGCATGCTAGTGTACCATAGCTCGGAGCAGCAACGGTAGTTTTTGTATTCAACGAGTAAATAGAAGTTGTCGAAACGTATTAAGAGTTGCCACTTTTGCACCCAACGAATCAGATGCCAGAATCCAGAATCATCCTGCCGGCTACGGATCGCCGTCCATCTCGGCAGGTCGCTCATCCAGTTTGCAAACACATAAACCAGCCACGAGGGGCTCCTTCCGATAGATCCTGTTCTCGAGGGGTCGGGAAGGGTCAGACCACCGGTTGCATGCAGTCTGAAATGTCAACAGCCAACATGATACGGATGTAGACGGATGTGACTAAGCTGATAAAAACTTCCGGCTGCCACTGACCTAAAGTAAACATCGCCATCTTACGTGTTGACATTTTTCTTTTTTTTTCTTTTTTTTTTTTTTTTGCGGTGCATTTTTTTAAAAGATAAACGCTTACTTTGCCGAGCGCCGCAGGGCCAATCACGTTTTTTTGTTTTTTTTTTCGCGACACTCCGAGGCAACACAAAGCCTGCTCAGTGCAGGCCGTGCCATGCAAAACCCATTCCAGATGGCACATAACCATGTGGGCACCACTACCAAGCTGAACCAGCCAGCAGCGCCTGCGTGCTCACGCAGACACA
Source organism: Fistularia commersonii (assembly GCF_037954325.1). Classification (NCBI taxonomy): domain Eukaryota; kingdom Metazoa; phylum Chordata; class Actinopteri; order Syngnathiformes; family Fistulariidae; genus Fistularia; species Fistularia commersonii. The sequence goes on from NC_141284.1 coordinate 3,500,163, forward strand.
CACACACACACACACACACACACACACACACTGACAAAGAAGGCGATAGTTCCACGGCTCTGAGTTAAATCTATACATTCCATCATGCTTGGTACCGAGACGAGTCCCATCAACCCATAAAGGCCAGCAAATGATCCAAATGTATAGTTCCCGCATCACATTGTCAAAACACACACAAACATACAGGTAGTTTTGCAACAGAAGTTGCCTTCTAACCTACCAAAGAAAATGCCACTCAGTTTCTTCATTCCACTAAACACACATTCTCACGCGCACGTGATGCTGTTCCAGTTGCATCAGTGTGTTTACAGACTCCCCACCGACCGCAGGAATGTGGCCATGCAGACACACACACACGGGCTGCAGATGACAGGTCTTCAGCTTGGTGGAAGCTACAGCTGTTCGCGCCGATCGCAGGCTGCAGGTTCTCTGGCGGGGGGGTGCAAAGAGGAAACACGCCGCTCTCTCGGGCTTCGAGCCTGTTTTTTTTTTTTTTTTTTTCCCAGCCGGGTTGAAACATGAACAATCACGCTTGAAATTGGAGCTGAGAGACGGCCGACAGCTTTGGTTTGTTCCTCGCAAACACCCCAAAGTCTTGATCTTATATTCGTACACCTGCTCAGTCAATACACCCCTCCACCCCCCTATGCCCAAAACAAAGATGGCCGCCTACATCACAACTGCAGATGCAGATTTGATCGGCAGGGAGGCAAGAAAGCGCATCGGCGCTTTTCGATGGCACATAAAAATGTACTCGTTCGCGTCAAAGCGTGCAGATGTGCTGAAGTAGCGGTCGGATTTCAAGCGCGAGATTTCAAGCGCTACAACTACTAACTCTTCCAGTAGGCAACTAATAAACCACTGTTATGACCAGTCAGATACCAAAAAGGAAGTCTCCTATTTATATTCATAGTGGCAAAAAAATGTGTTTCTTTTCCCCAATTAAATGTGCATTTTGTACATGACACCTAAAATCCCCCCCAAAAAAACTCGAGAATCGCAATCAGCAAAATTTCTTGGTCGTGTCATGCAAGAAACCTCGCGTCTGCCGCCGCTTCCCTTTTTTTCTTCCCGGGTCAATCGTTCAAATGTGTGTCTCTCTCGACTTCAGTCAGGCTTTGGTGAAACATTGTCTTGTGTGGCTTTGCATGCAGCGGGACACAAAAGATGGCTCCGCAAATGTGCGCGACCCCTGAAATATTCAACTCACGGTCACCGAGAGTTCAAGAATCCGTGTGATATTTCCATTTGCTGAGCTAAAATTTGGGTGATTTTGTGACGTTTTTGTGTCCGCGCACGTCGCAGTTAACGTTAAGCTAATGTCGCGTTCCTTTTTAGCGGATAAAGGAAACTAGCAAGGCTCTCTCAATACTGTGCTAAGCTACTTTTTCATTTCGTTAAATATTGCTGTTTTTAGATTATTGATATTTTCTTACATGTTGAAAACTCACGCGCGATGCTCAGAGTTCATCATAATAGTATTTATTTGTTTGTTTGGTGTTGAAGCGCGCAGCCTTTTGACTGGACGTTTCCATCAGATGTCCATCAGACAGTCGCATTAAATCACATGCTGGATTGAAGCTGGCATGGGAACAGCTGGCCCGGAGTGAATGAGCCGGGGGGTTTATTGTTACATAAAACAGCCAACAAACTGGCGACTGGCAGACCTAATGGAACCGGAGGGCCAGACAGACAGGCGGGCGACGGCGAAACGGCGAAACGGCGAAACGGGCCAGGTGAGGACGCTATGGAAAGCAAGTGGCCTCCGCGCTTGTCTGCCTCCTTCGCAAATGGCGCCGGTACTTTGTTTACTTCCATTTCAACTGGTCTGCATGCCGTTTTTTTTTTTTTTTGTTTTCTTTTTCCAGATCAGTAGTCCTAGCCTGCGGGTTGTTTTTAGGGAAGGGGGAAAACAAAATCTCGATATGGGTGTTTTTTTTTTTGTTTTTTTTTTTTTAAAGGAGATGCGAGCGGACGATGAAATGTTGCAGACAAGAGACAAGGAATTGGAATTTGATAAATATCAGTTGAAGAAGAGCTGGGCATAAAACATGGCGGTTTGTCGTTGGACGATGAATGAAATTATTTTTTTTGTTTTCAAATAGTCGCAGCTTTGTTTTTTGTTTCCCAACCCAACCGATGGCCTCGCAGTGCAATCCTCAGTGGTGTATGAATTTCAGAGTAGCAGTTAGCACGCTAATCGACGCTGCAGCGATGAAATACGGCCCCCACCCCCCGGAAAAAAAAAAATCATCAGAAACCGCTTCGGCTGCAGAATCCCGTTTCTCCCCGGAGTCAGCCGCCGCCGCTTCCAGAATGCGATCCCGTCGGCCGCCTCCTTTTTACCGAGATGGCGATCAATCACCCGCCGCCCCTGCAGTGCGTCGCCTCCTCCTCCTCCTCCCATTCACCACCTCTCAATGTGTGAGCGATGTTTTTTTGTTTTTTTTTATTGCTGTTATTTTCCACTTAGAGGGGATTTAGTTGGCGGTCCACCATAAATCAGCACCCCCCCCCCCCCCTCCCCCCGACCTCTTGGGGTGTTTGGACGGACAGCTTTAACAGCCGGGCGGCGCGCTGGGAGCAAGGGGGCCGAGCTGCGCGCCGGCTAGCGTGGGAGCGAGGGACGATAAAAGGGGCGAGAGGGAGAAACGAGGGGGGGGGGGGCGGCAAACAAGGCCGCTTACGGGAAACCCGTAAGGTGATTGCGGCTGCGATCGCCGACCCGAAAAGCGTCCGGGTGACAGCTTAATGGCGGTCCGACTGGGATAAAACGAGGTCATTTGTCAAACGCTGATTTTATGTCATCTGCCCCAAGTCCCCCCCCACCCACCCTACCCTCAGACAAAATACAGGCGGGGAAAAAAAAAAAAAACAGACCATATCGTTCACGCTTTACAGAACAGCAGAAATGTCTGCGATATTTGATCGCGCACTGCAGACGATCTGACATTCCTAAGCCATCTGGGGAAGAGATCATTATCGCGACCGTCCCCGGGTTCCTTCGCCATCGCTCGCAGGTAGCTCCCGCTTTTTCCTCCTCTCGTTTGAAGTCAAGGACGGATGTTTACATTCGGCGGTAAAGCCGGAATTATGTAACACCCTTTTTTTTTTTTTTTTATAGTAGTAAGGTAAGGTTGCAACATGAGATTGGTTTGTAAAAAAAAAAAAAAAAGTAAATATTTTACAGATCTGATGGCGGCGCCGCACCGCTTCCCACGCAGTGCAGAGTGATAAGACAAAAGATCTCATTCATATTCTTGGAAGTTGCAGGAAGTGCATGATGGGAAGCGCTTGTCAAAAGATACCGCCGAGGTATAGCATCGATCCCGCGCGGCTGCTTTTCACCGCTCAGAAACGACGGGCCGCTGGTTATGTAACAGCCGGCTGAACCGGACCCCGGTTATGTCAGAGACGATCTTATGAGGCCGGTGAGACAATTGATGTTCTGCTAAGCCCCCGCGTCGGCACGGCCTCGTGATCCCCTCGACTTGCCGTGGCCCGAAAGCGCCCTCTGCCATGTCAGCGCTTCCCGTCGCCAGAATACCTCAAGATTTCCTGCCTCTTTCGGCTCCTAATTTCCTGCAGCCGGGCGAAAGGCGAGCCGTTGTTACGCGTCAGTCCGCGGAGCATCTGTAAATCCCCATCGCTCCCGGCCATCGGCTTCCTCTACGCGTGCCAGCGAGGGTTTTTGCGGAAGCCCTCCACCCTGAACCGGCACGAGACGCATTTCTGCTGACGGCGATGATGTTCTCTGTCTGGGTCGAGGCGGAAAGACGCCCGCAAAAAGTGCTGGCTCGAATCATTTAGAACGCTGGTCCAGACCTGTGTCATCGGACAACTGCGTCGTATCGGGAAGGATTTCCTGTTAAAAAACGCCGTTATGAGTTCAATATCACCAAGCGCGCGTCCTCCGGTTTGATAAACGGCGGTCTTCCCGAATAGCCGACTCCCACTTGAGCGACCGCCACAACAGCGGCTTCCTTTTCGGCTCACCGCGAGTCACCGGGCGCTTCCAACCCGCGGCACGCCGTCAGGAGACCGTCAAGTCAGCTGGCTCCCGACGCCGAAATAACGTCCATCCAAACGGGAATGTCAAAATGAAGCGTCAAAAGCGTCCAATCACACCCTCGCCAACTTTTTGACGTTCTCAGATTCTCCAGAATTTAAGGAAACGTCGTCGGACTTTGACGTCCATCGCTTGAGTCTTCCCAGACTTGAATTTGACTCTTAATCCGATCTATGTTCAAACGAGGCTCTGCAGCTGCCGACCGCATCTTCGCCCCCCCCCCCCCCCCCCCCCCGCCGAACAGCTGCCTCCGTCTGTGAACAAACACCAGGAAGCGAATGCCGCTCCATCAGGCCTCCGTAATCCGGCGGCGGCAGGAAATGAGCCGCCGCTCGCCGCGTCTCAATGGGAAACTAGCTGGACGCAGGAAACAGGTCCGACTCGGGGTAGTGGAGTCAGGTGTTTGAGGCCATGTAGTCTTTTTTTTTTTTTTTTTACCCTCAATGAATGGACGATGCTATTACTGGATAGCATCTTGTCACCTAGCAACATCATTGTTCTTTTTTTTTTTTTTTTTTTCTTCCCGCCCGACAAAAAAAACGAACGAGTCTCTCCCCCTTCGGAGGCCGGTCTGCAGCTTCTCAACTCTTTGCAAACATTCTTGTTGCGTGCGCTCACTTAGGGAAAAACGCACATGTGCTCGGTGTTCACTTTCATCTTTCACGAAGCGTTAATTCACTTTGGCCGAGCTGCCGTCGCGGAGAGAAACCCCCGTCGGACCGCCGGACCCGCAACAAACGGGCCATTGTGCGGACGTTAGCCGCTAACAGAGGCTCTCGCGGGTCAGAAGCTAATGCTTTAACCCATCGTTATTAGCGAGTTCTACACCTTCCAGCCACAGATGTCGTGAACGACGAAGGTGATCGATCGGATTGTTGTTTCGCGGTTGTGAATTTTTGTTTTGGTATCGTTGCTAATTAGGGTGTAATTACACAGCTATTACATGCATTTAAAAACAATCGTAGTTTATACTTTTCTTTCTAACTCGGAGAGAGAGATTATTTTCTGTTTCATCCGGAAAAAGCACCGGCGCTTCGACCGGGAGCTATTTCATCGCGGAGCGTGTGTTTATTTATTTGTTTCTCTATTTGCTATGCTAGCAGAAGTATGAGCATCACCGACCGGAGAGAAAAAAAAAAAGTTTTCAAAGAGTTTTTTTTTTTTTTTTTTTTTGGTTCAGTTCAGGTCATTAGTGCAGGAAAAGGGGGAGGCGAGGGTGCGATCAACACCAATACATCAGCTCCCCCTGACCGGGCCAACAGAACGCCTGCAAGGAGGATGAGATCATGAAAACGAACGCAGCAGTGGAACAAACCACCTCACCGTCTTTGCCGGGCGAGATGTCTGGAGGTGGAGGTCGCGGTTTCCAAGGCCGTTAGCTCGACGGCGATAAAAAAAAACGGAATAAAAGAACATGATTAAAAGCAAGGGGGAGGGGGGGGGGGGTCGGGGTGGCGCTCCTGAGGCGGGTGTGTGTTTTGTTAAAAGCGAAAGCAATTAGGAGGAATTCCAGAAAGTCGGCACGTAGGAGTGTGTTCCCGAGCATGAATTGACTCCTTAAATGGGAGGGGAGGGGGGGTAACGTTGTATAAACAACAGGCGGCGGAGGCAGAAATGCAGAGAGAAGGGTCAACGGTGAGAGAAGGGATGAAGGAAAGGCAGAAGAAGAAGCGCAGAACAAAAGAGTTTGCTCCGGCACGTGTACGTACCCAGGGACGCCGTCATGACTCTTCTGGGACGGAGAAAACCTGCCGGGTTTCCCCGTCGTCCGTCCCCCTACCTCCAAAACAAACAAAAAAAAAAAACTCTCGGTCTCCTCTCCCTTCTTAGGTCTACTCCTGTCTTCCGCTTCCCCAGGCGCTGAAAAGTTTTTTCGCTCGCTCAGGAGCTGCCGGACGTCGGTGCCGCCATGCCGGACCGGGTTCTGTCCACCTCCCGCGGAGGGGGGGGGGAGAAAAAAAAAAAAAAAAAAGCAACCGGTTTGTTGTGACACGGTTTGACTTCTGGGCTCGTATGAAAGCTGGGACTGAACGGAGGGAGAGACGGACCCCCTCCCCTTCCTCCTCCATCCTCTACCCTCCCTCCTTCCCTCCTTCCCTCCCCCTTCCTCTCGCTGACCACTGAGCATTGTTCCTGCCGGGGCCGCCGCGAGCTCTTCCACCCAATCAGACGGGACTTCGGGGTGGAGAGGGAGGGGGTCAGAGGTCACATGTGGCCTTTTATGGTGGTGGAAAGTAGGGGGGGGGGTCTCTATGTGTGTGTGTGTGTGTGTGTGTGTGTCCACTCCCACCATCTGCTCGCCACAAATGCAGAGACAATGGCATGTGGAGACGCACCGGCCGCCATCCGTGGCCATGTGTCCCGTCTTGGCATGTCGTAAATGACTACACACACACTCACACACACACACACACACGTACACACAGGAAACGAGCAACTCCGTCCATCCATCCGCCCACGCTGCTACTTCATTTCGCAATTTCTTATCAATGTGTTTTTATTCTAGATGAGGGGGGAAACTAAAAACGTTGTTTACTGTCCAAAAAAAAACAAGCACCAAATCGTTCTGTTAATCAAATCTATTGATGAGCTTCTGGGTCTGATAGAAGCTAAAAAGTGATATAAGTGAAATATTCAACGCATGGTCACAGAGAGTTCAAGAATCCACATGATATTTCCACTTGCTGAGCTAAAATGGGCGATTTTGTGATGTTTTTGTGTCTATGCACGTCGCAGCAAAGCTAATGCCATGTCAACAAACAGCTATGCTAAGCTAACATGCTCCTTCAGTATGTCTAATAGGATTAAAAGCTATACTAATATCGCAGGTATTTGGATTAAATGTCGATTAGACTTGTTAAAAGTCGCTTATTGACGATTCCGGTATTGATTGTCATGATGATTGATTGTCAGCAGTGACAAACTTTGGAAATATTTCCAAAAATTAAAAAAAATTTTTTTTTTTTTTTTGTTGTATTTTCACACTTTTTAAAACAAATAGAATGCGAGGAGAAGTTGTAACCCCAACATCAGTGTGTTTTGGTCCCTAGCTGTGTGTGTGTGTGTGTGTGTGTGTGTGTGTGTGTGTGTGTGTGTGTAGCAGCAGCTTCCAGCCCATTTTGTTTACACTAGGATGACAGATTGCGCCCCCGAGCGTTAACCACATGTTTGGAGGTAATTAAACTATAAAATATCCCCAACACACACACACATACACACACACACACACACACACACACACTCACACTCACACTCACACACACACACACACACAAAACCGCATCGGTAGCCTTTGAGATCCTCCTCGTCTTTCCTTTTGAGACCTGGTCAGACATCTGACGGGGCGGCGGCGGGGGCTCGGCCACTCCTCTGTTACTTTCTCCTGACCTTTGACCCCCCCCACGGGGTCGAGACAGTCAAGTGTTTGTCTGGGCGGACCATCTGCCCCCCCCCCCCCACTCCTCCCAACCCGCTAAAACCTCGGCCTCTCCGCATTCCTCTGGCCGAGAGCTGCTTCCGCTGGCGTGTTTATTTTGATGTGGCCACGAGTACACACCGGAAGCGGCGTTACATAACCGTCCCGCGGAGAGACGGCGGTCGGGGTTCGTCGTGGGGTTGGCAACCGGGGGGAAAAAAAACAAACTGTTTTTTTTCCAGATACAGTTTTCTGAAGTCTTGTTGTTCCTAGTCGACAGCCGCGCCGAGGGTGAATCCCTCATCGTAAAGTGGAAAAGGATTTTCCCAACTTGTGTTTGACACGCCGAGAGCTAGTTTTCCTGCATGGCAGCGACCGAACTGTCAAACACCAACTGCGTGTTGGTGTTTTCGTCCACCAAGATGCGCATTAATAACATGAGCGGAAAGTTAACCCACCGGAGTTAAACCAGCAACCCTCTTCCCTTGAGAGGGGATTGCTCCGAGCAGGTAGGAAAAGTCGCTTTGTCCGTAAAATCGGACGAGACAGAAACCCGGAAAAGTGCTTTTCTGCTCCTCTGCTTGAGAAAAACCCAACGGGGTCGGGCTGACAAACGTTTGGATAGCACATGTTTTCTGCCCAAATACTACCCGCTTCACAAAAACATACAGAAATTCGCTCCAATTAGACACAGAGGACAAACGGAGCCTCCGCGGATGTAGCTGTGTGCACAAATAAGCCATAACAGGTTCAAAGAAGCCGAATCCTTCATCAAAGTAACCCAAGAAGGAACCAGAAATGTGATAATGCGACACAAAAAATGACTCGCCCTCGCCATGGCAACAAAGGCTGGTGCCACCAAGGGCTCATCCTCAACTACAAAAATTTGTTAAACCCTTTGACCCCTTGTTAGCCACTCGCAACGTAGGCGCTAATTAGCGTCTAAATGCTAAAAATCAACGCAAAGAACTATGAAATGACAGATGGTACAAGAAGAAGCTAACAAACATTAGCGCCTGTTAGCTGTTTTGCTCTCGGTCTGTATGACTACAGCACACACACCACAAACGCAACATACCAGGACCCCGGGACGCCTGGCATGATTCGCCCGATGATAACACACACACACACACACACGCTGAGGAGGACCACGTTGACGGGCTCAGCCGTCTGCAATCGCTCCGCAAATCCCCGTCGCCCCGGGTCAAGTTGTGATTACTGTAATTACAGTAAACACCAAATAAAAATAATTGAAACAAGGAATCCGACTGCGCCGACGGGGCGCATTCTTTCCCAGGCCGTCGGCTGGCTTTCAAGTGGGAAACAGGAAACTGCCGTCTGACCCCGAAAAAAAAACAAAAAAAAAACGGGAGAACCGCCGTGGGATGTTGAACCCCAACCCCCCACCAGGCCCGGGGAAGAACAAGGTGTTTTTCCAGAAGTTAGGGTCGTCCCCATCCTGCCTTCTCTCTTTTCTTAAACTTGTTTACAATAAACACACCATAGTACCATCATGAATATCAGCCGGGTTTGTTATCGATAAACAGCCGGCCGGACGCAAAGGTCAATGGTTATGCTTACGTGCGCGTCCGGAAGGGGAAAACAACGTAGAACAAGGTGATAAACTTTGATTTCTTTTTTTTTTTTCTCTGACTTTTAGTTTTGTTTTCAGTGTGACTTTTTGATTTCGGCTGATCGGAAGTGAAGGATGTTGTGTGTTTCCTATGTAATTCCTGGTTTTCTTTGTTTTTTTTTTATGGAAAATATACATAACCCCTTGAGCAACAACAGTGTTTTCTTAAGAATTATTATCATCAGTAAGCCTGTGTTTTCTTTTTTTTGGTTTTGTTGTTGTTGTTGTTGTTGTTGCTGCAGTGACTCACTACTGCCACCCTCAGGCGAAAAGTAGTATTACAAGACAAGTGAGACTTGTTGCGCTAGCCGGCTAGCATGCTAATGCCGCGTTTTAAATTAAACAGCGTTACACGTCAGGAACGCGGCATTCTTTTTACACGTCTGAAGACAGTACGTCTTCATACACGGGTACAGCTCGAAAAATTAACACCATGAAAAAAAAAAGGATGTTATAGAGATTTATATAAGAATAATATTGTTTGTCAGTTCAGTGAAGTGAAATCTATATATTGTATAGTTTAATTACACATAGAGTGAAATAATTCAAGCCTTGATTTATTTATTTTAAGTTTTGATGATTACGGCCTACAGATAACAATAACCAGAAATCAGTGCCCATACATATATGTATATGGTTTATATTTATATAAACAGTAGTGTGTTCTCGCCCAGCTCGGCCATCTCGGATTTTAAAACCCAGGGGTGTCGCTGATGTTCTGCCAAGATCAAATTCCCTTTTACGGATCGCATTTACCGCCCCGATTCTGACGTTAGAAACCCAGCCCTCTGACTTCTGAGCGCGGCCACGGCTCCAGAGCACAATGTGCTTAATGACAAAAAAAAAAAAAAAAAAAAAAAAAAAACTGAATGAAATGTGACGGCCACGGAACACCTCCTGCACACACTTCAGCCAAAAAAAAAAAAAAAGTTGTGCAGCTGTGTATCTCCGCGGCCTGCGTTCCCCCCTCCGGATGTCCCGGCAACAAAAGACCCTCCCCTCCCTGAACAGGACGCGGGTGGACATCCTGCGAGCGCCGGCCTTCCTTAGTCACCCTCGACTATTATTAGCCGCATCAGCTGATAGGATGTCCAAACCCAGTCCTGTGCACGAGGCGAATCATTTAATAAGACCTTGATTTGCCAAAAACAGACCCGTGCCCTCTGTAACTAGCCAACGGCGACAACGGACCGGCCAGGTGTGTATGTGTGTGTGCATGCATGTGTGTGTGTGTGTGGGGGGAACATTCCAGCCGGCTCTTGTACCCCATTGAGAGCAAGCGTCTCGGCTAAGACTTTCTCGCAGATGAAGCGGGAAGCGCAGATATAGACGATCACACACACACACACACACACACACAAACACACGGGGGAGGGGAAGCGTACCTTGCGTGCCGCTGTCCCATAGGCCGCCGGCGCCCAGCTGAGAAAGCTCTGAGAAGTTTTTCACTGGGGAGAGAAGAGGGAGGGAGATAAGACAGGGGGGAAAGTGTGTGTGTGTGTGTGTGTGTGTGTGTGTGTGTGTGTGGAGAGTCATCTCTCACCGTACGGCGTCGGAGGAGACACCGGGAAGGCAGGGGTGGGCGGGACGGCGTTGTGCCGGTTCTCGCTGTTGGTCTTGCAGAGCTGCTGATGCTTCTGAAACAATGGAGAGGAAGAAGTGAGAAGGAAACCAAACAAGGAGATGTATTGAGCTTTTTTTTTTTTTTTTTTTTACGGTTTAATGTGACAAACACACGCTCACACACACACCACCAGATATCGGTCTTGTGATCTGTGTGCGGCTGCAGCCTTTGTTTTGGTGTAAACACCCCGGGCCGCTCATGCCACCCAGCCAGAAGAATGAACGCAAGAATTAAAAAAAAAATGAAACAAAAAAAGGAGTGGAAAAAGTGGAGGAAAAGTAGTTTCGTCCCCGCAGGATGTTTGTGCGCGTGACGGCGGGATCGGACCCGACCGGACCCGACCGGACCCGCGGGCGCGTTTCAGATCCCCGTTGATCTCGTCGCTGTCGGTAACGGTTAAGTAAATCAAGTATGTGTGTGTGTGTGTGTGTGTGTGTTGAAACGGGCCAATGGGATGGGCGTATGTGCGTCAACCGTTAGCCACAAGCATTTCCAAACGGCATTAGCCAACGGGGGCGGTTTCCCCTGTCTGAGACGCCGGGCGTCTCCTCAGAAAACACAACTAATTATATATTGATTAGTAGTGAGACATCTCATTCCCATGGCAGGTAATTGTTTGGGAATAAAACATCCGAATAATTGGGCGACGGCCGGATGCCACAAGGGTTCCGCACTTTTTGGTCGGAAATAAAAAATAAAAGAGGAAATAAAAGGCGAGTTGCCGGCTCAAGAAAGAGGGATTGGTAATCGTATTTCCAATTAGCCTCGGTTGCGTTCGACCCTGAATCCGGCTGGTGGCTAACAGCTAGCTAGCTAGCTATTGAGTGAACAAGTGCTGTCTGTGTGACAGCACGACGTCTTCAAGCGTAATAAAAAAAACATTATGTCCTGGTCAAATTGTTGACTTTGTGGCCCGGATGCTATTGTGTCGCTAACATTAGTCTTGTGAATTTCACTTGATTTCATGTGTTTTCTTGGTATTTTTCACTAAGAGCTCCAGCAGAGGGGGATCTGTTGGCGAATCTGCACACACTGTATTTCAGGAATGACATGTTTTTTGGAGATTATTGATTTATTCAATTTGTTTGTTGGTTGTGCAATGATAAATCTGACTTGAGTTTCGGTCCTGACAGGTAGCGAGCATGTTAGCATTCAGAGAGAAGGCCCGACTGCTAGTGTTAGCATCAAGTCTATGATCTGATTAGCCAAGATAAACACCATTTCGCTTTGAGGCCGTTGCTGTGCGAAGGAGTTGTGCCTGCTTGTGAAACTTCCCGTGTTGTTCGCCGTCACACGACGCATTCTTCTGCTTTTCCACGTTCTCCACACCGCATTTCTACAAGTCACCGGCGTGAAACAGCTTTAACTCCCCGCTGAACACTGAAAATATAGAGATTCCAGGCCCAGATCAGACCCGAAGGCTCCCAAGAGGCGCTGTTTTCTGGCTGCTTCGAGCATTAGCATTAGCATCCCGGCTGCACCCGAGTTGATTCCCTGTGAAAGCGAAACCGAAAGCGCTCTGAGATGTATCCCCGATGTGCCCGAATCAAGGGCCGGTTGAAACAGAACCCAGAAAATGTTGTAGGAACATTCCAAGTGCGATATTTTGCTGTCTGGGAAGATTACCTGAGCTGGAGAAAGGGTGGGGTTGTGGATGGGAGAGATTCCGAAGCACTGATTCGAACCCGCCCTCCAGCCGGGACTGGGGAGGCCGGCGTAGTCCGTCACGTCGGTGAGCTGCCTCCGCTGCCTCCAGCCTGACGGGGGGAAAGGAGACACGAAGAGGAGACGGACAGATTAGCGTCTCAAGTGTAATCAGACAAAGGATTGCAGCTCCTCCTCCTGTGAAATTAAATCCACTGTCTCTCGGAAGTCGCGTTCGGCGGCGGCGGCGGCGGATGACGCCGATGCCGCGCCCCCCTTGTTTGCCGCGTCTGGCCCGAGACAAAGGCGTCTATCAGCTCCTTTTGCGTGGCTCCCGTCTGAGTTGATGATTCAACAGCCAGTACGGGAAAAAACTCAGGCGCGGTAGGAAATTTTTGGAGTTCCCTGGAGTTTCCGGAACCACATTACGGTTCTTTAGGACTCACCTGACGTGGGTGCTTGGTGGAACTCATAAGTCACACCTATTATCGGACGCTTTTAAAAACTACCGCAGCCACCGATCGGCATTTTATTTGCGACAAAATGGACACAACCGTCAAAAATCGGAGCTACGATGAGGTCCGGGGTTTTCTGGCCAGAGGGGGCTTGCAGTGTAACATCAACATTTTGGCTAAAATAAGTACGGCATTAGCTAACAATGCGCTTTTCGCAGTGCAGGGTAGAAAGTTAAAACACCTCCAACCCGTCTGATAGTCCACGATTATCCGTATCGTTTTTGTTTTTGAGTAGTGCTCAAGGTGCACATAGCAGACGTGGCCCTTTACCGCCCGCGGGAAAGCAAAACTAAGAGTTTACCCCGTTGTTTGCCGCGTCTGGCCTGGGACAAAGGCGTCTATCGGCGCCTGCATGGCTTTGCGTGGCTCCCATCATCGGGGCCTCGAGCGGGACGCCGGTGTGACCGGATGGCGCAGCGCCGACACGTATTCTCGGAAGAACATCTGCCGGAACAATCAGTCCATCTCTCTTCTCCCCCCACCCTCCACCCCACTGCACTCATGGTTTTTAGATTTCCCCAGCAAGCATTGATATCCCCGGACCGCAGGTTACATCGCTTCCTCGTTGGACTCCCCAACCCCAAACACAGGCTTGTTTCCCTTTTTTTTTTTTTTTTTTTTAGCGACCGCACGTTCACGGTGTCACCGGATTAATTATTGCCGAAGCAAAGTCAGAGTCCGATCAGGAAATGTGCCGGCTCAGCTCTGGTTTATTTCGAATCATTTCCAAAACAGCGGGAAGAGAAGGAGTTAAATGTGCACCACGGTTCGGGAGAAGATGTCGGGGTCACGGCCGTCCATTCTCCATTCTCCGTTAGCAAGAACAAGGAGGAGGAAGTCGGGCGTCTGAGTCGTTGATTCCGCAGCCGGGGTGAAAACTCAGGCGCTGTAGGAAAATTTTGGAGTTTCCAGAACTTTCAGGAACCAGGGACCGTGGACCTTCTGCACCTAGAACCACTTTACGGTTCCTCAGGAACGCACGTGACGCAGTTACTTGGTGGAACTCATAAGGCACAACCATTATTGGATACTTCTTCCAGAGTGCCATTTTTAAAACCTTTCGTAAATGGAAATAACCGGCGAGAATCGGAGCTACGGAGAGATCTGAAGTCTCCTGGCCTGCTATGCTACATCGTTTTGGCTAAAATTCATCCAGAATTAGCTAGCTTTGGGTTTTTTCGGGCGAATAATCCACGGTGATCCGTGTCGTCGTACTCTTCTTTGCGTCAGTTTGTTGTTGAGTCGTGCTCAAAGTGCACGGAGCAGACTCTTGCCCTCCCGTGGCCCCTTACTGCCCGGGGGAACGCAAAACTAAAAGGAAGCTTCAGAGGAGGCTACTTCCTGGAACCAAATTCTAGCTGTCCGATAGAGGCGATTGATAGCACTGATCAGTCTAATATCCTGGTATCTATTTTTAATTATTTTTTTTTTCAGCTCATTAACCCTGGTATTGCGATGGTTCCAGCCAACCAGGTCCAACATATTTCCCAGAATTTTTTGGTTTGACAAGACATTTTATTCCTTCTGATAGAGTCCAATCCCATGGTATTTACAGTATTTTTACTGTATTTTTAGGGTTTACTTGTGGTATGTTTGATGCTGGTTCTGATCCATCTGTCAAAAGCACCTGCTGTAAAAAGCGCGTCTCGATCTTCGGTTCTCGGCGTTGCCTGAGCACGACAGAGCTGGCGGCGGCGAGGAGTAAACAATCACGTCGACTTCAAAAGCATTCCTCGTCCGAGAGCGCCGCCTCCAAAAACACATGTTACAAACAGACTCACAAACAGCGGCTGTCACGATAGCTAAGCTGTGAAATATCAGCGCCGGTGCTTCAGCTGTGGCCCCCGGGGAACCAACCCCCGGCTCCCCGCCGCCCACCGACACCCTCAGTGACCTACATACGCTCCATTTCCTGCGCTAAACTTTCCACAATGGAAGGACGAGTTCTAGCAACGCACGGGGGTGAAAGGTCAAATACCCCCTCCGCCCCAAAGGGGACCCCCCTTGACAGCCATGATTCAGGGGCCGCCCCCCGACCCCTGCGAGCGTCCAGAGCCGCCTCGCGGAGCTGCTTTGAAGGAGCAGCTGCTCCGTGGGCGAAACGCCGCCGGAGCCGTGACGTCGCCGGGACGCCTACGACCCCGTCGAGGTCGCGCCTTCAGGTTCAAGTTGTGGCCTCCGGCGCCGGTTCGATTATTTATTTATGACAGCAGACATAAATAAAACCGGGGCAAAGATAAGGGAGTGGTTATTTTATATACGACTGAATAATTGATCCGTGTCGATCGGAGCGACATCCGATCGAATCTGGGTCGCCGATCGGACGAAGTCGGCACGAAACTTGACGATGATGTCGTATATTGATTCTTTCGTTCATTATCTGTTGTGCTAATCCCGTGGGGGAAGGGGGCGGAGCCTATCGGGGTCTCCTGCGTGATTTTGGACGGTGTGAGGAACCCGGAGTACGTTCTCGCTGTGAGGCGGAAGCCCTGCAGGGTGTGAATTGTCAAAAAAAAAAACACGTTATTGGATGGAGGTTGACGACTCTGTTTACAGATAAGAGAGGAACCTTTCATCCCCACACATCTCCACCGGCAGTGATTATCTTCGCCTTTCCTCGTCACGTTTTCCTCGTCTCGCCGACGGCCCCGTGCGCGTACACGTGCACCAGCGGCGCCGCTCGCCACGTCACCCGGCCCCGCCCGGCCCCGCTCCGTCCCGCCAACTCCGTGGATTTCCACCACCCTTGTAAGACAAACGGAGGGGTAAATAAACCCTCATGCGGCGGCCGCTAACACCGCGCGACGTTTTAATCAAACACTTCCAAAACCACGCGCAAACACACACCTTCTAGAAGCAACCGTGGAGATTTCCACAGTTCGGTTCACTCACTCGGGTGGAGGGGGTTATAAATCATAAAAGGCTCTCTGTGCCGAGCCGGCGTTTCCAGGCTCGGGCCGGTTGACTCAGGTGTGTGTCAAGGCGGCACAGTGGACGCCTGTGTGTCGCCGTGGTAACCTGAGGTTTGTTTATGTAATTTTTTTTTTAAATGTTTATATCCCGAGCAGTAAAACGCACCGCTCCCTGACTCCAGAGCCGCACCCGTGACTTTCTCCGCGTTATTTTATTTTGAAAGGCGCCTTACCGGACTGATGGGCGCTTCCCGTGTTGCTGAGGCCGTTGGGGTGCGCGGAGGCGGACCGTTTTAGGGGGGCGCAGCGGGTCGAGATGGGAACGAAGGTCGGGTCCAGTTCCAGAATCAGCTGGTTCAGCTGCTCCATTGACTCGTCCATGTCGGTAGTCAGAGACTCCAAGTTCTCCTCGCCACCGGAGTGGTTGTCGCGTCCAAACGGGCGGTGGCCGTCCGGCGTATCCAGGGCAACCGCTGTCATCTCTTTCCTCACCCTAGGCGAACCGTTTTCCCCGTTGATGTGGTTCTCCGTCCAGACGCCGGAAATCGGCGCATCCTCGTCTTCGTCTTCCAATATGTCCGTCTCCCGCTCGGCGGACGAAGCGTCCCCGTTGCGTCTCGGCACGGGCTCGCATCCCGACGTCGCCCCCTCTCCCCTCCCGGCGGCGGCCAGCTCCGTCATGACCTCCAGGAGAGGCCGGACCGGCTCAAACCGGACCCCGGGGACGGGCCTCCCCACCTGGGCGCACCTGTCCTGCGCCGCCCCCTCTCTCAGCCGGGCTCTGGTCTCGTCCCGAGACCCGACCGACAGGCCCGAGTCGCTGCTGGCGGCGGCGAGAGGCGACCAGGGCCTTTCCTCCTCGCTCTTCTTCCTCACTTGGGTGTACAGAGCGCCGCTACCGCCGTCCGGGACGGGAGGCGAGGAGGCTGCGGAGAGGAAATAGAAATAACAGCGTCAGCGTCCGATCGCCCGACATGTGATTATCGTCATCCGCCGAGGCAGGATTGAATTTTACGACAAACAAATGGATCTCCTGGGACAGTTGAGAAAATTTAACCCTTTCCCCGTCGACGCTGTACATACTTCCTGTTATCTGCCGGGTTTCGGTGACTACTAGGACCGTCGTGCTAAAAAAAAAAAAAAAAAAAAAAAAAAAAAAAAACAGCTAAAAAATGGTCATGCTAGAAAAAAAAAGGGCCAAAAAAAATAAAAAAAATAATTTTTTTTTTTTTTTTTACAACAAATGCAGCTGAGCAGAATTTTTATCAGCTCATCTCTATTGTTTGAACAAAACAAAAAAAAAAAAAAAACGCTTAAGAATCCGAATTCCACCCTCATGGTTGGATATGCGTGCCTCCATACCTTCGCCATAGTACGCATGATTCACTCCGACACACACACACACATGCACAACACCTGTCCGGACGCACGGCGTGTAGATAACACAGGGGTCCTTTGTGGCTGCAGGCGGATGAATGTGCGCGCACGCGTGTCTGTGTGTGTGTGTGTGTGTGTGTGTGTGTGTCACGTAAAGGACGTGTCTGTCAAGAGGTGTACCTGAGGTCAATCACTCTGTTATTCTTTAACTGACTGGCAGCGAGCGGTCGGTCGAGACAAAAAGAGACTAAGAGAGAGTTACGGTGAAATAATAAAAGAATAAAAGGCAGAATGTTAAGATAAGGGATTTTTTTCACTCTGATTTAAGTTAAGAGCGGAGCGAGCGCTGCCTCTCCAGCCCGGAGAGGCTGTAAAAACACAAATACCAGACGTGCGTGGTCAAAGCTACACAGCTGGTCTGATAGAATGTGCACACAAACACACACACACACACACAAAACGCTTCACTTAAACAAGCTACACAAACAGTCTTAACTTCAAATATAAAAAGCTAATCGTTTTTATAAAAAGCTTCTTGTTTTTTGTTACCTGCGGTCACTTTCCCTGTCGCCTCTGCAGACCAGAAACAGGATGTAGCCGGAGTCTCCCGTCGGAGAGAGAGAGAGAGAGGAAGAAGAGGAACAGATGAGAAGGAAAAGAAGGGCAAGGACGAGGACAGAATGGGAAGGATGAGGAGGCTCGGAGCGACTCTCTCCCTCTTCCTCGATCTCTCGATCCCTCCCTCTTTCCCTCTTTCTCTCTCTCTCTCTCTCCTGGGCAGGAAAACAAGCTAAATTCTTTCTCTTAAGGTGCTAACAGCCCCCCCTGTGTCCGCCCACCTACTCTCCTCCTCCTCCTCCGCTGCTTCAAATCCCCGCCTTCGCTGTTTTCAACCCCCCCTCTTCCAGCGCTCCACTCGTGCATCCTATCCCCAGACGCGTTCAGGTAGAAAGCACTGTGTGTGTGTGTGTGTGTGTGTGCAAATCAACATGCATGTAGGTGGAAGACCAAAACAACAACAGGGAAGCTTGAGGTCGGCCAGCTATGGAGAAGGGAATGTAAACAAGCGGGAGCAAGGGGTGTGTTTTTGGTGTGTGTGTGTGTGTGTGTGTGTGTGTGTGCGGGGGTGGGGCCGGGGTTCCGGGACAATAACGAGGAGACACGGACAAATTGCAACCCGCAACTTGAACCTGGAGCGAAGGGAGGGGGGGTGAAAAAGGAGACGCGGCGATAGGAGGGGAAAAGTAGAACCACCTGTGGCTGCAGACGACTTTCTCGCCAACGAGTGTGTTGCCGATTCGCCGCGAACCTCCTCTCGTGCGTGTGTGTGTGTGTGTGTGTGTGTGTGTGTGTGTGTGTGAGCGGCGGTTGGCGTAATAGCCGTGTGCGAGTGCGTTTGTGAGCGGGTCTGTCTAAATTACACGTCGGGGCCTCCGAGCAGATTTAGCAGCGCCGTTAAAACAGCTGGAGTCGCGACCTCAACCCGCTGCTTCACGTGATTGACTCAGATGTCCGGATACGTGTGTGTGTGTGTGTGTGTGTGTGTGTGTGTCCTCTCCTCGTGTACGTTTTTGCTTGTTTTTCTCGTGCGCAGAGGCTTTTCCCAGCTACGCGTGGAAACTTTGAGAAGGGAAAACAAGGCGAAGATGCACGCCTGCCGTCCAGATGAGTGTCGTTTCCCGGGAGGACGCCGGCGAGGTCTCAGACGACGACCTGACGGGCGAAAACAAGAAAACAATCGCGCGCAAAGGCCCGACCGCAGCGGAGGATCTGCACCCACGCCGTGCTAAAACAGTAAAAAAAAAAACAGTGAAGGAGGGTTTTCGGGGTTTTTTTTTTGCCGCTTGTGGTAAACAAAACAAGCTAAAAACACCAAGGTTCGGCGGGCGGATGAAGAAACAGGTGCAGCCAATCAGTTGGGTGGGTTTTGAGGAAGTGGCCAGGGGGAAGGGATAAATGCGCTCGAGGTGGAAGGTTTTATCATGGTTGCTCCGCAGAAATCCCACGATAATCAACTATAAAAAAAAAAAAAGGTGATTCGAAGTGATTCGGTTCGTTGCAGGTAAACCCGCCCGGATGTACGGCTCGTCCGGAAATGTCTTACCTGCTCCCGTCGAGGAGGCGTCTTGATACGAGTCCCGCCGGACCAGAGGGTGCGAGGTGTCGTAGTCCACCGCCACCGAGGGTCCGTTGTGCCACTGCTCTTTACCTGAGTGGGGTGGAGGTGACAGACGGGTTAGGTGACACACACATGAACACACAACAATCAGCTGACTGCAAAGTGCCCAGTCCGGTTTCAAATGGAAACATTTTTTTTTTTTTCGTACGCTTCGATTCTCCACCTGCAGGATGAGGTCAACTTGGGTGCAGCGCCTTCACTTTCCTTATAGATCACACTTTAGATCTGTGTGTTTTAATCTCAGGACGGTACTCGAGTACTGCGGTAAAGCTGTGCACTTGAGTGACGAGCAGCAAGTCAGAAAGGGGACGGAATTGTGGTCAGTATACCGGTCTCTGATTGGTCCATTAGGGGTCGGCAATTAAAAATGAGACAATATATTCTGTCTGTTTCTTAACACCTAAAAATATATGAATATATATTTTGACCTTATATATGGTAATTTGTGCTACACCGCATGTGAGTGACAGGTATGTTTACTAGATACCCAGCAGTCAATAGAATACCGTAATTTCTGGACTATTGAGCGCACCTGAATATAAGCCGCACCGGCAAAAAATAAACAAATATATACGTACATACAAGCCACGGGTGTCTACGTTGTAACATGAGGTAGACACAGAAACATTTTTTTGAATTTTGATTTAAATACACACCCATAAAATCCACAAATACGTACTGGTAATTGGTAAATTAATAATAAATAATACAATCTGGCCATCCATTTTCTATCCCCGCTTTGTCCTGTTCCAGCTGATCGCTATCTCGGTCTTCCTCTTGGGCACTGAAACCGTTAAAGTCGTCTTTTTCTATGTCGCAAAAACAATCCATAAATTAGCTGCATCGTTGTTTAAGCCACAGTGTTCAAAGGGTAGGAAAAAACTTGCAGCTTACAGTCGGGAAATGACGGTACTTCAAACTTTTGACCTCAAGCAGTAGGAATACCGCATGTACATTAGGCATCTGTAATACATATTTGACTATTTTTACTTCATGTACTTGAAGTAGTAAAGTATGGTATTATGTGTTTACTTTTTTACTGAAGCAATGGGGCCGAGTACTTCTTGGATGGGTGCCGGGGTCTCGGCTGTTATGTTGGGGGGTACAAGTACTTGTAGCAAGTACAAGCATGTCTGTGTGTTTTAACCCCTCATGCTGGTTCCTATTGAAGGGCCGGGGGGAGGGGGCGTCTTTTCGGACGCAACTCCGCCCTCGTCCCGGTGACTTCCGGTGTCTGAACACCATCCGCCTTGTAGCATTGTACCAAGAGTTTGAGAAAACAGCTGACTTTGGCGGAAAAGGAAAATGATTAATCCCCAAGAAAGTGTCAAGAGAAGACAAAGCTGGATGGAGGCAGGGTTGTTTTTGTTTTCCCCCCGTGTGAAGTACCCCACCGCTAGCTAACTCTGTACTTATTTTGACCAGAATGTTTATGCTCCTCTGAGAACCCTGGAAACCCCCAGGCCTGAGGAGCTTGGACCTCCTCGTCGGTCTGTTTTTTTCGTCACAAGTAAACAGCCGACCAGTGACCGCAATAGTTTTCAGGAATGGTTTTCTTGTAGTTCCTAAGAACTACAAGAAAACCCTTCCTCGGAGGAGAAGCTGAACGGTTCTAGGGACTGAGGTCCACTGTCCCCGATGCCTCTGCTTTCCGAATAGCTCAAAGAAACAGCCCGGCTCTTGAAAAGGTTTTCGGTACTGCAAAAAAGTCCCAAAAGACCAGGGATGCTAAATGTCCAAAAATGAACGGTTAGCGAGCAGATCCCCATCGTCTGGGGTCGCTTTGGTGCCGGAGAGCCTCCGCGGATAAAGACCAAGGAATGGCCCGCCCCGTTGTGCTGATACAGTCGTAGCTAGCTTGATACAGTCGTAGCTAGCTTGATACAGTCGTAGCCAGCTAGCCAAAAGACAATGTACCCAATGTGTAATTCAGGGTATGACATTCCTTTGCTCAATGTTGTTTGGGGCCCCTTCGAATAGGGGTTTCAATTAGTTAGTTTCGGTCAGACTCAAGGGTAGCTTTAGCATTAGCTAGATGCTAAAGACACAGGCTCTCTGGAGCTTCTCCAACAGCAGTCGGAACTGAAATGGAACCAAGCGGAAACCAAATAGTCACATGTGGAGGCTCGACTACCAGCAGGGAAAATAACACCGTCGCTATTTGTTCTCAGCGCCGTCTCTCTACTTTGACTCGGCAACGCTCGCCTATCGTCTGTTTTTCTCTCCAAATTCCGAATGTCGCCTGGAAATAAAACAAAATAAAGTTAATATCTTTTGCAAAAGCGCCGTCCCCCGGCGCCAGAGTCCCCGTTTCCCAAAGTCGTAATTTTTTAGACTGGAAACCATTTTGTCTGCACAGATCAGAATTTAACCTCAACAGAGGGCGTCAGTCCTTGATTATTTACCTGATGGAGTAACGGGTCTTTGTATCCCCAAACAGGACGGATGTCCAAGTACTCCAAAGTATTAAAGAAGTGTTTCTACACCAAGAAAGTAAAATACAGAACACACACTGTATGTCCACTCCTTCACAAATAGAAGATGTTGTTTGTTTTAAGGGTGGGCAGCACAGTGGCAGCCGCCGCACCGGTTTGCAGGACTGTTTTTTCTCCCGGTTTCCCATCTTCCCACCCCAGCAGTCAGTAGGTTCAATGAAAACTCTAAAATGGACATAAGTGAATGGTTGAATGCTTGGATGTCTGTGATTGACAGGTGACCTCTTCCAGGTTAAACCCCGCTTTTTGCTTCATAGCATGTGGGACCGACTCCAGCTCCACTGCGAATGAATGAGTAGTTTATCTGATGATGGTCCAGCTTGTAGCAACAGTTGACACATGGGTCAAACTTTTGGCAGTGTTTCAATGTGTCTGTTAGCCAGAAAGTTAGCGACCCTCGGTGGATTAGCAATTCGAGGCGTATTTCATGGCTATGACTATCGTTTGGACCAACCGGATCCTGATCGGGCCTGAACAAATCCCCTAAGAGGTGTTTTCATTGGGACGCCGTGAACACATTATCTTGGTCCAACAGCCAAACGTACCTGCTGACATTTCCGGGCTGTCCGAAAATATGAGCTCCACTCGTCCGCCTTCTGGGAATCGGGGATCTGGAGTTTTTTGGACGGAGAAACGGGGAGAGCTGGCTAGTTAATCCCTGCGGGTTTAACACACCTGCGCTGCCGATAACGGGTCTCTAAGGAATATCGGGCCTTCACGCAGGCACAGTTTTCTCACGACACGGCGGTTATTAATGTGTAACCGGCGGAATAAATACCTTTGCTGGCGCAGTCGAGGTCCGCCTTGGTGAAAGTGAGCGTGTGCTGACGGATGAAACCTGTGTGAAACTGGAGGCGGAAGACAACCTGGCGTCTCAGCAGCAGGTTGTTCTTGTGATAGCAAACCACCTGCGATCGGGGGGGAGGCAGAGGAGGCGAGCGTTGACAACGGAGCTAGCGCGCTTTTGGCATACATAAAAGGTGCGTAAAAGTACTTCACATAAACTGATACAATTGCAACTTATTAGTATTTACATCTCAGCTAATCAGTGTTAGCTAGCGATAAAGCAGCTAGCCGGGAAGCAGCGGGGCTGCGTTTCAGGGCTGACGATTACGAGTCGGCGTATGGAATGGACGTTTCTCGGCAGTACCGGAGGAGTGTCCGCCTGATGCCGGCATGGAGGCGACTCTTTCGATCAGGCAACAACTACAGCTATCTGTAAGCTTTTAGCTTGGCCTTCTCCTCACCATGACATCGCCCTGGAGCAGCTGGGCCGGCTGGAGCACCATGTAGAGCCGATCACTCTGAACCACGTTAGCGCAGCTGAGGTGGACGGGAACACATTACCTGCCGTTACGTAACAACCCGCGGCGTGATCGTGCTGTCGCGAGCGGGAGGGCGGATGAAGTATTTCTTACTAGACGGCTGAGGTGCAGACAGGCTGCAGGTTCTGGTAGACTCGCAGGAAGAGGCAGCACTCTAGGAAGAACGCCAGAAGGTTGATATTGAAAACAGACCATGTGCAAAGTGATCAAATCATGTGTCGGGCAGGAGGCCCGCTCCCGGCTTCGGGGTTGACCTCAACAAAAGTTGAAGATTGCCGGGAGAAAAACTGCAACTGTTGTTCTCAGAAGTACAAAAGCCGATGCGGACAAGGGAACATCCTTTAGTTTCCAGATGCACGCGTTGTCCACGATGGACTCCAGGCGTTAGGCCGCCGAGAAGCAGCCACCCCGACTCCCCCCAACAAGGACCTGATTCTAGCTTCCTTCTGTCCCCCCTTCCCTTACCCTAGAGGTTAATAAAGCTACAACTATGGTGTTCAGCAGCTCAGAGTAAGTACTGCCTAAAATGGGGTGCCTCCACAGAGGCCGTTGTTGCTTTCCTCGCAAACGCAGAGCCAGCAAAACGAAAACATCCCTGCCCTTTTTGAAAGCAGTGTTATCAAGTTGAAGGGTTCACCTTCTCCAAACAAGCTTGTGCAGGACTGTCTCAGAAAATTAGAATATTGTGATTAACTTCTTTATCTTCTGTGATGCGATTAAAAAAACAAAAATTACTTTTTCATGATATTCTAATATTTTGAGATGGGATTTTCGAGTTTTCTTAAGATGTAAGATGTCACTCAGTTTCTCGGATGAAGTACATGTTCAGAGTCGCAGCCTGCAGCTTCGCCGCTAGACGTCATTTGGTCGCTTTTGGATAAACTGAGATGTGCTCACTTACTACTAGAGTTTGTTTTGTTATAATTGCTAACTATGTCATGATTAGCTCACCTCCATCTGGCCTTATTCTGGGGAGGCCGTGAAGAACGATGCAGAGGAGGAAGGATGGAGATGGACACATCCTCAGTCCGCCCTTTAATAAGCTCCCGAACATCCAGGCGTACCTGGACAACGGAGAGGAATCAGGGATGCCGCAGTGACGAAGATCTAGATGGTTCTTCTTTGCCTTACACTTAGCGGTTTGCTAACTGAAGTAGTATGACCTTTTGTTTTGAACTCACTGGTTCCGAAAATGTTTGACCGTTAGCAAACCGTTTTTTACTTCATCCTCCCGACTTTGTCTGATGAGACAGATTTCTTTGTCCCCTTCAGAAAGTTCCCTCTTATCATTTAATCCCAAACTCAATAACGGTGTCTCTTTAACCCGGTGACAAATCAGGTGATCCGATGGCAGTCTGGGGTTCAAAGGTCACGGCGGATCATTTGTTGTTATCCGCCGACGATCAGAGCCCAAACTTTAATCTGTCGGTGCTTACCGTTTTTGGGAGGCGGACATCTTAGCGGAGAGCTTGTCGTTGTAGAACCTCCTCATGGCAAAGTGGTCGAGGGAAAGGCCTGCGCTGGGAGAGTGCAAATGCAGATGTATTTATTTTTTTCAGGAAAAATGTAAACTTTCCAGGAACATAACGATTGTAAGGGTTGGGACTTTTAGCATCAGAAAAAAATTATTGGGGAAGAAAATTAATTTAATTTGCGCCGGGGGAGACAGATTCCACTTTTCAACGAAAGTAGCAACAAGCTTTACATGGGAAGGAGTTAGCGTAGCGCAGGAACCCCTCCAGTCTGTTGGCACTTAGGTCACTTATACCGACTTCGCCGTGACAGATAACACTATTGCTAGTACCAGCTAACAGAGTATTGCCAGTCAACATCAACCAATCGATCAATCAAAATCAATTAATCAAATCGCCTACAGGAGGCGCCAAAGGGTCGATTTGGCTAATTGGAATTATGAACTGCCATCAAGAAAGACAATGTCCAAACAAATGTCCCATTTGTTCCCAAAACAAATGGGAAGGAACATGATGAAGAGAGACTTTGGTCTGAGTAGCAGACTGATGGGAAAATAATAATAACAATAATAATATTATCATGGATCCGCCTGACAAACAAGATTGTAACCGGTTGGCACAGTGATCAACCGGTAGCTGAAGACACGAATGTAGCTGACATCCAAACAAGTTCACACACCAGGAGTAGCCGCTAATGTTAGCATCATGTCTGTGGACATTATTGCCGCTGTCTTTCTCTTCCTGCTGCGACGCGGCTGTCGGTCTAAATTATTCACATACTACATTGTGTTTATGAAAAAGTTCATTTTTCTGGCGCAGCGGTCGCCAACGTCTCCCCCGGGGTCCGCTGGCAGGCCCCCCCACATCCCAGCTCCCCCCGGGGGCCTTTCAATCGTCTCGCTTTGATGCCAACCAAAATTACGGCTCTGTCGGGACCACTCAGCGTCGAAAGCGGAAGGTCTAATTGCCATTTGCAATATTTGCGTTTCGAAAAAAGGCCTCTATTCTGGGACCTCCCAGCCTTTCGTTGGGTATAAATGGAAAAAGTCCGTGATGTGGGCGGGCGGGTGGAGGGGGGACCACAACCCCTCGTCCACCATTCGACGAAGGGTGGAGTCGATGGGGGGGAGGGCGTGGGCTGAGACCCCCCTGTGAGGGCGTGAAGGACAGAGCCAACATGGAGAAGCGATGCTCATAAAGTTGGACAAGGGTGGAGGGTGGAACAAGGAGTCGGGCAAGGAGGCAAAACGTCATTTCTTGGTGGAGAAGAAGGAAGGAAAGAACAGGAACTGGGTGTCAAAACTGCTGATCTGAAATGACCCCATTGAGGTTGCAGTAGGACTCCTTGGACATCCGACACCTGGAGTATAGAGTCTACAGTGAACCTGTTTTTTGGGCTGTCGGGAGGACGGCAGGGAACCCATGGTGGCAGAGAGGTACCAGAACCTGGTGGTCTTTGGGAAGGTCGTGGCAAAGGAAAGATTGACCAATCAGCAATAACCAGCTACTCCTATCAATGGAAGGTTAAGGTGTTCCAGGAGATCAGGAAGGCCAGGAGTGACCAAAAACGGACGAAGGAGCCAACAAGCATCTTGGAGTCGATTGAACGGCGCTTGGAGACCAGCACACCAACTAGATGTCCAAGTGACACCCTTGTGAAGACATCCAGGGCAACTAAAGACATCTCCGAAAAATCGGAGCAGTGACATCGAGTCGTCATCGACCAGTAAGGGCTCAAATTGGCCTCGCCTTCCATTCCCCAACGGGAGATCAACCGACCGGCGAACAATCTTTTTCATCGCCACCTGGCCAGAAGTCTCCCGAGATTGGATGACCTCATGGACCAAGGGTTTCCAGAAAAGGGGCGGAGTCGAGAGATGGACCTCCAAACTGCAGAGGTCACCCAGAGCTCGGACATACCGGCGCCAGAGCCATGTGAACCCCCTACTCGCACAGTCAGCTGCTGGGGCAGCGGTGAGTCAGCGTTTAGCGCAGGAGCGCCACTCATTCACCAGCGATCTTCCTCTTTTTCAAAAGACAAAATCCCCAATCGTTCTTTCACATCCTCCCGTGACTAAAAGGCCGCGATTTTGCCGAAACCGCCGCGTTTGCTCAGAAGTCGACTTCCATTCATGACGTCGGGTGACCTCCGCGTCCGCCGCACTGGTTCAAATTTCCCTTTATCCGTCATCTCTCCTTCCATTGCTCCAACAGCGCCGCGGAAACAGGAAGTGATATTAAATGCTAACATTTGCTTAGCATGAGCTCACGCATTGCTTTTTCAGCATACAAGCTAATGCTATCAGCATGACTTCAACTGATAGCACAAGCCAGGTTAGCTTTACTATCTCGAGCTAAGCATTCACCATTAGCCAGCAGCTAAAAGCTAACAGCTTCACATCACAAATCCATCCCCACAACACACACACACACACACACACATACACACACACTCCTACAGAGTCCAACCCATCAGTGTTACCTGTCTGACATGCTGCTGAAGAACATGTAAGAGGCCACCAGGACCCCAACCAGGCCTTCATCTCCCTGAGAACACACACACACACACACACAAATAAAACCAGTGAAGACCTCAGGGTAAAAGTGTGTGTGTGTGTGTGTGTGTGTGTGTGTGTTGGGGAGGGGGTCAGACCTGGCAGAGCAGCACCAGGACGTGCTTCTGATGTATTTGCAGCCAGTTCTCCATAGCTGCGCAGACGTTGGTGATCCTATCCAGACTGGGTGCCAGGAGGTCCGTCCAACCCGTGTCCAGCACCTAACACACACACACACACACACACACAGGTTGTTAAAGATCGCACTCCCAGACAGGCCACATGACCTGCCGTCGTTTTTACCCTGAGGTTCATCCGGTCGAGGGTGTCGTTCCTCCGTGAGACGTTCAAGAGCTGTGGGAAAAACCAGAGACGGCGCGACACATTTTACCAGAACTTTTCCATCATTTTACTGAATTTATTCATTGAAATATGACGATATTAAAACTGTTAATGGCGTAAAACATGCAGTCATGGGTCTCACCAGGTAGTTCTGCCCGTGTTTGGTTTCCAGCATGAGGAGAATCTGCTGCAGGACGCAGGAGTGTGTGTCCGGGGAGGGGCCGGGCGGGCACAGGACGGTGATGATGCGTTCAGTGACGTAGGTCAGGTCGACAGGCTGCTTTTCCTCCATTACTTTTTTTTTTTGTTTGTTTTTGTGTGTGTGTGGGGGGGGGGGGGGGGGGGGGGGGGGGGGGGCGGTCACATGGGTTGTCTGCGTGGAAATGCGGGGCGGGGGTGGAAACCAGTTTTATCTGACTTTCTGTCCTGTCAGCTGGGAAATTCATAAAAATAAAAATAAAATATAAAAATCAGCCTTGCAAGAAATGACAATTTAGAGAAGGTCAGTTATTAACACCCCCCCCCCCCCCCCAAATAAAACAAACAAAAAAAAATACACAGAATGTGCAGATGATACAAAAAGCCCTCAGTGGCTGGAAGAAGTTACTCACAACACGCTCAGACCACGGAGTACTTGTATGTGTGTGTGTGTGTGTGTTCTTTATTGTCTTGTTGTGGCAACAGGGAAGTTGATGAGGAACAAAGCGTTAGCGGAAGAAGTGAAAATAGGTCCGGAGGATAAAGCGTGTTATAGAGGAAGTGGGGAAATAATCACAAGATTGATCATATCAAATATAATAATGACAATTGTCTTGTTTTTTTTTTTTTTACATGCACACCACACACACACACACACACACACACACACACACACACACACACACACACACATCAAGCACGCCTATGCAAGTATCCATTGAATAACTACCACTTCTTATTGTTGTTTTTGTTGTTCCTATATGCAAAACATTTGATGTTTTTTTTTGTTTTTATATACATATTGACAAAAATGTACATGCACACCTATGCAGGCATCTCTCAAGTAACCACTACTTATTGTTTTTATACATTTTTTTCTGTATTAGTATGTACAAATGTGCACATGCACACTTATGCAAGTATCTCTTTAAAATGTCAGTATTATTATAATGAGTATTTTTGTCATGCCAAATCTAATCAGTTTTTCTGTATTTATATGTACAAATGTGCACCGACACACACATACACACATTCACACACATGCGCACACCTTCAGAAGTATATCTTAAGTAACTGCCTTACTGATTTTCATTATCAATATTATTATAGGTCACGCTAAAAATGTAATTTTTTTTTCAGTCGTTTTTTTAAACTGATTTTTTTGTCAGACATTTTCTTTTTGTTTTCTCTTATTTTATTTTGTTTTGTTTTGTTTGTGTCTTTTCATTTTACTTCCCAGAATTTAACTCACTGTGTTGATGACTCTGGTCATTTTATTTTACTCTAATTTATAAAGATTTATTTGTTCGTGCCTTTTTTTTTTTTGTCTACAGATATTTTAATTTATTAACTTTTGTATTTTTTATATTATTTTACTTCCCAGTCCTGACTCCCTCTGTTTGTGTCTATGGTGATTTTGTTTTATTTTATTTTATTTGTTTTGTTTTTATTAACTATTTCCATTTTTCCATGGATCATATCATGCATCTGTGCAAGCAAATACACACACTCGATTGAGTGTGTCGCTGCTGTGGAGCTGAGGGTGCGAGTCGGCGCGTGTCGCAGACCTTACCTTCACCCTGATCATGTGACCGGAGCAAACACTGATACGGGCGGTTCCGCCGCCGCAACATGCCACCGTGCCCCCCCCCCCCCCCCTCACACACACTCACACACACACACACACACACACGCACACAAACTGCCGGATTAACCCGGATTACTGGCAAGGTTTAAACCAAACAACTTTACCTCATGTCAGCTTTGCAAGAACAAAGAGTTAAATTGTAAAAACATTAAAATCAACCAGAAATTTTAAGTGTGTGTGTGTGTGTGTGTGTGTGTGTGCGTGTGTGTGTGATTCGCTGAAGTCAAGTCTGCGACAACAAGGAAAAAGATTTGACGTTTCGCAGACGATGCAGTGAAACTTATAAGAAATCTTTGGATTATTTGAAAATAGAATGACCTTGGGAGGTGATACACAATTTACCTTAAAATCAGCATGAAATTCCCAAAAAATGTTGAT
This sequence comes from Fistularia commersonii, assembly GCF_037954325.1. NCBI lineage: Eukaryota > Metazoa > Chordata > Actinopteri > Syngnathiformes > Fistulariidae > Fistularia > Fistularia commersonii. The sequence continues at coordinate 3,529,944 of NC_141284.1, forward strand.
AATGCATAAATAAATTTACATAGTAAATATTATTTAATAGTAATTCAGCTCCAAAATATTTATTAAAAACAGCAGAAAGTCCCTTAAAATTCTCAGACCAGTAACCCCAAAACCAGATAGAGAATTTATTTTAAAATATCAAGAAATCAACATAAAGAAATAATCTGAAATCCTCTGAAAGGGTTTTAGAATTACCAGGAAACAACAAAAAAATGGCAAAAAATAACCAAAGTTAAAGTAAGAAATTACAAAAATAAATGCAAGAAAGTACCAAAATAAAAGCTAGGAGATACCAAAATTAAAGTAAAACACTGCCAAAATAAGAGCAAGAATTGACCAAAATTAAAGTAAGATATCACCAAAATAAAAGCAAGAAACCAACAAAATAAAAGCAAGAAATCAGCAAAATAAAAGCAAGAAATCAGCCAGATAAAAGAGGTGACCAAAAAAAATGAGAATTAAATATACCTCCAAAATTGCGTTTACTGAAAGCGTGCACGTGTTGACGTGTTGTTTACCACGCCTGAGCTGATATCCTGATACATATCGCTATAAAAAAAAAAATAAAAATAAAAAATTCCACCAGACACCGCCCTGATCACACACACACACACACACACACACTCACAAGGCATCTATAGGCTGCCGGGCATCATATGTGTCCTAGACCTTTTTCTCTTTTTCTCTAAACATCTACAATCTATATTCGTCGCCATTTGTTGAACCAAAAGGAGTGTGTGACCCCCAACCACACACACTCACACACACACACACGCACATACACACACACATAAACACACAGGTTGCTATAGGCTGGTCCTTCAGCCTAAACGGGCCCCGTCTAATTATAGTTTTTATTCGGGGTTTTAAAGGAGGGGCATTTCCAGAAGGGATCGGCCGTATTTGTTTCTGTCTTTTCTTGGCTTTTCCCTGAGAACCCCCGACATGCACACACACACACACACACACACACACACACCTAAAGAAAAAAAGTTATATTTGACATAAAGAATCATTCATATTTATGTTAATTATTTTTATCATAATATAGAAAATAAATAACCTATAAATTCTGGGAAAACCCAGGGAAAAAGGACCAAAATCAACCAAAAATTGCAAAATCAAAAATGCACAGCTGAGAATAACAGTTACTTAGAAACCTTTGGAAATATGATAAAGAAAATTAGAAAAAATAGAACAAAATATTAACCCCAGTCTCAATAATAAGTGAAAAATTAAGAAATAAATTGTTTAATACAAAAGAGGATCACATAATAAGATTAAAAAAAATAAAAATAAAAAAACAATCGGAACATCTTCGTTTGGAAATGTAAACAGGAGTTAAAAGTTTCATCAGTCTTGTCATGCATTCAAGGGACTGCAGGATAAGAATTCCTCACCATTGACAGAATGCAGTGCGCTCGTTTTTATCGTTCATCACGACGCCTTCCATCTATTTTTTGTTTTATGCGTATAAATGTGCCGCCTTTAGATCGGACCCTGGGAAATGAAGGTGTGAATGAATTAATGTGTTTGGAGACATTTTTGGAGGCGGGTCAGGGTGGGGTGGTGCGCTGTTGATATAAATATAACTAATAAGAGATTTTTACTCAATATGTAACAAAAATATATTTTTGTTTTTTTAGAAGACGAGAAACATAATGAGCGGGGGTTGGAAATCCAGCCTTTTATATTGATATTATTTATTTTTCTTCTTTCAGTATTCCATCATTTGCCTGATTTTATTTTTCTTTTGTTTTCTCTTATTTTATTTTGTTTTTTTTTGTTTGTTCCTTTTTATTTTATTTTACTTCCCAGACACGACTCACTGTGTTTACGACTGTTCATTTTATTTTATTTAGATTTTATTTGTTTATGCCTTTCTATTTCACTTTCATACCCAAATGTGACCTCCTGCTTTGCTTTGTTTTTTTGTCTACGGTTATTTAATTTCATTTGATTTACTTTTGTATTTTTATATTTTTTTACTTCCCAGTGGTGATCTCCTCTGTTTATATCTATGGTTATTTTATTTTATTTTATTTTACTACATTTTTAATTGAATAGAATTTTCTCGTATGTGACCTGTGTTTGTGTCCACAGTCATATTGCCTTGTTATTATTCTCCACTTTATTTTTTTATTCCATATAATAAACTAATCGTGCCCCGGCTAACCTTTGACATCCCTGCACGAGGCTGAAGCGGGAAGTGAAGACACGCTCCTCGCTCAACACGGCCCTTCAATCATCCGCCAAGCAATCAATCAATCAATCAATCAATCAATCAATCAATCAAACCGATGTCCCCTCCCTAACCCTGCAACCAGCACGTTTCCCACGCCAGTAATCCCCCCCTTTCAGGATTAGCAGGACGCACGGGGTTCCCCCCTGGTTCTCTTAATCTTGCCGGGGTTAATAATCTCAGATTAAACGTCTGTCATGCGTCTCGCTCCTCGTGTCGTCGCCCCGTAGAAAGCTCGGCCGGGCCTCCGGGCGAGGAGAAGCCCCCTCGCGCCACCCTCCACGTGCGCCGGGCGAAGCAGCGGCTTCGAATTGCAAACTCTTATTTACTCTTGTTTTTTTTGTTTTTTTTTTTTTTTTGAAACGGTGGCAAAAAAGAGCGGCGGAAAAAAAAAAAAAAAGCGTGACTTACCTCGGCGGTGGGAGGAGAAGTGGAGTCAGAGGCAAAAGGAAGGAGAAGAGTGAAAGTCTGCAAGGCTGGAGAGGCGAGGTGGAGACCGGAGGGAGGGAGGGGAGGAAGGAGGGAGGAGAAAGAGAGAGAGAGAGAGAGAGGGAGGGAGGGAGAGGGAGAGATAAAGTGTTGCACTTTGCTCTCTGATGGACTTTGACAGATCGGTCTTGTGAGAATGTGAAAGTGACAAAGGCGACGACAATCAGGAACCCCCGCCTCCGGCTTCACCTCCCCTCTGCCCGTCCATCCCTTCGCCGCCACCCCTCCTTCTGCCGCTTCCAGTCCTTCTCGCTTTCTCTTTCTCTCTCTCTGTCTGTCTCTTCCCCTTTTGGCTTGAATTCTGGCTCTGCTTGTCACCCTTTCTACCTCTCTCACTCTCTGTCTCTCTCCCACTTCCACAAATATAATTGTGTGATTTGGAGAATTATAGATTTCTAAGTTTCCAGTTTATTATTGTCATTATTACTTATTGTCATCATCCTTCTTCTTCTTCTTCTTCTTCTTTGTCTTCTTCTTCTACTTATCATTATTATTATTATCATCATTATTATTATCATTATTAGTAGAAGTAGTACTAGTAGTAGTAGTAGTAGTAGTAGTAGTAGAAGTAGTTTATTTATTGTATTTAATGGTTTTTTTTAAATTCATTTTTAATTCATTTTTTTATTTATTCCTCACAGATTTGTTGTCAGTTTTACATTTTTATGTATTTAATGGTTTTTTTTAATTCATTTTTTTATTTATTCCTCACAGATTTGTTGTCAGTTTTACATTTTTATGTATTTAATGGTTTTTTTTTATTCATTTTTTATTCATTCCTCACAGATTTGTTGTCAGTTTTACATTTTTATGTATTTAATGTTTTTTTTTAATTCATTTTTTTATTTATTCCTTACAGATATGTTGTCAGTTTTACATTTTTATGTATTTAATGTTTTTTTTAATTCATTTTTTTATTTATTCCTTACAGATATGTTGTCAGTTTTACATTTTTATGTATTTAATGGTTTGTTTGTTTATTTATTCATTTATTTATTTTGTTTATTTTTTATTATTCCTCACAGATTTGTTGTCACTTTGATACTTAAATTTATATAATCATTTATTTAACCCCTGACAGATTCGTTGTCACTTTGACATTTTTATGAATGCATTTGTAAAATTTTTTATTCATTTGTTTATTATTTTTACTTTTGTCTCACGGATTTGTTGTCAGCTTTACATTTGTATGCACTTAATGTTTTATTTATTCATTTTTTTACTTTTATTTAACTCCACACAGATTTCTCGTCACTTTGACATGTCACTCATTCATTAACGACATTCACACTCATTAATGAATGTATTTTTTTATTCATTTGTTTCTTTATTGATTGAATTTTCTCACAGATTTGGTGTCACTAACAAATTTATTTCTGTATTTATTTGTTTATTTATTTATTCCTCACAGATCTGGCGTTTCTTGGACGTTTATCCATCTCACTGTGGTTCTCAGACCCCGTCTGACAATGATTATATTACTATTATTATTATCATTTTTGTTATAAACAGAAATTTTACTCGTGCTGTTGTAGTTCTGTTCTCCTTGGAGTTCAGGCAACTTCTCACATGCTTTGGAGGCAATTCTTCTCTACTGTATTTTTAAAGGTCAATAACACACACACACACACACACACACACAGACACTGTCCAACGAGGAAGTGCGATTGCTTGGTTAGGCGTTCTAGCTTTATTACATCTCAAACCCCTGTCTCTAGTGGATATTTTCCACTCGCTTGACTTTGGACTACAAACATGGAGGAAAACATGATTTCTTTTTTTTTTCCTCTTTTTTCCAGACACTCATTCTGGCACACAGGATGCATGAAGCGTTACCATTGTTCAGTTCGTCAAGGACACGATAAATAACATTTTGTGAATTTCAAGCATGACCTTTAAGAAAGTGTACCTCTTTTAATTGGAATTGAGTAAATTAGACAAAAATAAATTGAATAAAGGAGGAATCCAACTAATACGTAAGAATAACAGGTGGGGAAAATTCCACAATAAAGGACGACAGTTTGCCTTTTTTTAATTTAAGAAACAGTTTTTAATGCACAGTTTATATAATAATGAGTAACTTATGGGGGAAATGTTGGGGTGCCGGTCGTAGTACGACTTTTTCTCCGCTGGGTAGCGCCCTATTGTTACTCTTTACGGATCCCATTGAACGACAACAAGTTTGGAGGCAAACACCAGTATCAGTCATCGCGTTGGTTTGCAGAAATGAGTTTCGTCAGGGAAAGTATTCACGTTGGGTTTTTCTTTCGCGGCTGGTGACACATTTTCAGAATCCGCTTTGAATAACCGCAGCTTGTGGTGCTTTCGGGTCCCTGTTGAAATGTTGAAATACCAAAGCGTGGCTTTCGTGCGCGTGTGTGTGTGTGAGCGAGAGAGAGAGTGTGTGTGCGCGTTTGAGTATAACTGCAGTTTTTGGTGCCTTCAGGTCCCTGTTGAAATAGCAAATCGTGCCTTTCGTGCGCAAGTGTGTGTGTGTGTGTGTGTGTGAGAGAGACCGAGTGTGTGTGTGTGTGTGTGTGTGTGTATGTTTGAGTAAAACTGCAGTTTGTGGTGCCTTCAGGTTCCTGTTGAAATTGGAAATCGTGGTTCTTATGGTTGTGAGGACATGCGCTTGTTCGTCTGTGTGTGTGTGTGTGTGTGTGTGTGTGTGTGTGTGTGTGTGTGTGTGTGTGTGTGTGTGTGTGTGTGAGTGAGAGAGAGAACGAGAGAGAGAGATCACTGTTAAACTGCGTCTAATCACATTAAACTGGAATGTAAAGTATCCATTAATCTTAAGGTTATATGAAATGTGTGATTTGTAAAATCCCAATGCTATAAAATGTGTCTTACCAAGATATATGTTCCAACCCGAATTCAAATAAAGTAGCCTCGTTTAATTTGTTTTTACTTTTATATCTTATTTTAATGAATTTTACCGCTACTTTACACTCGCAGTCGTAAAGGCGCGAACTCGTGGAATGTGCTCCAATTTCCGAGCTTTCATTAAACCGTGAACGCATCATAATTCATATCCAATGAGACCCGCCCTGTCCTACTGACTGACCGTCACTCATCTGTCTGTGCGGCGGCGGTTGCGCCTTCCCCGTACGGACTTCCATGGCGACCGAGTGAGAGGGAAGAAAACCACCCGTTTCGAATCTTCCCTCCCGGCGGGGCCGATTAGCTCCCGTCCGTGGGTTACCGGGCGCGGCACGGAACGGGACAATGTAGGGGGATAACTCAGGGACGAACTACGCAGCACCGTAGCATGCTAGGCTAACACGGGGAACGACCGAGCTAGTTGTGAGCTAACGCGGTGCTAGCACTCACCTGCTAAACTAGCCGCTAACGGGATGGACCGTCCGAGGGAGAGCGACTCCCCGGTAACTTCGCAGCCGCCGCCGGGGGCGCCGGACCCCGGCGGGGCGACGCCGCTGTCCGCCGGGAAGCGACCGTCCATCGGGGAGGATGACAGCGGCGGCGGTGAGGCGAAACTCTTCGGGAAGGGGCTGGCGGCCACCTCCCTTCTCCAGATAGCGATCCGGAACGGAATCTACCAGAACCAGGTCGCCGCCGGCGTCGCGGCCAAAAACGCCGCCCTCCCGGCGGTGAAAGCCGCCAACATCTACAGCCTTTCGTCCGCCACCAGCAGCGCTTCTGTCAACACCCTGCTGGGCAAAAGGCGCCAGCGCCACAAGCGGAACCTGTCGCTCGGTGCTCCGCCAACCGGCGCCTCTCCCGGGGCGTCCCCAGCAGAGGCGGCCGGCCCGGCGCCCTCCGCCTCGCCGCTGAGCACCCTCAGCCTGGATAGGAAGACCTTCCTCCGGCAGAAGCAGACCAAGCAGCTCCAGGCCTCCGACAGGACGTGGGTGAGGTCGGACCCGAGGCGGGGCTGCGTCCACGTCCACGACTGGCTGACGCCCTCCTACCCGCGGCCGGTGCTGTGCACGGCGGACGCCACGGCCCGGGAGGTGGCCGGGAAGCTGGAGGGCAGCAAAGCCGGGGCGGTGGTGAGGATGACCGGCAGAGGTGGCGCCTCTCTCTGCGTCTGCAAGGACAGCAGCGGGCAGGGCGATGGCATGAACGGATCCGGTGAGGGTTCGGACGGCACGGTCCTCAAAGCCCAGGAGGCCGAGGCTCTGCAGTTCTGCAGCAATAAGCAGTGTTACATTGACCCCGGACTGACCTCCGCCTTCTTCCTGGATGATAAATCGGCCAGCAACTCCTCCTCTGAGATCTACCTGAGCGACATCGGCGTAGACCTGAGCCTGACGGCGGCCGACTGCTTCGGGGTCTACTCCGGGTCCGACGTGGAGAGCAGCACCTGCGAGGACTTCAGCTCCGGCGGGCCGAGGAGCGCCGAGCATAGGGACTCGGTCAGCGACGGCCAGGGTCCGGGCACCGACTCCTCGGCCCTGAGCCCCAATTTCGACAGCGCCAACGAGGGCCCCGACCCGTTTGAAAGCTCATCGGACGAGGTGGAGCTCACCTCCTCCCCGGCGCACTCCCCCGCCGCCGACCTCTCCCCCGCCCCTGACCCCTCAGACGCCGCCACCAAAGCCGCACCGGACGACGACGGCGAGGACCCTCGGAAACTCATCGCGCCGCCCTCTAAATGCCCCAGCAGCTCACAGACGCGCCCCCTGACCAGCTCGGGGTCGGTGCAGCCCGAGCAGGAGATCCCAGCGCCGGGCAGAGGGTGGCCGGAGCCCATCGGCGCCGGCCCCACCCCGGCCCTCTATGTCCAGCTGCACGGCGGCACTGCTCGTCGGCTGAGCGACGAGGAGCGGCCACTGCAGATCCTGAACGAGTACCTCAGCGACCTGGGCTTCGAGGACCCATGGAGGGTCCAGGAGGAGGGGATGAACCCGGACATCGGCTGCCTCATCCGATTCTACTTCGGTGAGTTTGCGGGAAAACAAACTAACCACTTAACGGCTCCCAAAACACCTTGTCACGGTCGACCTTCAAGGATGTTCATCGGGACTTAGCAGGAAACACATTTATTTTCACGTTTTTATTCAATTTCTCTATTTATTTATGTCACCTCTCTGCTCATGTCATCTCGGCAGGTGACCATATCACAGCGCTTCGTGGTTATTGATAATCTTGTGATCTGTTAGCCCCCTCAGCCCAGTGTGTCTGTCATCGCTTTGCCGTTGGCGACCTCATTGTGTTTTCCTCGTTCGCCCAGCTAGGGTCGATTGTCCTGGAGGGACAAAACACTGTGAAAACCCTACCACACACACACACACACACACACACAAACACACACGCACTGTGTGTGCAGACACATCTGGAGGTAACCGGTGGTCACGAAAGCCAAAACACCCTAAAAATAATGGGCTGGTTCTGGACTCTGTTTACCTCGTTGTTGTTATTGTTGTCCACCAGCTGAGTTAAGGGGAAGGTAAATAGCCGTGTTCTTTTATGGGTTTCACCCTCCTCAGTGGAGACTGTTCAGATTTAGAGAAGGAACGTGCTTGTTCAAAATTAAAACAGTGTCAGGGGCTCCACGGGTTTCGGAGAGCGGCGGGTTTGTCTCCGAATTCTGTGTCGCTTTCTAAGAAATTCTAAGTGAGCTCCTGCTAACTCTCAGGCAACTTCTTGTTGATCTTGCATGGAATCTTCTTCTCCTTTGGGCTGCCCCCTTCAGGAGTCGCCACACCCAATAACCCAGCACTACATCTTTGTTTTCCCTCCATCCTTAAATCTGTTTGGACCTCCTGCCCGGCACCTACAACCTCAGCGTCCTTCTACCCAGATCTTCCACATCCCTGTCTTCTCTTCAGCGTATCCAAACCAGACACCATCACTGCTCTCGCTCCCCGTCCTCTGCACCTTTTTAATGATCTGCTGCAAGGATCTGCATCTTCATCTCCCCCAGGCCTCTTTTCATTTAACAGCACCGTGGCAGAGCACAAAGCCCTCGCCATCCCTGGCCGGATCGCACTCGCCGTTCTCTACGAAACCGATTCCCAAGTGCCGCGGATGAATAAGCACCGTCGTCGTCTCTTGAATCCACTCTATAAATGGGACGATACAAAGAAGAGAAGGACAAGAAGTGAAGTGAAGCGGGTTGATCATTTCGCGATTAGCATGCTTTGCGTCCAAAGCCGTCGTCCCAACAGCACTCGGCGTCCGGATTTTTCGAGTAGAGTCGCTGATCGGTTTCCACCTTGCGGGCGCTAATTTGCAAAATGGCTTTCCTCTAGCATATTCCCTTCACTGTTTTCCAAATTGCACATCTTTTATTTCATCATTGTCGATTATTCATTTGCTTTCCCGTCCTCATTAATCGTCGCCTCCAGCGGTCCCCAACCTGTTTTGCACCACGGACCGGTTTAATGTCAGGCAATATTTTCATAGAACGGCCTTTAAGGTGTGGCGGATAAATACATATTGATATACAAATGCTCCCGCTTTTTTTTTATCTTTCAAAATACTCCCAAGGCTTTTCTTTTAATGCAGGGTGCATGGTCTCCCACTGGCAAAGCAGTTTCGAAGGCTTCATTGCCTCATCGGAGAGCTAGTCGCCAATTATTATGCAGAGCTGGCTTGGTGCGTGGGAATCACCTGTGGCGATAAATCCGCATTTTAAGTAGGTCTCCCGGTATTGTCTGTTAAATGCACTTTTCTTTTTCTTAGAGGTCATAGACTTCTTCTGTCTCCTCACAGGGCCTTTTCCCCTTTGCTCGGAAACTTTCCAAAGACGTACGTTTTTTTACTCGTTTTGCGAGCTCGTGGGTTTAATATTAGCATTAATGTATCACGTGACCGAGATAAGCATCTCGACACGCGTCAAGAGTGAGTCATAGATGGATATAACTGAGAGAATTCGGTCATTTTTTCAATATAAAAGTCCGATTCAAATAATAAATGAAACGGAACTGGTCTACTCCATTGGCCTTTTATGCACGATGGCCCTAGTGGTCAGTGGGTGTAACTGCACCCTTAACATCACAGGTCTGCGCTACTGTTAGCCCACGCACCTATTAATAGTTTTCTAGGGGTCACCTGGCTAAGGTTTCGCCATGATCAGCCGGTCATCGTTTTTCGGGGAGGGTATTGACAAAGTGTTTGTCATGCACGGCGGGCGGGGGGGGCTTTTATTGCACTACGGTGCCTTGACTCAGCAAAGTCATGTCGTCAAGGATTCTCATCCTCACCGACGCAGAGGCGCGGCCCGCTGTCCAAGGCGACCTCTGCGCAACTCAGATTTCACCTCCCCTGCGATTGGACGTATCCAAGCCGGCTCCCCGCCGCTGCAGAGTCGTGTCGCTCTGCGGTCGTCGGTTTTTATCCCCCAAATGAGCAGATATCAGGTCGCAGCCCGGCCCAACACGGTTCAGGCCACGATGTCACGAAGGAGCCGCTGCCCCGTGCTGGAAGGTCCAGTGGAAAGTGACAGAGGAAGTTGTCTGACGTCAAGTTCCGGCAGGGACACGACAACCTTTTTCATTTATTTTTGAATTAGATAAAAAAGGAAATTGAGGTTATGGTTACTCGGCACAGGGCGGGGTGTCCCCCCATTCATAGGGTAGGAGGAAGGAAAGTGTGTGTGTGTGTGTGCGTGTGTTAAGATCGACATCACCCGAGGAAGGGCGGACCGACACACACAAACACACACAATTCACATTCCACCGCCATGTTTACTTTCAGAAAGACGTGTTTAGGAGACCAGGCGGCTTAGACAGTTTCTTTTAATAACTCCTGTTCACTCATGGAGTAAAACACCAAAAAGTACCACAATACAGCACAGGGTGGGAGGATGAAGTATTACGTTAGAAGGCTTTTTCCTGTTAAACAGTTGCAGCAAAAAAAATCCCAACAGTGTAACATGAGAGGTTGGATTTCTTGTTTTGGGTTATTCATGATGTTATTTATTTTAATAGTATTTAAAAGTAACTGTATTCACTTATGTTTATATCCCTTGCAGAAATACGTTTTTTTGAAATGTTATATCAGGTGATTTTCGATCAATTCTTGGCAGTTTTGTAGTGGATATAACATAAATTTCTTACAAATTTTTCAATCCTATGTTTCCGTTTCCTGATTAGAAAATTACCTGAACAATCGTAAACCCTTTTTAGTCACGAGTCGTCTTCTAAGCGAGGCTGTTACGTTACGAGATAATCTGATTGCAGGATTCACACCAGCTTTCACCATCTTTACCCCACTGCCATGTAAGAACGCATAATGGTAAAAGAAAAAATGAACACCCTGACACTGTATTTTGGATTTTTGTTTTATTATATATTTGTGTGTGTGCGTGTGTGTGTGTTATTTAGGAGTATCTATTGATATTGATAAAACGTTACTTTAAAAATCCAACAAACAAAAATGATGCGCAAGACATAAGACCGAATTTAGAAAAAAAAAGGCAAAGGAGAACTTGTCAAATCATTCTTTTAAAATTGAAAACTTCACTTCTTTCATTATTTATTTTCTAATTTAAAAGTCACTGCAGGATTGTAATGTTTTGTAAATGCTGATTTTATTTTTTTTGTTTTATTCTATTATGGAGTTATAAGGCATCTTAAGTGCCGCAACTCAATATAGACTAATGCATTACACATTTGAAGGTGTGGCTGTGAGGACATACTCAGTTTATGACTGCACACACACACAAACTCACACACACACACACACACACACACACACAAATACAGTTAGTGTGATCCAGCTGACTGGCTCCATGCCCTCATGCCTTGCAGGGGTTAATGTGGACGCTCATGCCTGACTGGCTCCTCTTCCCCTCGCCCTGCAGGCTATTGGTCACGTTTCTCTTACATAACCCGGCAGCCCGTCTCATTCACAAAAAGTCCCGGTGGAATCAACTGTCTGGGGGTGATGCGTGTGAAAGAAAACGTCTCACGCTCATGTGACTAACCTTGGTGTGACGGCGACGTGTCCGCAGGCAAACCCCGGAGCGTCGGCGGCTCGGAGCGGGTGCAGCTGTCCGGCGTGTTCAACGTGCGGAAGGGGAAGCTGGCGCTGCCGGTGACCCGCTGGTCGAAGCGGCAGGTGACTCTGAGCGGGACCTGCCTCGTCGTCTCGTCGGTGAAACACGCACATACGGGAAAGATGCACATCCTGCCGCTCATCGGGGGGAAGGTACCGGCTGTAAACACTGCTTTTCCATCAGGCCCTCTCTGAGCGCGTGCGGCCACCTTTGACCTCTGCTCCCACTTTCAAAATCACTTAAATGATCCCAATCCGGTGAAAATCAGGCCATTTATGAAAATCACGGGGAGCCTATAGCGCCCCCTAGTGTTCCGGAGGACACAATTGTGGCTTCAACAGCAAAGGAGGGGCTCATTTGTTTTTCCACATCATGTGTTTGATCAGATTTAGACCAAAAACTGACGTTTGTTCCTGCGGGCAGGTGGAGGAGGTGAAGAAGCACAGTCACTGTTTGGCCCTCAGCTCAGCGGGGCCCCAGAGCCACACCTACTACATCAACTTCGAGTCTTACACCGAACACCTGCGCTGGCACCGGATCGCCTCCAAGGTGGGCCCGGGTTTCGAGCGGCCGACAACCGGATGACCTGTCAGGTTTGCGGTTTGGCGAGAACGTTCCGGGTTCGAGGCCGACCCCCTCCCTCCCCCAGCGGTCCACAAACATCTCCACATTTTCCGTAGTTGCGAACAAGAGGGTTAATGCTTGGATGTCTCCAAATGTGGCCTTGTGATTGACAGGCTTAAACCCCGCCCTCTCGCCTCAGTGTCAGCTGTGATTGGCTGAGGACCCTCCGCCCTGTGAATGAATGAATGAGTAGAGCTTCACTGATCGCTCGTCAGTATTATAGCTGATCACAATTTATACTAGAAATAGATTAATTACTCAATAAAATATGATTCCACCTCGCAGCGGTTATTAGAGGAAAGCTGCAATAAGCAGCTGATTATGTGCACGTGTTTCCAATTAGTCGCAACATTTTTTTTTTTTAAATTCCTCACCAACTCTTTTCATAATCGATAGATGCACTTTAATCGCATTTTAAGGAAGTAAACGGTCCGTTTGACGAAGCGTTAATCTTAATGTTAAGGGACATTCAGTGGTGTTGCGACTCCTCGGAGCGGGTCACGTCCTCATCCAAGTGTCCTGTTCTCACACACCCCTTCCCCTCTCCTCCCTCCCGCTGTTTCAGATCGCGTCCCAGAGGGTGAACTCGGTCGACCTGTCCTGCTGCAGCCTGGAGGAACTGCCCGCTCAGCTGTTCTACAGCCAGGACCTCACACACCTCAATCTCAAAAACAACTTCATGTCGCCGCACAAAGGTGTTCCAGCACTCACCAGGTTGGGAACACACACACACACACACACACACACACACACAGTCAGTATCTACCTCCCGACGACCCCTGGTGTTTCTAGCCAACATTTGGCCTGGCCCTCATGTTAGCAAGCCATGTTTTCTTAAAAGGAAGCAGCTGATTGGCCGGCTGGGCGAGGGGGTCGGGTTTAATTCTTGTTGCTGTTTGGTCCAGCTGCACTCCAACAAAACAAAAACAGAAAAAAGCGGGGTAGCGCTCAGACAGATAACCAAATGTAAACAGGAAGCAGCTTCAGTTCAGATCAACGTTTCTTTGAATGTTTTTACAACTGCAACGGTCTTCCTCTGTTTGTTTTTTTTTAATTTATTTTTTTATTCCAAACCTTCATGTCACGTAGCATCCACTTGCTCCAGCTGATCCTGGGGGTGGAAAATACTTGTTGACTAGTTTTTCAGCAATTGCAGAAAAAAGAAATAGGGAAATTATGTGTTTGTGTGTGTGTGTGTGTGTGTATGTGTGTGTGTGTGTGTGTGTGTGTGTGTGTGTGTGCTCCTTGGATACAACCAATATCCCAGTCCATCTCGGCCTCAAATCGGGTCAGAGCGGATCAGGATATCCTGTGCAGCCTATCAGCGGTCACACCCTTCATCCCCCCCCAACTGTGTGTGTGTGTGTGTGTGTGTGTGTGTGTGTGTGTGTGTGTGTGTGTGCGCGCGCGCAGTCAGGCTCTGTGGGCTTCGTGCTGAGGCTCCATCCTCTTTATTGTAATATCATCGTTTACCATTCAGTGGTATGAAATGATCACCGTCCTCTCCCCCGTTAGCTTGTCCTACGCATCACATGGAACTCTGCGCTTTCATTGGCTGAGGAGAGCGGTTGTTAACGGGGAAGACTCACGGGGTCGGAACTGAATTCCGGCCGGGGGGGTCACGCCATTCTGACCGTGAAATGTCGTCTCTTGTTAGCGGCTCTTCCGCAGAGATTGACTCCACTGGGATGCCGTGCCAAATATCAGTCAATTTATGAATATGAATGAGTTGGGAGTTGCAACACCACAAGAAACACAGACAGAAACACGTCGTTCTTCTTTGGCGTCTTCTCCCACCACCTCCCACATCCTGCGCTGAAAGCTTGACGTGCGCGTGTGTGTGTGCGTTTGTGTGTACCTGCACCAAGCTATTGTTCTGGGTAAAAACAGGTTTCCCAGGCGGTGTTTTGAGGAATGCGTTTTTCCTCGCGGTGCGACGGCAGCGTTGACACTCCTTCGGAAGGACGTGGGCCGCCGAAGACCCTCCTCCCTCCTCCTCCTCCTCGCTGGAGGAGGCAGGAAACGCTCTGCTCCTACCTGGAACCGCACTGGCATTGTGGCTGCAAGAGGCCCCGGCGGTGAAAACAGCCCGCTTGAAATAGAAGGGCCGTCCTTGAGAGCTACCGTGAACTTCCCGTCCCTCCTCCCCGTTTGTCTACGCCTGCTCGTATTAGCGGCTAAGTTAGCATTGGTGACCGCCATGTGTAGCGCTGAGGGGCTAACACAGGACAGGAGATGGAAGCTACTTCATGTGTAAAATGAAAAGAACAGCATGTTTGTTCAAACTTGCATCTGGAAGTTTTTTTTTATTTGAATTCCCCTTCAACCAGTGTTGTTAATTAATTTATGTTTGAATTATTACTACTATTTATTTTGTATTTGTTAGTTTTTTTAAGCGCACTGATTTTTTTTCTGTAATTTATTAATTACATATTACACGTTAAAGTAAAAGCCTAGTAAAATAAATGACCTGGTTGTATACCGATACATTATTCCACTTCTTAGTGTCTCTGCTGGATCAGCTGGATGATTAGGAATAAAATGGCTTTTCAAATTTTAAAAAATCACAAACACATCTAAATGTTTGCAGCACAAATCGTTAATTTTTTTTTTTTTTTTTTTTTTTTTTTAGTACATTATGTTTTCTGTAATAGAGAAGTCCCAGCCCTAGTATATACCTGTATATTTATGATATGGTTAAAATAAATGACCCGGTTGTATATATCCACTTCTACATGTCTCCTATTGCTGGAGAATTAGCCTGAAGCAACGTGAAAAATAAATTAAAAATACCAAAAAATCTAAATAGCGTCTTCAACCCCCATTCCTGCAGGTTCTGTAAGCTGAGGAGCCTCAGCCTGTCCAATAACAGCCTGTCGGAGTTCCCATCGGCGCTGTGCGACATGGCATTGCTGGCCGAGCTCAACCTGTCCGGGAACCGACTGTCCTCCCTGCCCCCGGAAGTGGGAACCATGCTGAAGTAGGTAGAAGGCTTGCGTAGAGCGGCGGTCTTGTCTAGATCTGCTAAAGAGCTGGGGGAACATGTTCTGCAGCCAACTCCCACCAAACAGTTGTTTTCATCTATTTTTCTTCTCCATATTTTAATTTCTATGTCCCAAACAAGAGATGCAGGACCATTATTAATATGATAATACTGATAATACGAATATTTTTCAAGGTGCTTTACTCAGCATTGAAATGACAAAAAAACAACCCCACCCAAAAAGCGCGACTGTTTTAATTTCATATGAATCTCTAGGTAACGTTTCTTCACAAAGGATTAATGAATGACTAATTACCTGTGTAAGCATTTTTTTATTTAAATAACATCAGTAAATGAAATGAATCTATATCAATTTATTTCGTTATCAGTTTGATAGCTAGTAGTTAAAGTTTAAGATAAGCTATTAATCACTTCATAGCCTTGACTTTGACACTTTATAGTTTTATTTGTATTTCTTACCCCCCCCTTTTTTTTTACTGTTTATACAATTTCCTACTATTATTTATTATTGTTATGTTTTACTTGAAACTGGCACAACAATTTCCGTCGCGATAAATAAAGTTGTTCTTATTCTTATTAAGAAATACATTTAAATTTGCATTAAAATAATAATAATAATTATATTTTTTATTTAAGTTGCCCTACCCAACACTCAAGGACACCATACACACATATGCACAAAATTCTCATTTAAAAGAAACAATAAAAGTGACAAATTGGTCAAATTAAAAGTGACAGCAGTTGACGTCGTAAATGTGCAAATAAATATTTGCACCTGCAGGCACTAATACTGGGATTCACAATAACCTAAGGCAGTGGTTTTTTTTTTTTTGTTTTTGTTTTTTACAAGCACAGCATTTATGATTTATTGTGGGGAGCTTGTAGTATGTGTTATTAAGCATTTTTAAATGGTGTTTAGAGGCTGCAGCCTGGCCCTGAATGCACCATCAGTGTGAGCTCGAGCTCTGGACACGCCGGCAGTGTGATTTGCTGCTTGACGGCTTTACGACCTTTTTATTAGCATCTCTGTGGTAAAAGCGGCTCAGGAATGCGGTTTGAGTTTCACTGCCCCTCTGCCGCGTCACATGACTCACAGCCAATAGGAGGCCAGGAAGACAATCTTACCTTGCGGCTCTTTTATTCATTTTTCTCACGTTGATTTTTAAAGATACTTTAATTGCCACGTGAAGGAGTTTTAACCCCGGTAACCGTCCAGCTTGCAGACGCTGCTCGTGGACGGAAACCTCCTGAGCTCGCTGCCCGCCGAGCTGAGCTCCCTGGAGGCGCTGGCCTTCCTGGGCCTGTCCTTCAACCGCTTCGCCGGCGTCCCCGCCGTCCTGGAGAAGCTCCGAGGCGTGGAGCGCCTCTCCCTGGCGGGAAACCAGCTCTCCGCCCTGGACATCGGGGAACTGCAGTGGCTGCCGGCTCGCCACGTGGACCTCAGGTTAGCGCTCGCCGCTCGCTGCGGAACAACAACAAAATCCCGAACCTCCACCGGTTCTCAGCCGCTCCTCCCTCCCTGCAGGCTCAACCAGCTCCAGCGGGTGGCGCCGGGGGACTCGGAGCAGCTGCTACACGTCCTGCAACTGGACGTGAGAGACGCCGGCCTGCCGGAGCTGGACGTCAGGACCCTCTGCAGGCTGGAGGTCCTGCGCTGCGACAGGAACCGCCTCTCCCAGCTCCGGGTCTGCGGCCACGCCCTCAAGAGCCTCCACGCCGCGCACAACGGTAACGCGCCGCCGCCGCCGCCACCGATCGCACGCCGCCATGTTCACACTCTGCTCACCGGTTGTTTGTGTTTGCTCGCAGAGCTCACGCTGCTGGAGGTGCAGCCCGTGCCCGAGAACCTGAGCGTCCTCGACTTGTCCTGGTGCGTCCCACATGTCCCACAGTGCACGTTTCCACACACGCTGCACTTTACCACACACACACACACAAGTGAACAGTGAACAGTATGCACCGTGCGGTAAATCCGTTACACGCGTTAACATTAGACAACATTGGTTGGAGCACACGTGACCGTGTAAGAGGGACGTAAACAGGAGCTGCACGCATTTTAGTGCACGAGGTGGGGAGTGCACGTTAGGATATGCATCATGACATGCCTAACTGGACACACAGTACCCTGTACTACAAAGTATATGTTATGGTATGTGCACGTTGCGGTACTTTTGAACGTGCACTTTTTCACTTCTGCACTCATTGCGAGCCTCACCACTGCGGGTGTTTCTCTAGCACGGTGTGTGACTGTGTGCGCGTGTGTGCGTGTGTGTGTGTGTGTCTTCATCCCCGCAGGAACCAGCTGGTGAACATCCCTGACTGGGTGTGTGACTGCAGCGGGCTGGAGGTCCTCGATGTGGAGCACAACCATGTGACTGAGCTGCCGACACGGTCAGACATGAGCACAAACACACACACACACAAATGTGGCAGGGAATGGGACGGAAATGTGTTATGAACAACTTCACATTATCTGGTGTGTGTGTCTGTGTGTGTGTCTGTGTCCTTTAGTGTTGAGTAGGGTGCCTTAAATAAGATTTTTTTCTTATTATATAACTGATTAGCATAACAACAAGGATCACTAATTTTGTTCAGGGTTCTAAGTTCTTAAAGGATTCCAGTTTCTAAAAATCTAATTTTGTGTAATAAAGTTATAATTACATAACGATGAGCCGCGCAACACGCTTTCTTGAAAAGAATTTTACATTTGTTTTTTTGTTTTGCATGAATAGAGCGAAGAAAACATTGCAACCAAAGCGTAAACGACAACATATACCTCAACATGTATGTTTCAGGCTGCTGTGCGGCGGCGGGCCGAGGAGGCTGCGAGCGGGCTGGAACGCTGTGGTCCGTGTGGCGGAGAGGCTGGAGAGATCCCAGCTGGAGGTCCTGGACCTGCAGCGCAACCACCTGACGGAGCTGCCGCACAACCTCTTCATCAAGGCCCAGGGGTGAGCCGTTTGCGTCCCATTACGCCGCTATTGCGACGCGTCACGGCGCCCTTTCGAAATAACCACCCCGCTCTTTTCGCTCCAGCCTGCGACACCTGAACGTGTCGGGCAACAGGCTGGAGAGCCTCCCCGCCGCCGGCCTGTCGGAGGAGAGCGCCAGCGGCCTGCAGGAGCTCTACGCCGCCAACAACGCCCTGACGGACAAATGCGTGCCCCTGCTGGCGGGTCACGTCCGCCTGAGGGTGCTGCACCTGGCCTACAACCAGCTGCAGACCTTCACCGCCAGGTCAGGACCCGTAGGAAGTGCAAACAAATGACAAATTCTAGAGTATTATCAGAAAATAAAGTGGATTTCTTCCAGCAAACTGGCCCGTCTGGAGCAGCTGGAGGAGCTGGACCTGAGCGGGAACCGTCTCCGGGCCGTTCCCACCACCATCCTCAGCTGCCAGCGCCTGCACACGCTCTCCGCCCACTCCAACTGCATCAACGCGTTCCCGGAGGTCCTGCAGCTGCCCGAGATAAAGGTCTGTCCCCTTGTGTGTGTGTGTGTGTGTATGTGTGTTCGTGCATGTCCGTGTGTGTGTGTGTGTCTCATCGCCGTGAATCTTGGACCCGCTGCATTCACGGACCGTCATCTCATTTCGCCGCTGTCAACCGCGATTACAAGCACACTCGCCGCTTCGCTAGCTGGTGCGCAGAGCTAGCAATTTTTCCTCTCCGTCCGTCTCCCATAAAAACCCGACCAGGAGGTGTTTCTCATGATGTGCAACTTCTCTATATTTAAACGTCCATGTTGGCTTTTTTTATGAGGTACACATCAGGAGACAGGTCTTATTTTTGTCGTTGTTGTTCTGATGTCTTTTTAAAAGAAAAGCTTCAGGCAGCCAATGAGGGATGGGGTTTTCAGGTTTTATTTATTTTCTTACTTTCTTTATTTTTTATTTTTTTAGAATGTATATATTGTGTAAAACAGAAGAGCTTAGTTGTCGGGGTTTCCTCCGGGGTGAGCTGGAAAACAAGCGACGCCTCAGTTCCTCCCGACCTCTGCTCGGGTCGGCCGCCGTCAGGTCTGCCCTCGGGCGCCACTTATCATCCCAGTGCATCCGTGTGTGTAGAATAGTTTTAAAAAAAAAAAAAATGTAAAAAAATCCGCAAGAGTTGCGTTCATTAGACAGCGGATGCATTGTGAGCGCGAAAGGAATGCGGAAAGACGGGAAAAAAAAATCAGATTAGCCTGAGGGCGAAGAACCAGCCGCTGCCACATTGTGCAACCACGTGCTACCGGATGAGTTAGCACGGTTAGCCCAGGCAAGCTAGCATCTGGTGGTGTTCCACGCTGTACCAACAGGGGGCGCCGCACGGGGTTAGCATATTGTGCTAACAATATTGTGCTAATAATATGCTAACACCCCTCCTGGGTGGAAGTGGTAAGTTCCTGCTACTAAAGCAGAGCGTCGTCCCCAGAGCGTGGACTTGAGCTGCAACGAGCTGACGGAGCTGACGCTTCCCGAGTCCCTGCCCCCGAAGCTGCAAGAGCTGGACCTGACGGGGAACCCCCGCCTCAACCTGGACCACCGGAGCCTGGAGCTCCTCAAGTAAGAGAACCCACGCAGCGGGAAGCGACGCAGATCCCGAGGTTCTGACCCCTAACGCCCACCCGCTCTCTCCGCAGCAACATCCGCTGCTTCCGGGTCGACCCGTCTCCGTCGGCGCCGTCGGCGAGCGATGGTCACGGCGCTCCCGCCGTCTGGAGCCACGGCTACACCGAGGCCTCCGGCGCCGGCAAGTCAGTGTCTCCGAGATATCCGTCCATAGGTCCCCTAGCTAAACGCCACATCAGGAAACATACGTACAGTGGAACCTTGACTTACGAGTGGAAAGCCGTTAGTTTATTCCAAGGCAGACGGACGTTTATGAGGATTTGGTGCATTTGAGTCATTCAAACCCCCGAGGACGGTTTGATCATTTTAAAAAGGGAGCGTTCACGACGTCTCTAAATGGTGTTTAGCCACAAAGTGAGCGTGTTACATTTAGCGACACATTATAGCATTAAGTGTGCAGCCAGTAAGTGATTGTGGACGAAATGGAAAACACCCCCAACCGCCGTCGCTGGCCTCTTCAGCCCATCTCCAAGTTTTATTTTATTTTTTTAATTATTTATTCATAAAATATACTGCTCAAAAAAATAAAGGGAACACTTGAACAACACAATGTAACTCCAAGTCAATCACACTTCTGTGAAATCATAGTGTCCACTCAGGAAGCAACACAGATTCATTTTGACTTGTTTTAAGGACATTACATCAAAGTTGGATCAGCCTGGAGTTTGTTTTTACACTTTAATTTTGAGTGCGATTCCTAATCAGACCCCCATGGGTTGATACAATTGATTTCCATTGATCATTTTTGTGTGATTTTGTTGTCAGCACATTCAACTGTGTAAAGAGCAAAGTATTTCATAAGAATATTTCATTCATTTAGATCTAGGATGTGTTTTTTAAGTGTTCCCTTTATGTTTTTTGAGCAGTGTATATTTTTCTTATTTGAAATCAGGTAACAAAAAACATTGGGCCGGAAGAAATGAATGCCATTTCAAATCATTTTGATAAGGAAATGTAATAATAATTGAGCAAATCAAGCTATGAGCTGGGTCACAGAATCAAACTAAACTCATAAGTCAAGGTATTACTGGATGTTGTAAATCAAGTAAATAAATTCACACCATAAAGAAGGGAAATTATCTTGATATTTTTTGATCAGAATAGATAAATTCTCACTGGGAATGAAAAAAGGAAGTACTTCCTGTGTTGCTGAAGGTCCTCCTGTTCCTCTCCTCCAGACCGTGCGTTGCCGCTCTGGCCCAGGACAGCTTCTGCGGCGGCCGCGAGGCCCTTTACGGCGTCTTCGACGGCGACAGGAACTCGGAGGTGCCGTACCTGCTGCAGTGCACCATGGGCGACGTGCTGGCCGAAGAGCTGCAGAGGAGCCGGCGCCACGGCGACCACATGACCAACACCTTCCTCACCATGCAGAGGTAGATGTGGCTGCAGCGCCCCCTGGAGGAGAGCGGAGGCACAACACCTCTGCTCCCTTTAAGGGTCAAAAGTCTTGACAGATTAATATCATATCACATCAAATATCAATTTTTTTTTCTAAACTCCAGAAATGCTCATTTTTTTATTTTGTGTGATAATCTGCTATAAAAGCATTATTGTTGCTCATCCGGAAATCTCTGAAAAAATCATCAAAAACCAGGAACTAATTCCATAAAAAAACAAAAATGTAGAAAAACTCCATCAATCACAAGAAGATCCAGAAAAAAAGATAAGAATAGTACAAATATATTATTAATAAGTGTAATCCCGTCTCCCTGCAGGAAGTTGGGCACGGCTGGCCAGAGGTTGGGCGGCGCGGCGGCACTCTGCCACATCAGGCACGACCCGGTGGCGCCCGGCGGCGGCGAGCACGGCGGCTGCCTCACCCTGACGGCCGCCAACGTGGGCCGCTGCCAGGCGGTGCTGTGCCGCGACGGACGCGCCGTGCAGCTGTCGGCCGTGCACACCGTCGGGGAGGAGGAGGAGCGGCGGAGGGTCCGAGGCCACCACGCCATCATCACTGAGGTAACGGAAGGGGGCGGAGGCGGGGTTACACTGCATTCAAAACACAAAGTTACTATTATTATTATTATTATTATTATTGTCATAATTTAAGATGAAAAAAAATTAATTAATTGTATTTAATATTTACTGTCAAAGTATTTTAAAAAAAATTTTATTCTATATTTTAATTTATTATTAATAAATGTGATCCTTTTTCTGCAGGATAATAAGGTTAGCGGCGTCACCGACTCCACCCGAATGATGGGCTACTCCTTCCTGTGTCCGGCGGTGACGCCCCGACCTCACGTCTCCACGGTGACGCTCACCCCGCAGGACGAGTTCTTCGTCCTGGGCAGCCGGGGCCTGTGGGACCTGCTTTCCCCCGGCGAGGCGGCGGAGGCGGTCCGGAACGTGCCGGACGCTCTGGCCGCCGCCAAGAAACTGGTGACTCTGGCGCAGAGCGCCGGCTGCTCGGACAGCCTGAGCGCCGTGGTGGTGCAGCTCAGCATCACCGAGGACTGCTGCTGCTTCTGCGAGCCGCCGCCGCCGCCCCCCAGCCCGGGCCCGGGGACGCACGCCGCCGCTCACCCCTTTGCGGACGGCATCCCGCTGCCGCCCGTCTCCTCGGGAACGGCGAGCGAGCTGAGCAGCGAGTTCAGCACGTCTGAGATGAGCAGCGAGGTGGGCTCCACCGCGTCCTCGGAGGAGCCGCCGCCGCAGGCGGAGCCTCTGGCGCCCGCAGTAAGCCTGCAGGGCCGCGCCGGCGTGCGGCGGCCCGCCTGCGGGGGCGGGGCCTTCCAGAGGCAGTTCTCTGGCGCGCTCTCCGACAACGGACTGGACAGCGAGGACGAGGAACCCATCGCCGGCGTATTCTCCAACGGCAGCCGCGTGGAAGTGGAGGCGGATGTCCACTGCCTGCACGCCCGCGACCGCCCCGCCTCCCAGACGCGCCCCCGCACCCCACCCGCCGCCCCGCCCTCCGTCCCCCGGGGTCACGACCTCCTCCCGTCCTCGCCGGCTCCGCCCCCCACGTCCTCCCCATCCTCCCCCTGCCTCGGTGGCGGCTCACGCTCCGGCGCCCCGGGCCGCCGCACCCGCGCCAACGGCTCGGTGGCCCGCCACGGGAGGAGCCAGGACCTGATCGAAGAGGCGGGGGACGCCCCGGTGCGGCGCCAGGGCGGCTACTTCACCGCCCCCGCGCAGCCCGACCCCGACGACCAGCTGGTCGTCCCCCCGGAGCTGGAGGAGGAGGTGCGGCAGATCATCCAGCAGCAGCGGCAGGAGCAGCAGCTGCAGACGCACGGCTTCCAGAAGCCCGCGGACTACTTCCTCACGCCGCTCTGACCTCCGGCTCGCTCACGCGCTTCCTCTTCCTGGACTGGGGTCGTCGCAGTCAACCCTTTTCTCTCCCCAAAGTAGATTCACAGCCAGTTTCAGCTCAAAGCGCAGCTTTGAATTCGGGGGCCGAGGGTTGTTTTTAAAATACCCCTCACCCCCTCTTTTGACTGATTCCAGGTGAGACGGCGCTCCGAGGCCTCTCCCGTTCCCGCCGCTCCGCCCGTCCGGGGTCCGGGCCCCTCCTCCTCCGTCTGATACTGTAAAGTGACCGGGTCACTGACGCGCAATAATGTTCTCTGAGAGAAAAGAAGATTATTCCAGAAGGCTGTTGTTCTCCGTGTCTGTACCCGGGGTGGGGGTGGGGGTTTTGGGGTGGGGGTCAGGGCAGAGTCCGGCCTGGAGCTGCAGCGGTGAGTCGAGCAGGTCAAACCGCCTAACAGAGCTACTTTTGCTATCAATAAATTAAAGTTTTCAGAATAACTGCATCGGGAGACCTGGAGATTTTGTTTTCGAACGCACAGACTGACGGACTGAGAGCACACACACTCAAGACAGACACACACCACAGCATACATTAACAGACACACTTGATACACACATAGAGACTGACATATACACAAAGGTGCACGATCACACACACACTCCCTCATGGGTGCACACCTGGTTCCATTTACGGTTGTGGAGTCTCAGTGACGAGGTGTCTTTTCCTTATCAAATACTTATTTAATCGTTATAAATGTGGGGTTTCAAGCCACGGATGAGAGAAAAGTCCAAAAACTGAAGATCTAAATTCAGACAAACCTCAGTTTATCTTTTCCACAGACAAGAGTCACACTCCTACAAGATGTGGGGGTGAACGACTCGACGCCCGGCGGGAAAAAAAAAAAAAAACGGCGTGCGCTTCTGCACAGAAGCGGCATTATGAGGCGTTCGGGACAGTGGGTGAATTCAGAGGGGTCGCGTCACCCTTCTGCAGAGCGTCCTCTGTCCAGTTGTGAGGTCACAGCTGGCAGGAGTCCTCGCCGCCGCCGCTGCTGCCGCCTGTGGGCCTTTTTTACGACTACCTTCCTGTTTGGAAACGGTCGTGTCTCGTCATCTGGCGCCCCTCACAGGCCGCCGCTGCATTTCATCTTTAACTGATGCCATCCGCGACAGGTATCCTCGCACAAACAGAATTATTACAAATTTAACACAAAGAATATATATATGGGTATATGTATGTTATCTGTAAATTATTTTTCTTCTTTCGGCTTTTCCCTTCAGGGGTCGCCACAGCGAATCAACTTTCCATCTAACCCTATTCTCTGTATCCTCCTCTCTCACACCAATTAACTTCATATCCTCTCACTACGTCCATAAATCTTCTCTTTGGTTTTCCTCGAGACCTCTTGCCTGGCAGCTCTAATTCCAGCATCCGTCTACCAATATATTCACTATCCCTCCTCTGTACATGACTGAACCATATCAGTCTGGCTTCTCTGACCTTCTCTCCAAAACATCTAACATGTGCTGTTCCTCTGATAGACTCCTTCCTAATCCTATCCATCCTGGTCGCTCCCAAAGAGAACCTCAACATCTTCATCGATGTGATCTCTAGCTCTGCCTCCTGTCTTCGTCATTGTAACTGCTTCTAGTCCATACAGCATCGCTGGTCTCATTGCTGTCCTGTACACCTCTCCCTTTTACACCTACTATCACATAGTACCCCTGACACTTTTCTCCACCCATTCCAACCTGCTTGAACCCGTCTCTTCACCTCTTTTGACCCCAGGTACCTGAAATCCTCCAGCTTCTTGATCTCCACTCCCTGTAGCCTCACCGTTCCACCCGAGTTCTTCTCATTCACACACATATACTCTGTCTTGCTGCGACTAACTTTCATTCCTCTCCTTTCCAGAGCATACCTCCACCTCTCTAGATTTTTCTCTACCTGTTTTCTGCTCTCACTACAGATCACCATGTCATCTGCAAACATCTTGATCCATGGAGATTCCTGTCTAACCTCGTCTGTCAGCCTATCCATCACCACTGCGAACAAGAAGGGGCTCAGAGCTGATCCCCGATGGAGTCCCAACTCCGCCTTGAACTTCTCTGTTACCCCTACAGCACACCGTACCAGTGTCTCACAGCTAGCATACATGTCCTGCACCAGTCTAACATACTTCTCTGCCACTCCAGACTTCCTCATACAATCCATCAGCTCTTCAAAGTACTCGTTCCATCTTCCCATCACACATGCATGCATAAATATGTATGTACAAACATATATACAACATTCACATACATACATGGATACATACCTTCATTCATACACACATAACTATACACAAACACACATATATATACATGCATACGTACTCATACAGACACATAGATGCATACATAATACATATTTACATTAACACACATACATACATACATACACACAAATACATATGTACATACATACATAGTCATATACATACACACACATACATACATACACGTAAATACATATGTACATACACACATACATAAAAAATGGATATAACATACATAGATATATATAGATATATTATGTATGTGTATATGTGTGTATGTTTATATGTATGTGTATACATATGTAGGTCTGCATATATGTGTGTATGTATGAATGCATATGTATGTATGTAAGTAAATATGTGTGTGTATGTGTGTACATATTTATATGTATGTATTCATGTATATTTGTGTATGTATGTATGTATATGTCTATATATACGTATGTATGTATATGAATGTATATATGTATGTGTGTGAATGTATGTATATATTTATAGAAGTATGTAGTTATATATTTTTTATGTATGTATGTACACAAATATGTGTGTGTATGTGTGTATGTGTGTATGTATGTGTATAATAATAGTATCTAAAAGTTGTGTATGGGTGTGTGAATGTATGTGGGTAAGCACGTATTTATTTGTATGTATGTATATGAATGCATGTCTATGTATGTGTGTATGTATGAATGCGTGTATGTTTGTATGTATGTAAATCAATATATGTATCTATGTATATATGCATGTATGTATGTATGAATTTATGTGTATGTAAGTATATGCATGTATGAATTTATGTGTGTAAATGTGTTTGTATATGTGTGTGTGTCTATATATATGTATGTATGTATGTATGTATGTGTGACTGTATCAATGTATGTATGTTTGTGTATTTATACATTTTTACGTGTGTATGTGTTTGTGTGAATGTTTGTGTATATATGTATGTATGTTTGTATGTATGTATATGTTTTGTGTATGTATGTATGTATTTATGGTTGTGTCTGTGTATAGATAGACATAGGTATCTATTAATGTATGCATATGTATGTAAAAATGTATGTGGTTATGTATGTATTGTTGTATGTGTGTATAATTATATATATAAATATATATGTATGTATGTATGTATATATGTATGTATGTATGCATGTTTGTATGTATGTATGTATGAATGTGTTATGTGTATATAAGTTTATATATATGTATGCATGTGTATATGTATGTAGGTCTGTATGTATGTATGAATCTGTATGTATGAACTCCTATATCTATGTAAGTGTGTATTAATGTGTGCATAAGTAAATGTATGTATGTTTCTATGTAAGTATGTGTATATGTCTGTATGTGTGAGTGCATCTGTATGTATGTGTGTATATATATTTTTATTTATTTGTATATGCATGTGTCTATCTACGTAGATATGTGTATGCAAGTTTATGTACGTATGTATATTTGTATGCACGTGTGTATGTTTGTATATATGTACTTATATGTATCCATGTAAGTGTATGTATATATGTATGTGTGAATAATGTTTGCACGTGTATATATGTATGCATGTGAGTTAGTGTATGTTTGTATGTATGTATGTACTCATGTATGTGTGTTTTCATATTTATTATGTAAGTATGTATGTGTGAATGTTTATATATATGTATGTTTGTATATATGAATGCATGTATGTATGTTTTTTATGTATGTATATATGCGTTTATGTATGTTATATGTATACATGTGTATAGATATATGTGTTTGTATGTATGTATGTATGTGTTATGTGTGTATGTATTTTTTTATGTTTGTATGTGTGTATGCATGTTTGTATGTGTGTTAGTGTGTGTGTGTTTGTATATATATATATGTATGTATATATATGTCTGTATGTATGTATATATATGTATGTGTATATGGATGAACATATATGTATGTACATATGTGCATATGTATGTATATGTATGTATGTGTTTAAGTTCGAATGTATATATATGTAGATCTCTATGTATGTATGTTTGTATGTATATGTGTATGTATGTATGTGTGAGTGTATGTCTATTTATGTATGTGTTTTTGTTTGTAAGTTCGAATGTATGTAAATATTTATGTAGATCTTCATGTATATATGTATGTTTGTACATATGTATGTAAACATTAATGTATGTGTGTCTGTGTATGTGTGTTTGTATGTATGTGTGTGTGTGTATTTATGTGTATGTAAGTATATGCACATACTTTTGTATGTATGTACTTGTGCCCATCTGTATATACGCATATGTGTGTCAGTGTGTATATATGTATTTATATATATATATATATATATATATATATATATATATATATATACATGGAAATATGTTTGCCTGTATTTGTATGTATGTAGGTGTTTAAGGTCAAATACATGTATGCATGTATTTACTTAGATCACCATATATGTATGAATGTTTGTATGTATGTATGTATGTAATTATTATGTTTGTATGAATGTATGTATGTATGTATGTATGTATGTATGCATATATATTTTTGTTTGTATATAGGTATGTATGTATGTATGAATAATTGTATGTACGTATTTGTGAGTGTATGAATGTATGCCTCTATTTATGTATGCAAGTGTGTATTATAACAGTATATATGTATGTATGTATGCATGTATGTATGTTTTGATGCATGTATGTATTTATGTATTCAGTATGTATGTGTATGTGTTAGTATGTGTGTATGTATGTATATATGTGTGTGAATGTTTGTGCGTATGCTTATATTTCTATTATGTATGTATATATGTTTGAATGTTTGTTTGTATATATATGTATGTATGTTTATATAGATACTTGTGTATAGATATATATGTATGTTTGTTTTTGTTTGTGTAAGTTTGTATGTATATTTGTATGTATGTATGTAAGTATGTGTATGTATGTATTTACTCAGATCACTGTACATGTATGAATGTTTGTATGTATGTGTGTATGTATGTATGTATTTATGTATGTAAGTATGTTTGAATGTATGTTTGTATGTGTGTGTATATGTATTTATGTGTATGTAAGAATATGTAGATATGTTTGTATGTATGTACTAATGTCTATATATATGTATGTATATGTGTATATGCATATGTATATGTGTGTTAGTGTGTATATGTATGTATATATGTGTGGACATATGTTTGTATGTTTGTTGTATGTATGTATTTATGAGTATATGAATGTATGTCTGTATCTATGTATGCAAGTGTATATTTATAACTGTATGTATGTATGTATTTGTGTATGTATATATGTATTTATGTATGTATCTATGTATGTATGTGTATATGGATGAAAGTATATGTATGCATGCATGTATATATGTATGTATGTATATGTATGTGATAGTATGTATGTATGTGTGTGAATGTTTGTATGTATGCTTATATTTCTATTATGTATGTATATATGTTTGAATGTTTGTATATATATGTCTGTATGTTTTTATTTGTGTTAGTGTGTATGTATATATATGTATATATGTATGCATTTTATGTATGTATGTATGTATGTATGTGTAAGTATGCATTTATTTGGATCACTATGTATATATGAATGTTTGTTTGTATGTATGTATGCATGTGTGTATGTATGAATACATGTGTGTGTATGTATTTATGTGTATGTAAGAGTATCTACATATGGTTGTATGTATGTACTTATGTGTATATGTATGGATGTATATGTGTTAGTTTGTATATATGTATGTGTATATGGGGGAAATATGCTTGTATGTATTTGTATGTATGTGGGTGTTTCGGTTTGAATGTATGTATGTATTTACTTAGACCACTATGTTTTTATGAATGTTTGTGTGTATGTATGTATGTGTGTATGTTTGTATGTATGTATGTATGTATGTATTTATGTGTATGTAAGTATATGTACATATGTTTGTTGAATGTAAATATGTCTATATGTATGTACGTATATTTTGTATGTGTGTAAGTGTGTATATATGTGTGGAAATATTTTTGTATGTACATGTATGTATATGGGTGTTTAATTTCGAATGTATTAATGTATTTACTTAGATCAATATGTATGTATGAATGTTTGTATGTATGTATGTTAACATGTATGTGTGTATATTTGTATGTATGAATGTATGTATGTATGTATGTGCATGTGTGTAAGTTTTTATGTGTATGTATGTATCTACTTAGATCACTACATATGAATGTTTGTATGTATGTGCATGTGTGTAAGTTTTTATGTGTATATGTATTTGTGTGTGTATGAATGTATGTCTGTATCTATGTATGCAAGTGTGTATTTATAACTGTATGTATGTATGTATGTGCGTGTATGTATGTATGTATGAATGTATGTATGGATATATGTATGTGTATGTGTGTAAGTATGTATGTGTATGTATGTATTTAATTAGATCAGTATGTATGCATGAATGTTTGTATGTATGTATGTATGTATGTATGAATGTATCCATGTATGTATGTATGTATGTATGTGTATATGGATGAAAGTATATGTATGTATGCATGCATGTATGTATGTATTTATGTATTCAGTATGTATGTGTATGTGTTAGTATGTGTGTATGTATGTATATATGTGTGTGAATGTTTGTATGAATGCTTATATTTCTATTATGTATGTATACATGTTTGAATGTTTGTATATATATGTATGTATCTTTATATGTATACTTGTGTATACATATATATGTATGTATGTTTTAATTTATGTTAGTGTGTATGTATATATGTATGTATGTATGTATGTGTATGTATGTATTTACTTGGATCACAATGTATGTATGAATGTTTGTATGTATGTATATATCTTTGTATGTATGTGTATATGTTTGTATGTATGTACACAAATATGTGTGTGTATGTGTGTACTTGTGTATGTATGTGTATAATAATAGGATCTAAAAGTTGTGTATGGGTGTGTGAATGTTTGTGGGTAAGCACGTATTTATTTGTATGTATGTATATGAATGTATGTCTATGTATGTATGTATGTATGTGTATGTATGTATGAATGCGTGTATGTTTGTATGTATGTAAATCAATATATGTATCTATGTATATATGCATGTATGTATGTATGTATGTGTGTATGTATTTATGTGTATGTAAGTATATGTACATATGTTTGTTGAATGTACTTATGTATATATGTATGTATGTATATTTGCATGTTTGTAAGTCTGTATATATGTGTGGAAATATGTTTGTATGTATATGTATGTGTATGGGTGTTTAATTTCGAATGTATGTATGTATTTACTTAGATCACTATGTATGTATGAATGTTTGTATGTATGTATGTATGTTTGTTAATATGTATGTGTGTATATTTATATGTATGTATGTATGTGCATGTGTGTAAGTATGTATGTGTATGTATGTATCTACTTAGATCACCACGTATGAATGTTTGTATGTATGTATGTATGTATGTATGTATTTGTGAGTGTATGAATGTATGACTGTATCTATGTATGCAAGTGTGTATTTATAACTGTATGTATGTATGTATGTATGTGTGTATATGTATGTATGTATATATGTATGTGTATGTGTATGTGTTTAAGTATGTATGTGTATGTATGTATTTAATTAGATCAGTATGTATGCATGAATGTTTGTATGTATATATGTATGTATGTATGAATGTATCCATGTATGTATGTATGTATTTATGTATGTGTATATGGATGAAAGTATATGTATGTATGCATGCATGTATGTATGTATTTATGTATTCAGTATGTATGTGTATGTGTTAGTATGTGTGTATGTATGTATGTATATATGTGTGTGAATGTTTGTATATATGCTTATATTTCTATTATGTATGTATACATGTTTGAATGTTTGTATATATATGTATGTATCTTTATATGTGTACTTGTGTACGCATATATATGTATGTATGTTTTTATTTGTGTTAGTGTGTATTTATGTATGTATGTATGTATGTATATGTATGTATGTATTTATGTGTATATAAGAATATGTACATTTGTTTGTATGTATGTACTTATACCTATATGTATGGATGTATACATGTATGTGTGTTAGTGTGTATATATGTATGTATATATGTATTGAAATATGTTTGTATGTATTTGTATATATGTTGGTGTTTAAGTTTGAATTTATGTATCTATTTACTTAGATCACTATGTATGTATGAATGTTTGTATGTATGTATTTATGTATGTATGTGTATATGTTTGAATATGTGTGTGTATGTATTTATGTGTATATAAGTATATGTACATATGTTTGTTTGTATGTATGTACTTACGTCTATACGTATGAATGTATATTTGTCTGTGTGTTAGTGTGTATATATGTGTGGAAATATGTTTGTATGTATATGTATGTATATAGGGGTTTAATTTCGAATGTATGTATATATTTACTCAAATAGCTAAGTATGTATTAATGTTTTTATGTATGTATGTATGTTAATATGTATCTATGTTTGTATGTATGTCTATATGTATGTATGTATATATTCATATATATGTTGTTTGGATATAGGTATGTATATATGTATATGTGTATGTATGTATTTGTGAGTGTATGAATGTATGTCTGTATATATGTATGCAAGTGTGTATTTATAACTGTATGTATGTATGTATGTATGTGTGTGTATGTATGTATGTGTATGTGTGTAAGTATGTATGTATGTATGTACTTAGATCACTATTTATGTATGAATGTTTGTATGAATGTATGTATTAACGTTTGTATGTACGTATGTTTGTATGAATGTATGTATGTGTTTGTATGTATGTACTGACTATATGTATGGAAGTATATATTTATGTGTGTTAATATGTGTATATTTGTGGAAATATGTTTTTATGTATTTGTATGTATGAAGGTGTTTAAATTTGAATGTATGTATTTACTTAGATCACTATGTATTAGTGAATGTTTGTATGTATGTATGTATGTGTGTATGTTTGTATGTGTATGTATGTATCTACTTAGATCACTATGTATGTATGAATGTTTGTACATATGTATGTATGTATGTATGTATGTATGTGTGTATGTATGTATGTATGTATGTATGTATGTGTTTCAGTATTTATGTGTATGTATGTATTTAATTAGATCACTATGTATGCATGAATGTTTGTATGTATGTATATTTGAATGTATCCATGTATGTATGTATGTATGTATTTATGTATGTATGTGTATGTATGTATTTGTATACATTTATATATTTATAACTGTATGTATGTATGTTTGTATGTATATGTGTATGTACGTATTAATGTATTTATGTATGTGTATATGGATGAAAGTATATGTATGTATGTATGTATGTATGTGAATGTTTGTATGTATGCTTATATTACTATTATGTATGTATATATGTTTGAATGTTTGTATATATATGTATGTCTGTTTATATGTATGCTTGTGTATACATATATATGTATGTATGTTTTTATTTGTGTTAGTGTGTATGTATATATATGTATGTATGTATGCGTTTTATGTATGTATGTATGTATGTATGTGTATAGGGTTAGGGTATGCTGTATTTACCTAGATCACTATGTATTTATGTATGTATGTGTGTATGTATGTATATATGTATGTATGTATGTATGTTGTGTATGTAAGAATATGTACATACGTTTGCGTGTATGTACTTACTCTTACTCTATATGTATGGATGCATATGTGTATGTGTGTAAATGGGTATATATGTGTGGAAATATGTTTGCATGTATTTGTATTTATGTGGGTTTTTAAGTTTGAATGTAAGTATGTATATACTTAGATCATTATATATGTATGAATGTTTGTATGTATGTATGTATGTATGTATGTATGTATGTGTGTATGTTTCTATGTATTTATTTACTTAGATCACTATGTATGTAAGAATGTTTGTATGTATGTATGTAAATATGTATGTATGTATGTATGTATATATGTATCTATGTAGGTATGTATGTATGTATGTAATTATTTATGTGTGTATGTATATATGCATATATATGTTGTTTGGATATAGGTATGTATATATGTATATGATTATGTATGTATTTGTGATTGTATGAATATACTTATGCATGTGTGTATGTATGTATGTGTTTGTATGTGTGTAAGTATTTATGTATATGTATGTACTAAGATCACTATGTATGTATGTATGTTTGTATGTATGTATGTGTGTGTATGTACTTATTTGTATATAAGAATATGTACATATGTTTGTATGTATGTACTAATGTCTATATGTATGGATTTATATGTGTATTTGTGTTAGTGTTTATATATGTATTTATATATGTGTGGAAATATGTTTTTATGTATTTGTATGTATGTAGGTGTTTAAGTTCGAATGTATGTATGCATTTACTTAGATCACTATGTCTGTTTGAATGTTTGTATGTATGTATGTATGTATGTATGTAGGTATGTATGTATGTATGCATGTATGTATGAATGTGTGTATGTTTGTATGTATGTATGTATGTATATGGGTGTTTAAGTTTGAAAATAGTATATGTACATATAAGTATATGTACATATGTATGTACTAATGTCTATACGTATGTATGTATATTTGTATGTGTGTTAGTGTGTATATATGTGGTTTTATGTGTGTATGTGTATGTATTCATGTATGTGTGTATGTATGTATCTGTAAGTATGTATATATATATATATATATATGTTTGTAAGTGTATGTGTTAATGAATGTAAGTTCTATATATGTATTCATGTGTGTATGTGCACATATGTGTGTGAAAGTAAGAATGTATGTATTCATGCATATTCATTATGTATCTATGTATGTGTGAATGTTTGTATATAAATATATATGTTTATATAAATGTTTGTGCTTTTATGTACATATCTATGTTTGTATGTCTGTGTTTGTATGTATGTATATATACACTGCTCAAAAAAATAAAGGGAACACTTAAAAAACACATCCTAGGTCTAAATGATTGAAATATTCTTATGAAATACTTTGATCTTTACACAGTTGAATGTGCTGACAACAAAATCACACAAAAATGTTCAATGGAAATCAAATGTATTAACCAATGGAGGTCTGGATTAGGAATCACACTCAAAATTAAAGTGTAAAAACAAACTCCAGGCTGATCCAACTTTGATGTAATGTCCTTAAAACAAGTCAAAATGAATCTGTGTTGCTTCCTGAGTGGACACTATGATTTCACAGAAGTGTGATTGACTTGGAGTTACATTGTGTTGTTCAAGTGTTCCCTTTATTTTTTGGAGCAGTATATATGTATCTATGTATGTATATGAGTGTGTATTTATCTTTATATAAGTTTGTATATATGTGTGTATATATGTATGTATGTACCTATGTGCACTTAAATGTATGTATGTATGTTTGTCTGTACATATGTATGAATGTATGTATGTATGTATGTATGTACATATTCAATTATATGTGGATGTATTTTTGTTTGTGTGTTAGTGTTTGTATATATGTCTACATGTATGATTGTCTGTTTGTTTATGTTTGTATGTATTTTTGTCTAAATGTATGTGTTTGTCTTAGTGTGTATATATGTATATGTTTGAAAATATGTATATGAATATATATTTGCATTACTTATGTATGTATGCATGTATGTGTGTATGTATGTTAGTACGTATTTATTTGTATGTACGTAGATGAATGTATATTTGTATGTATATATGTATATGTTTAAGTATGTATGTCTTTATTAATGTATGTAAATATGTATATATGTGTTTAACTGTGCATGTATGTATATTTGTATTATGTAGGTCTCCATGTATGTATGTGTATGTTTGCATGTATGTGTATGTACGTTTTTATGTCTGTGTGTGTATATATATATATATATATATATATATACATGTATTTAGCTACTTATGTATATATTTGAATTTTTGTATAAATGTACACATGTATGTGTATATTTATGAAAGTATGTATTTATATGTATGTACGTATGGGTATGTTTTTGTGTGTATGTATGTACATATGTATGTATGTATGCATGTATATATGTATGTATGTACACATGCATTTATGTATGTATGTGCATATGTGTTAGTATGTATTTTTTATATACATACATGTATGTATGTTTTTGTGTATGCACAACACAAATGGTCATTAAACTTTTCACAGAAGCCCGTCTGTCAGGAGCACATGTCAATTAACTGTGTGTTAGTTTTCTACGCTTTTATTTATTCAAATTGAAGTTATTAGTGGTTAATCCAAAAAGTTGAAAAAATATAAATGAATCCAAACTTTCCCAAATCACAAAGAGATTCACAAACAAGAACAGACGATCCATCAATCACAGCATTTAAAAGTATATTTCTGG
The DNA here is from genome assembly GCF_037954325.1 of Fistularia commersonii. Lineage (NCBI taxonomy): Eukaryota > Metazoa > Chordata > Actinopteri > Syngnathiformes > Fistulariidae > Fistularia > Fistularia commersonii. Next base: position 3,565,848 of record NC_141284.1, read on the forward strand.
GCAGCAGAGTCTTTCTTTCCCATCAAAATCCACTTCTACTCAAATTGGTTTTTCCGCCTTCACTTTAAATTCACTTCCCTTCTCGGTATTTTGTTTTTAAAAATTCCCTTTCCCCCTCTTCACAGACGGTAAATACCTACAAAATCCCAAAATGTCCAGGTGAGGTTATTTTGGCTGTTTTTGACATCCTCCTCCTCACACAGAGGTGGTTTCCGCCCTCAGCGGCGCCCTCTGCGGCGCCCTCTGCGGGTGGGACGCCGGCTGCCGCCTCTCAACCTCCCGCCGTTTGCGCTCCTGCAGGTACTGCTTCACCCGCTGGATGGTGCGGACGGTCAGCACCGTGCCGGCGGCGTACAAGATGGCCGTGATGAGGCCGAACAGCGCCACGGCGGCGTCCGCCCCGCTCACGTTGCAGTTCATCCACGTGTAGCCGTTGCGGGTGTAGAGCCGCTCCCGCCGCAGGCACACATCCGTGGCGTTGACCCCGATGACAAAGTGCAGGTAGAGGCCGACGGCCGTTACGTACGCCACGGCGCCCGCCGCCTGGAACACCAGCGCCCCGTAGAGAAGTTTGCGGGGAAGGTGGTGCGGAGGCTTGTTGGCGGCGACCACGAACAGCAGCGAGACCACGCCCATGGTGAGGCAGAAGGCCAGGCCGCCGTAGACGCCCGGCGCCCTCATCTGGCTGTACTGCGCGTCCAGCTCACGCACCTGCTGCAGCTCCGTGCCCTGCAGGTTGAAGTTGGAGTTGATGTCGAAGCCGCCGAAGCCCATGGACGACAGGCCCGACGTCACCATCTGGGCAGAGACCACGCAGATCAGCACCAGGGCGTTGGTCAGGACCGTGCAGATCAGAACGATGCCTGGGAGACAGAGGGGTCACACGGAAAATACCTTTAAAATTTGTTAAATCGTCTGAAAATTAGCAAGACAAAATGCAATATATAATAAATATAATCTGGAGGGAGTTGGGAAATGGGAATAAACAAAAGGAAAATTGTATTTTGAAAAATAATATATAAATATGCCTTGATTTATCTCACCTTACCTTATATAAATAATTATGAAAAGATTAAAAAAACAGAGTTAAAGACCTAAAGAGACAGAATTTTCTTCTCTTTTAGAAATGTTCAACACATCAATAAGATGGTTCGCAATTAAAAATATAACATAGAAATCGTTAAAGTTTTTGTATTTCAATTTCTTATTTTACTGTTTTTGATGTATCTGGCTGCAATGATAATTGGTTTGCCCCCTGAGGATTGATAAAATCATCCATCTCTCTATTTGTTTATTCGCTCCCCACGTTACCGGTCAAACATTCCTGGGGCCTCAAACACTTGAAGGACTCCTTCTTGGAGCTCAGGTTCCTCTTTCCCGCCTCAGCCGAAGAACAAAGGAACCCGGTGGAGCCGGTCGGTCCGGGTTTGACGGGGCGGAGCTGCCGAGCCGCGGCGCACCTTGCCCTCACCTCGACGCGAGCAGATGTGGGTGCACTTGGACTCGTGGTGCTCCGATCTCTCGTGGTGCTCCGACCTCTCGTGTGGCGGCCGGCGGTCCGGCTGCCAGGGCTGGTAGTCTGGGTAGTAGGGGGGGCAAGAGGAGCTCCTGCAGGGAAGGAGACCATCCGGATGGATTCAAAATAAAACCCTTTCACGACTTAAAATACAAAGTTCTGGGACAGAATGTCCAACTTTCTGACATTTAATATCAAATAAGGCAATACCGGACAATTTATTATAATTTTAGATTATTTAAAATATTTTTAAATGTATTTATATTTTTTCAATTATTATAAAAAACGGTGTATTCATTTTTGCTGTTGTTTTAGGGAATTTCTTGCAATTTTCAGGTACAAACTAGCAGTTATTTGTTGTTTTTGGAAACAACTGAATCGGACAGTTTGCAGAGGAACGTGAAGCTGAAAATGGGCAAAATATAAGATTTTCGCATCACAATAATGTAATCTAATATTAGGACCTGTATAAAAGGTGCACTCAAGTTTCTATCAGTACATTTATTATCAGAAAATGTTAAATGTTTAATGTCACAAAATTGTCACTTTGGTTCCTTTCTCGTTTAACAATAACAACACATAAAAACAACTGTAGTCGATTTTTGTGACTAAAAGGTTAAACTCTCGCACCTGTCCGGTGATGACGGTCTGCCGTCCTGGAACTCCCGGGGGTCCCCGCGCCTCTCCCGGTGGGCCCGGGTCGGACGCGGCGGGCGGCTCATGCCTGGCGGCCGACAGAGACAGAAATGCGACCTTTGAACACCATAAAACGCTCCGTCTATCCGCGATTACCGGAACCGGGGCCGAAACTCGAATAAGCTGCGGGTCGGCAGACTCGGGACCGAAGTGGGTTTCCGGTTGGGTGTCAGACTGGCGTTAACGCTGCGCGTCATATCCGCTAGGAGGCGCTGTGACGCATCTCGCAACGCCTCCACTGGCGAGACACCATTAAGGCACCGTCTGTAAGTTACTGACACAATACCGGATGTTTTGAAATCAGGAAAAACCTGACAATTTTAAAAAAACATGTTTATTAAAGGTTGAAAAGACTAACCATTTTCTGCTCAAAATTTTTCTGAACTTTTAAAATACTCATTCATTGTTATTTCTCTCTGCTACCAGATTTCCATGTCATCTCTTTTTTATTTAACAAACAAAATCTGCACGAGAGATTTTCAAGTGTTTTTTATTAATAATATTAAGACCACTCCACAGATCTTTAATCGACATTTCTGCACATTGAAGGAACTTCTGATTATTTTTGAAGGTAAATTCTTGCTTATTCTTCAGTTAACTTCTATTGAATTGGGTATCAAAAAGGAATGTGATAGCCAAAATTACATATTATTATGTAATTATTAGGGCACATGTGATGTATGACCTTCCTTTCTTTTAAAAATTCTGATATCAGCAAGAAAAGCCCCAACTTATATGTATTTTAATCAATGACTTCTACTCTTTGAACAACAGAAAATAGGGTAATATTGTATTGATTCCCATTAGGGAAATTTGAATGTCAATTATCATTAATATCAAGATATAGTCATATTTTCCATCTTCAAATCACCTCTGGTGCTTATCTAAATTAATACGCCAACTACATAAAATAATAGTTATCACACTAAATTCGACACAACCCTGAACATTTGAACCTTACATACAGTACAGTGCAATAAACTCTTTATTTTTCACTTTTTCTTTCTACATATCTATTTATTCTTCGAGTTGTTATATATATATATATATATATATATATATATATATACATATATGATACATTTCTTGTTTTATTATCTTTTCCTATCTTATATCCCTAACCCAGAGAGGATCATAGAATTATTATGCTGTGTCCTGGTTTTTAATATTGTTTTTTCTCTGATTTGATCCCAGTGATCCTGTGAGCTGCTATTTCTAATTTTTGTTCCCAATTAAATAATACAAAAAAAGATATAAATCCATGAATTGAATTAATTAGAAAACTAGTTAAAAACAAGGATTGTGTGTGTATACTTACTGAATCAATTCATTTCTAGTAAATTAAAACGTATACATTTAAAATTTGGAAATAACACAAATCAACACGAGATCAAATTAAATGAATAAATACTTAAATAAAAATACACACCTGTGATGTTTAATCTTTCGCGCCGGTAATTGATTGAAAGTCCCTAACAGTGAGGGTCACAGCGGGCGCTCGGAGTTCCGTGAACCGGCATCAAGCTGCTCCGGCCCGGCGACAACGGGGAACAAGTAGCCGCTGGCTTCATCCAGTCCGGGTCAGGACTTTCGGGTTATTCTTCCAAGCGCTAGCATAGCCGCTAAAGGGCTAGCTTACGCTTCAATTTACCCAACATGAAACCAACTTCTCCTCCCAAACAGAAACTCGCGTTCAGTCGCAGAAGTTCGGCCGAATCGCCCCGAAACAACCCGACCGCCTGTTTAAGAGTGGCAAACAAAGGTTTTTGAACCGAAAGCCAGTTTTAAGGTGAATTTTCTTCCGACTTTTCCTGCGCCTCGTATCCGCCGCTGGAATTCGCTTCGTCGCGTGCGTTCGAATGGCAGATTTTTTTTGTTCTTTCTTATTCGTTCGACATGTTCAGGTAAAAAACGACATTTGAGACAAAAATACTCACTCAATATTGCGTGAAATTCGAGTCAAATCAAATTCCGGCCACCATCGTTGACACCGGAGGAGGAGTCCAGGTGGACGAAAGCCCCACCCTACCTGGAGACCCGGAGGCAGGCGGAGATCACGTGACATGACGTCAACCGGAAGTAGATACTGCTGCTGTTTTAGTTTTGTTTTCAGCTCAACTACCAAAAATGTTTGGTTTTATGTGGAGTCGACTGATTTATTTTTTCTAATACTTATAATGATGTGATTTTTTATATCATATTTTTGGAGTAATAGAAGAAGAGAAAATTTGAAAAGCAACCAGAAATATATATAATTCTTCTTCCTTTTCCCTTCAGCGGTCACCACAGCGAATTCAACCTTCTCCATCTTGTGTCGGTTATTATTAAAATAGAAGAACAGCTTTTTTATCAATTAAAATTTCAAAATAAATAGGTAATCCCTTCACTGTTACAGGCAGTTTTTTATTGATGAAACAAACATCATGATTGGCTAAAAACGCAGATCCATCCTCTTAGTTTTAGCATTACATTTAAAAGTTTTTTTTCCCCGTTAGCAACTCATTTTACCCATGAGCTTCATTCTTATAATTCCTTCAAGCTAAAAGCAAAATCAAAGCCTTTATCCTCTATTAGTTTTCCCTCTGCAACATTGTTTGCAGCTAAAAAATATAACAGGCCAGAGTATACTGGCTCATATATATCCACTAAAAAGAAAAAAATGCATTGAAATTTAAAACAAAGACTGATAAATATCATTAAATAAAGCAGATGTAAATGAAAACAATGAAGGATAGCCAGAAAAGGGGAAGGTATCATAGGAGTTGCATTACCCGTTTATATTCGTTTTGGTAGTGTCACTTTCCACTAGGTGGCAGCATATGGAAACTATTGTTTTAATCAGTAACAACTTCGTGCATTTGAGGCAATCAGATGTCTTTTCACTCTTCAGACTGTCAGGCGACTCGTCTTACTGAACTCAATTGCGAAAAATGTTGCAAGTTTTTGCGGCTGTAACTCCATTCTCGCAATGACAAAACAATTGGTTACATAACAAGTTAACTTTGATGCATCAAACCCATTAAGAACACCAACTAAACAATAACTGAAGTGGTTACAGAGACTTTCTCAAAACATATTATTAAATCTATATGACCTCACAATGTTTAGCTTGTAAAGATGTGCAGTAAAAACTGCACAGTAAAAAAAACAGTAAAAGATAAATAAACAGTAAAAAGAAAGAGGGTAGAATAGGAAATACAAATAAAGTGTCTTAAGTAACAAGTGAAGACTACTATAAAATGTCTTAAGGTTTTAAGTACCAAGTGAAAGATAAGGAGTGCACAAGAGTATATAAAAATTACAGTACATGTCGCTGTTAAGAAATGAAATATTGAACAGTTATGAACATATATCCAGATAAATAGTTACAATTTACAGTAAGCGGGTGAGACTTTTTTTGTCAAGGTTTAAGATTTAAAGATTCCCAGTAACCGGGTCTATTAACAAAGTAGAATACATTTGCGCGTACATTTCATTTTGCTTTGTTTTTTTCTGATATTGTCTGCCACTGGGAAAGTCAAAACATGTCCGGCCTTTAGACACAAAAACAATGGATGCATTAGATAATAGCTGTGGGGTGTTTTGTTGTTGCTTTTTTTTTTTCAATTAAGAATATATATTTTTCCTGAAATTCTGTGAATCAGCCTTTTGTTTCCAAATAAACATTATTGAGGATGTTAAGTAACGAGTGCGGGCAGGTGAGGAAGTAGCCGCATGCTAACACTAGCATGTTACCTGCTGACCGCCACCACATGCTCACGCTAGCATCTTACCGGCTGTCCGCCGCCGAGTGGCCTCTTAATAACACTAAAATACTAGAATACATACTTCCTTCCCCTGGGACGAGATAGGAAGGAAGCTACATGGGCAAAAAAGCAGAAAAACCGAAGCTATGCCTTCCGGAAAGCTGTTTACTTCCGCGGTCTCCCCACCTCTGACACGCCCCCGGCAAGTGGCTCCGCCCACTGATGTACATGTGTACTTCAGGTGTCCTTTAAAAAAATCGGAAAAACTGCTTTTCACTGTTGTTGCTTCTCTCATTGCTGTAGAATGAGCTCAGATGTTTATAAATGTGTTCTTTCGGGCATATCACACTTTTGGAAGGTCAGAGACATTTTATGAAACAGAGGCTTCACATTATCGCAATTAGTCACTAAATGTTAAATTTTCAAAAAAAAGTGCCAGCCTATGAGTGTCAGTCTGTTGCTCAAAAACTGACAATAATAGAAGTAACAGAAAGAACAATGAGCATGTACTTTGTCGATTCATGAATCAGCGTCCACAACCATTTGACACAACAAGGGTTCTGCAGCAACGACGTTCATGCACGCCATGATGTCACAGAAGGAGTTGCAGAAATGACGCCGTCTTTCACAGGGTTAGGCCGGGGGGAGACAGGGGGGACGTTGTGATGTCACATAGATGGCGTGCATGGAAAGGGGAGGCGCTGACGTCACACAGCGACATCTGTGAGCAAGAAGGTCCGACACACCTGTGAACAGTTAGCATGTTCATGAAGAATTAATGTCAAAAGGTACACCATCTTGTTAGTTAAAACAAGTGACAGAAACAGTTTCCGTAGCAACACAATTCTAGAGTAGGTTATCCACACATGGAGACCTGTGTGACCTCATAACCTGGACACACACACACACTTACACACACGGGCGAATCGTGTCTGAGAGAATAAAACACTTTATGGTTCAATGGATGTGAAGGAGATTAAGATTCTTTGTCCTCGAAGGAAATTTGAGGGAGATTCGGGTAAGTGAAATCCAGATGAAGGTCTAATACACAGCTGAAACCTGCTCAAACTTAAAACTTGAGTGTGTGTGTGTGTGTATGGCAGGGTGTTATTTTCTATTAACATTATTTAGGCAGATTGAAATCTTAGGAAGTTGATCTTCTGTTGAAAAAAAATTAGTAGCATTTGTTTGTTTCTTTGCACCATGTATGTATTCATAATTCCCGTCAAACGCCACCAGCACAATAGATACCTTAATATAGAAGAAGAAAAAAAACACAGAACATAGCAAAAAGTCACATAAAATTACTTTAAAATGAGAATTTCCACCTAAATCACACACAAATCTATTCAAATTAAAAAAAATAAAGTAATGGTAATAGATTAATTTACATTTTCTTCTTTCTTGAAGGCAGTCAACCTCCGTGATGTCACTTCTACATGCAACCTGCATATAAACAAGTTATAGTACACCCCATTGCCCGAAATATGTAATGGCATCTTGGTATGAAAACCAGAACATCTCCGGTATTATTCAATATGAAGTTTTCATGGCGGCGTTCATCTCTCAAAATACAGAATGATCTTTGATAAAGGCTAATCAAATCCCCGGAAATGTCAGAACCTACTTTTGCAAACCGTCCACCGCTTTAAGTCAAATACATCAATTCAAATGATTTCATTGACCTCCGATGGTGGGTTTATATTTTCTGAGCTTGAAGTTTCTTGACTCATATATCATTAAATAAATAGATTTTAGCACATTATGTGTGATTCAGGTGCCTGAGCATCGGTGGGAAATTTTATCCTAGACCGACATCTTTGTTTTCCGTCTCATGTGACCTTCAGATGCCCAGCGGCTGGAGTGGAGTTCCTGCCTGGACCAGGAGGACCTGGAGCCTCTACACATCAGCGAGGAACAGGAGGAACCCTGGCCCTGTGAGGAGGAAGAGCAGCGTCATGTGGGAGATGTCCGCAAGTTTCCATTCAGTCCCACCCCTGTAAAGAGCGGCGAACATGAAGAGAAACGTCGGTCATCAGAGTTGCATTGGGGTCGATGTAGCGATAGTGGAGACGCCTTGTCTTTAGCGAGCGACGCAACTCAGCAGAAAAAGACAAAAGCCAACAGAGATGATTTTGGAGGTGCTGAACCCGACAGGGGCAACAGCACATCGGACTCCTCTGAGACTGAAGACAGCGAGGACCGGATGGAAACCCGTCGCACCCAACCGAGTTTAAACCGTGCGGGAAAAGCAGGCCACGTAAGCCACGAGAAAGCGTTCGGCTGCACCGTGTGCAAGAAAAGATTTGTGCGGAAGATAAACCTGAAGAGACACATGGTCACGCACACGGGGGACAAGCCGTACAGCTGCAGCCTGTGCCACAGGAACTTCTCGCGAAAGGGCAACATGATGACGCACATGACCACGCACACCGGGGAGAAACCGTTCTGCTGCGGTATCTGCGGCAAGAGCTTCTCGCGGAAAGGAACCATTACAAGGCACATGAGGACACACTCTGGGGAGAAACCGTTTGGCTGCGATGTTTGCGGAAAGAGCTTCTCGCAAAAGGGAACTATGGTGAGGCATACGAGGACGCACACCGGCGACAAGCCGTTCAGCTGCAGCGTTTGTGAAAAGAGCTTCTCCCGGAAGGAGAACATGACGACGCACCTGAGAACTCACACCGAGGGACAAAGGTATGATTGCGAAATTTTGGACAGTGGCCTCTCGCAAAAGGAAACAGTGACAGGTTGTGATGACGGACACGCGGGAGAAACTGTCCGGCTGCTGTGTATGCATGAAAAGATCCACGACCAAGTCTGGTCCTGAACATCGGCCCCCCCGCTGGGTTCTCTCCCTGTACGCTGATGATACCCTGGTTTTCCTGTCTGCCTTTTAAACAAGAACCGGGATCCAAGACAAAACCAAGACTCCATGAAATATCTAACTGGGAGAAACGATGAGGTCTTGGTGCTTCTGTGAACGAAATGCTGGGATCTTTTTCCGACGTGGCGTTTTTTTGTCCCATTTCTCTTGGTCTTATGGTAAAGGTACAATACTTTGAACACAATCCTCAAATAAAACCTGTGCTCTGGTGAGAAGGGCAGCTGTAGGCGAAGCCAAAAGTTTGTAAATAAACCCTGAAGAAACTGTGACTTATAATTTGTTTATATTTTACAGATATTGTCAATGGAGGTAAGGGGACGAATATAAACCAGCCAGATGATGCCAGGAAATTACTCCTTGAATATTATCGTGAGACAATAACCACAGTTTCAGCTGAATAAACTCCAGATATAAAGGAGTTGCAATGTAAAGAATTGTAAAGAATGGTAAAAGTCATTGTAAAGAATACAAATGTGATTTAATTCAGTGAGCACTTTAGCTACTGACCTTGAGCAGATCCTTGGGATCCTCTGGAGGGTTGACATCGATCCCTCTGATAAAGCAGCTTCACACAGGAACTCCTTGAACCCTTGTGAAAATTTGGATGTGTGATGGCCGACATCTGTTTTCCTTATTCATTTATTATCTATACTGCTCGCTCTCTTTTCTCGGTCAAAGGGGGTTGCTTGAGCCAATCAAGGTTGACACTGATGGGAGAGGCGGGGATTATCACCAATGGGTCCCCTGTCAATCACAGGGTTTCTTTTCGATAAACCAAACCATTCATTCTCATTTGGACCTACAGGCAATTTAGAGTCTTCAATGAACTTGCTGACTGTTTTAAGCTGTGAGACGTAAGACGAGGAGCCTGGAGAACCCAGGCAGGAGGATCCGGACACTCCACCCAGAAAGAACCCTGTTGACTTGTATGCTTGCTCTGGGGTGACAGCAATAAAAACCTAGATTATACTCTCTTTACAGTTAATTCTTGAGTTTACTTCTTGACTTTTCAACATCACTAAAATTAATAAATACTGAACCAATGGCCAATAAACCTTTAGAGCCCCCCGTTGGGACTTTTAAATCTTACTTAGGTATCTTCTGGAAATGTGCGCTTCAGGTAGAGAGTGCCTACATAAGCCTACATAAAGGTGGCTACGACAGAGAAGATAATGATGGAATTTTCCAAACGTATCGTGGAGCAATTCAACGATATACTGCTCTTTGCATTTCATACCAATATATCAAAATAGTCACAGCTAAATATTAGATATTAAAACTACCCCTTCCCCTAGCTACCCTTACCTATTTTGTACATGACTATTTTAAAAATGTCCCTGTCGTGCAGGGTGAATGACAACCAAGCCATCTTAAGCAAAAGACTATTTTATTTTTAGTAATCAAGAAACTGTTACAAAAGTGGAGGAAGCAATGTGCAAGAACCCAGTGATTAATGACAACTGCGGTACAAAATAAGGCGCCACCAACAACGCCCCCACTTCCCACCCCGTCCCCAAGGTCATGTTAACAGAGCAAAGCTTTTAAAATATGATTGTGGAAAATAAAGCAGAAATACATCTCAGAGATTATTAGCCAATCGCGGTTGGCGCAACAATAACATCATACACACTTAATTGAATCCACATTCGCAAAGACGGCTGTCAGTTGAATGTTAGTACAATTTCACAATTCCTCCTGATCCTTTCGCACCGCGGGTTTTAAGAGCAAAGCAAATCTGACGCTAAAAACCGGAAAAATAAAAGCATAGAACATAAACCTGAAGTCGTTTTCAGAACAATCACAGAAGTTTGTGGTTTCATTTTGAAGGACGTCATGGAAGTACAAGTTTGGATCTGCGTTTGGCTTGTGCTTCGTCTCTACTTGACGCTTCTGGTGGTGAGGGTGGTGTGGCTATAGATCAGTGCCGAGGAGGGGGAGCCCAAGTCCATGCTTCCCCGGCGCGAACCTCGTCGTGAGCCACTCCTGGAACTGGCGGCGGACCCGGGGTTGGAGACATTGTAGGGGCTGCTGATCCCTCTTGAGGACACGGATGAGGCCTGCAGCATCCTCACTCCGGTGTTCTCCTCAACCAGACAGTTATCCATAGCTTCCTTGTAGGAGATGTTGAGTTTGCTCTTGGGGCACGTGAGGTTCTTTGTGTAGTGCCTGATGTCTTGGAGCTTCTGGGCGGTTCTCCCGTCTATCCAGCCGATTTTCAAGGCATCTTCAAGGCTTCTTCTGCAGCCCAGCTCCGGGTCGTAAAGCCCACCTGTCAAAAACTGGAACTCCATGAACCTCTGGCCGGCTTCGTAAGGCAGCCACATCTCCTTTATGGCTTCTGCGGCAGACAGTTTCTTCCGGGTTTTCACATCTTCGAAGCCCATGAAGGCCTTCTGGGCAGGCTTGAGCTTAGCGGCCATGTCGTCATTTATGATCCCCTGGCGGCAGGCCTCTTGGATGCCAAGCCTCCGGCCGTTGGAGGGGTTGACGATCCCCCCGGTGCAGGCCTGGGCTTCCAGAAGTCTCTGGGCAGTGATGGAATCTACGAGGCCACAGTTTAGGGCCTCCATGATGGATATTTTCTCCAAAGTCTCTGTATCAAAGATGGCGCCAATGGGACTCTGCTCGCCAACGCTTTCAGCCAGGGAGGACAGAGTCACGGAGACACAGGATGTTTTCTTGTGGGAGTCGGTTGAGTCTTGGGTGCCGTTGCTGACCACGCCGTCCCTCTCTGTGACTATGGTGGTTTTGGTTGTGGTTACGTTTCCCAGACTCGGCGACAGGGGCCTCGCCAGGCTTGACGAAGACGACGACAACGATGAGGAAACCACCGAAGTCACACGTGAAGTTTCTGATGTTCTTGAAGTCGATGATGCCGTCGAGGACGTGCCTGCGGCTGTTGACGGTCTTGAGGGTCTCGACCCCTGTTCTTGCTTCTCGGTGATGATATCCGCGAACTGAGAGAGGGTGATGACTTGAGCGCGATACTGATCTAAATCGGACTTAGAAATGACTCCCTTCTCCATCAGCTGGTTGATGTCGTATTCCCTGCCGGTCTTCTTATCAATGATGAGGAACTGTGTGGAACCGTCGGAGGCAGTGATGGTGATCTCCTCCCACTCACCCTCCTGCTGAGATAGCTCTACGAAGGTCTCGTAGTCAATGTAGCCTTTGTCGTATGCCTCTCGTACGGACATCTCTTTATTAGTCTCCGGGTCCACGATTAGCACCCTCCTCTTTCTTACGGTGTTCTTCTGAGTTGATTCGTCCTGCTTCTCAATGGGCAAAAGGATTAGCCCAGTTTTCTTATCTGTGGTACAGCGCTTCTTCAGCTCCATGTAGGTCAGGTTCTCCTCTGTGTTGGGGTCAAAGAAGCCCTTGGTTTCGGCATCCTGAGCAGACAGTATCGTGTTCATTTCCTCGTCCAAGTACCCTCGCTTGTAGGCCATATCGATATCGATCCGGTGGCTGTGTTCGGGGTCAATTATACCCCCGCTGGCGATCTGGGCCTCGAGCAGACGGATACCATGCCCTTTTAAGACTAGACCCTTCTGTATGGCCTGGAAGAGTGAGATGATCTTGTCTGTACCAGGAAGCTTATAACCAGTCACAGCGCTCTCAGCCGCTAGCAGGTTGTCCTTGAACTCCGGCCCAAACAGTCTTTTGTTGTAGGCATCATTGACAGTCAGGTAGAGGTTGTTGACAGGATCCACGATAAATCCTGAGGCAGCCTGGGCTTCCAGAAGCTCCAGTGTGGTACCGGGTCGCAATAGCCCATCTTTCATGGCCTGATAAAATGGCTTAACGCTTTCACTGGCTTCATCGTAAACTCCTGCGATACAGGTAGATCCTTGCAAGTAGGACCTCAGGCGGTACTCGATGTCCTGGCTTGTCAGTCTGCCTTGGCTAAGTTGGTCAATGTCTGATCGTTCCAGCAGGTTTGCGTCCACCAGATCAATTACCGACACCTTGCTCCTGAGCCCTTGGACTGTCGCTGGCTTTTTAGGCTCAGGGAGAAGCAAAAGGCCTGTGATAGGATCTGTTGTACATTTTCGTTTCAGGGTTATATAAGGAGTCGGCTGTAAGGTGTCTGGATCCATGTAGCACTCAGGACTCCCACTCAGGGCCCGATACAAGTCCTCATCGATGAGATCCCGATCTTTAGCAATATCTTTTGGCAGGAATACACTGAGGACCGGGTCCAAAATCCCTCCAGCAGACTCTTGTGCCTGAAGAATTTGCAGTGTTGTGTCTCTGTCGATCAGTCCCTTCTTCATGGCCTGACCAGCTGAGAGCAGCTTGGTGGTGTTTGGGTCTCTGTAGCCAACAGCGGCAGCCTCAGCAGCGAGCAACTTCGATTCGTCCCTCCAGTCCACTACTCCTCCGGCCAAAGCTTCCTTTACTGTGAGTTTCTGATTTGTCCGGGGTTCGATGATGTAGCCGGTGGCAGCCTGAGCATCCAATAGCATGTCAGCACAGTCAGGTGACATAATGTTTTGTTGCTTTGCCTCAGCGAAGGACATTTTCCCCAAAGGACCGGCAGCAACACCGGCGATGGACCCAGTTCCCTTTAGGAAGACCTTTTTATCCACTGACACCTCTGGGACAGTTTTCTCACCCTTCAAGAGCTGATCAAACGTTGGTTTGTCAAGGACTCCGCAGTCAAGCAACTGCTGGGCTGAGACCGGCTTGCGGACGCCGTCAAAAATCACTTTGGAAGGATCTTTCCTCTCTATGATTGGCAGAAGCAGTAGGCCGCTGTGAACCTCCGTCTTGCATCTTCTTTTCAGCGCCGCATAACTGACACCATGCTCAGTGTCTGGATCAAGGTAACACTCGGGATTCTTGTTGAGAGCACTTCGGAGGCTTTCATCCAAAAGGTTTCGTTTGATTGCAGTATCTTTAGGGAGGAAGACGCTGATATGGGGATCGAGTATGCCTCCGACACATTCCTGGGCCTGCAACAGACGGAGCCCGGTTTTGCTGTCAATGAGACCATTCTTCATAGCCTCATACACCGACAGGGGCTGTGGCTTGCTCAGATCCTTGTAGCCGACAGCAGCGGCCTCCGCTGCCAGCAGTCTATCTCGATCTCTGATGTCCACCACATCAAGGGCACAGGCCTCCTCTACTGTAAGCTTCTGGTTGTTTCTGGGGTCAATGATGTGGCCTGTGGCGGCCTGTGCTTCCAGTAGCAAATCCGCACTGTGTGCGGGGATGAGGTCTTGTTTCTTGGCCTCTGACAAAGACATTTTGCCCTGACTCCCGGCCAAAACGCCGGCAATAGGCCCAGTACCTTTGAGATTCACGGCTTTGTCTACAGATACCTCTGGGACTGTCTTGCTTCCATTTTCTAGTGACTTGTATGTTGGCTTTTCCAAGACGCCGCAATCCAGCAGCTGCTTGGCTGTTACCGGTTTCCGAACCCCGTCGAAGACCAGCTGGGAGGGGTCCACCTTCTCGGTGACAGGAAGGAGCAGCAGTCCCGTATGGGGATCCACCTTGCATCTCCTTTTCAGCGAGGCATAGGTTACACCGCCCTCACTCTCTGGTTCCAGGTAAAGCTCGGGCCTTTGACTCAGAGCTCGATAAATGTCGTTGTCGATGAGATTCCTCTCGATGGCTGTATCTTTGGGAAGGAAGACACTGAGAACGGGATCAAGGATGCCTCCCACAGATTCCTGGGCTTGCAGGAGACGTAGTGTTGTGTTGCGGTCAATCATCCCACTTTTCATGGCTTGGAATACAGACAGAGGTTTGTTTGTGCCCGGACCATTGTAGCCTACAGCTGCTGCCTCTGCCGCCTGCAACCTCCCGAGATCGTCTTCGTCAATTACACCTTGGTTGTAAGCCTCTTCCACGGTCATCTTCTGATTAGTTCTGGGGTCGATGATGTGGCCCGTGGCAGCCTGAGCGTCCAGTAGCAGGTCAGCGCTGTCTGGTGGCAGGAGGTTTCCTTTCTTGGCTTCGGTGAGAGTCATTGCATACTGGGATCCACTCAGGAAGCCCGGACCTTTCCGGCTTTCGACTATCACGCCGGCTATTGGTCCGGTCCCTTTCAGAGGAACCTTCTTGTCGACCGACACCTCGGGCACAGTCTTGTTGCCCTTCACTAGCTGGTCGAATGTTACTTTGTCCAAAACCCCGCAGTCGAGCAGCTTGTCCGCCGTCACCGGCTTTCGCACTCCATCGAAGACCAGCGTGGAGGGATCCAAAGTTGGCGGTTCCCTTGCTCTCCTCAGCTCTTCATCCAGGGTTTGTCTGATGATGGTTAGCTCTTGCAGCTCCTTCTGAAGGCTCAACAACCTGCTCTTATAGGTCTCCTCAAGCTCCCTGAGCTCCCTCATCAGCCTCTCTATCTCGCTCCTCAGGGAGCTCTTCTCCCTTTCCAGGCGTTCCTTCTCTGAGTCGTACTCCTTAATCAGCCCCTGCTTACTCTCATACTGCTCCTTCCAGTAGATCAAATCTTTCCCCATCCTCTCGTTCTCCTCCTGGACACGCTGCCTACTGCGAAGCTCCGACTCCAGCGACAGCTTGATGCGGCTGAGCTCCTCCTCCAGCCTCTCGACGCGATCCCTGTCCTTCTCGTGCAGCTGCAGCTTCAGCAACAGAGCGTCGCGCTCCGTCACAATCTCGCTGTAATCGGACTGAATGGACTGCAAGGTGGCCGACATCTGCGGGATAAAGGAAGGCGAGGAAGAACAGAAAAAGCAGTGAGGGGTTAGTCGATATAGATCTCCTACCGTGAACGGTTTTTTTTTTTTTTTACACCACAGCACATACATCCACGTTGGAACACAACAGGGTCGGAAATTAATTAAAACTGAAATCATCTGATGTCATCGCCAGTGATGCACCGAGCAATTTTCGGCTAGTTTGTCTTGGTCTTATTTTAAAAGTGTCTTCTTGTGAAGGAGAGGGTGAATAGTTGTATGTCTCTACATAATGTGCGCAAGGGTAGTTGACCGACCGCAGGATAAGCAGCACAAATAAAGAATGAATGAATTAATCTCAGAATTGGCCGAGAAAATTGCGATGGGTGCATCACGCTACTGACCGAACCAACCTGAGCTAAAGTACAGTGAGTTTATGATAGTACTGGAAAGACTCAGGCGTGTACTACAATGAGGTACAAATAAGCAGTACAAGTTTTGGACTCACAACTTGACCAGGAGAAAGTTACTTCACAAATTCACGATCTTTCTCCGGTAGAACAATATGTTGTTGTTGTTGTTTTTTTCAATTTTTTTTTTTACATGAAACGGCAGATGAAACCGCGATGTAAATCTGATATCCATGTCCGTCAAATCGTGAGCCAAAATATTTTGAAACCGCTCGGCCGAAACGGAGCGGTCCGATCGGAAGAGAAACTCTAAAAAAAAGTTACTAAAATTGTGCAGAACTGGGAAGAAACAATGACAGGGGAATTTTTACAGGCAAAAGAAATCGACCTCAGAAATACTGGAAACTACAAACCTGGCTGGGAATTAAAAAAAAACAACAAGCAAAGCAACTAGTCACATGTTATTTGTTTTAAGGCTATAATTCTGTAACTAAAAATAGAAAAAAAAAACAGCAAGGATTGACTGACTGGAGTAACTTAGGCGTATTTTAGGAATATTTTAAGGAAAGCCAATGATTTAGATTTTAAAGGCCGTTTTAGATAAATAGATGTGCTGTTTTTTTTTTATAATTTTAATTTACAGATGGCGTTCACAGACTATTAGGTCAATGCAAAATAAAACAAAACAGAATAAATAACATGCATGCAGGGCTGTGTGTCTCTCTGGGGGTCAAAGGTCAGCATGCAATGAGTTTGGACATTTTGGTGATTGACATGCAAGTTGATTTAAACACACACACACACACACACACACGCGTGGAGGTGTGTGTGTTCAAATGAGTGACAGCAAGCGGGTCCGACATGCAAGTAAGAGTCTGGGTCTACGTGTAGCTCGAGCTACTCGACCTCTCGGCGCTTTTGATTTCTGAAAGCAGGAGAGACGTCCAGGACCGAGAGCCAAACCTCCAAGTACCTCGGTGGCCTCCTTTTGCACATTCTCGGCCTCCAGCCGGAGCTTCTCCCTCTCGGAGGAGAGCTCAGAGATCAGGTCGCGGTAGTCCAGGTTGCTTCGCTCGCTGGCCTGCAGCCGGAGCTCCAGGGCGGCCGTCTGCGACGAGAGCTCCGAGTCGCGTTCCTGCCGGCGCCTCACGAGCAGCTCCTTGTCGTGCCTCGCCGCCCTCAGCTCCTCCTCCAGCCTCAGCCTCTCCTTGGCCTGGGCCTCGGACACCTCCATCAGCCTCTGGAGCTCCGTCGTGCTCTCGTTCAGAGCCTTGGTCTTCTCCTCCAAGGTGCGCCGGAGACCTTCGTTTCTCTGGTTGGCCTCTTTGGTTCCGGTTCGCTCCTGCAGGAGCTGCTGCCGCAGGGACTTCAGCTCTGATCTCAGCCGAGCCGCCTCCTCCTCGGAGATCTTCATCTGGTTCAGACTTTTCTCCAGCTCCTTCTGCAACCCGAGGCGCTCCTCCTCCATCCTCCTCTGGGAGGCGCCGGTCCGCTCCTGGCTCTGGCGCAGCGCGGCCACCGTGCCGTTGTACTCCCTCAAGGTCGCCGCCGTCTTCTCCAGCTCGCTTTCCGCCTGCTTCCTCCTGGAAACCTCCGCCTGGATGTTTCCCCTGGCTTCCTCCGCTTGGCTCTCCAGCCTGTCGCGAACGGCTTGGAGGTCCTTGACCCGCACTTGCAGCCGACTCAGGTTCTGCTCCAACCTGTCGCGCTCCCTCTTCTCCCTCTCCAGCTCCACCCGGACGCCGTTGAGCTCCTCCTCGCACGTCTTCAGCTGACCGGCAGCGGCGGAGGTACTACTGAGCTTCTCCTTCAGCCGAGCCAGACTCTGCTCCAGCACCGCCTGCCCTTCCTCGGTCGTCTTCCTCCGGCGGGTCTCCTCCTCGAGGCTGTGCTTGGAATAAACCAGCTGCTCCGTTTTCTCCTCCAGGTGGGACTCCAGCAAGGTCAGCTCCTGCCTGTGGCGACTTCTTTCCTCCTCCTTCTGCCGGAGCAGCGCCTCCAGCTGAGCCTCCAGCTCCCTCCTCCTGCGCCCTTCCTCCATGACGACCAGCCGCTGAGCCTCCGCCTCTTCCTCCGCCCTCCTCCTCTGCTCGTCCGCCTGGCCGACGGTGTTCTTCAGCCTCCGGAGCTCCTCCTCCAGGCCCCTCCGCTCCGCGTCGGACGCGTCGCGCCGCAGCCGAAGCTGCTCGGCGTCCTCCTCCCTCTGAGCCGACAGCTTCTGGACGCTTTGGCGGCCGACTTGGATCTGGGACTCGTAGCTTAGCTTTAGGCTACTGATCTCGGCGCCGCACTGAGTCCTTACCTTGGAAACCTCCCTCTGCAGCTCCGACACCCTCGCCGCCTCTTCCGCCAGCTGCCGCCGCAGCTGCTCGATCTCGTAGTCTTTGCCGGAGACGCTCTTCTCCACCTCCACCTTGGACCAGCTGACGGCCTCCAGCTCCGACTGCCTCTTCCTCAGGACGGACTCGTACTCCTCCTGCTGCTGGGTGTAGCGCTCCTCGGCCAGACGCCTCTTCCTCTTCTCCTCCTCCAAGAGGTACTGCAGGCGCGTCACCTCGTCGTTGAGCTCCGCCATCTGGTTCTGGGTGGAGTCCAGGCTGTCCTTGATGGTGCTGCACTGCAGGGCCGTGGTGGTCTTCACCTCCTCCACGCTCAGGAGCTGGCCCTGCATCTCGGCCAGCTGCAGCTTGTAACGCTCGATGGCGTCTTCCAGGGACTTGTTCTTGGAGTCGCGATCCTGGATGTCCTCCGTCAGCGAGCGGAGCTTCTCCTCCAGCAGGTCGATGTTGGTGCCGCGGATCTGAGAGGAGAGGGGACGCCTCATTTCATCAACATCTTCCGTTTTTTTTTTTTTTTGTTTCACATCTTTAGATTTCGGTACCTTCAGCTCCTCCATGGCTTTGAGCAGCTCCCCCAGGAATTTGTGGTAATCTCCCGACAGAGTGAGCAGCTCGATGTACCGGGTCTGCAGCTCCGTCGCCTGGCGAGGGGGGAAATCCAGGATCAATACCGGCGCCAAAATCAGTGAACTTGACTTCATCTCATTAGAAAACAAAATTAGGACATTCGAACAAACACATCCGACCAGTCGCTCTCTTGTTCACACCGATTGACAATTTGGAATCATCAATAAACCCGCTGAGATGGTTTTGAGCCGTGAGAGGAAGACGGGAAAACCCGGTCGACTTGCGGTTTAGAAATAGTTCTGACCCATAGCCTGAAATGCCTTCCTATAATATATTTTTAAAAATAATTTTCTTCTGTCTTGCTCTTGTTTTTCTTCATTTTCTTCTTATTATCATTATGATAATATAATGATAAGAATTATAATATAATATAGTATAATAGTATATATAATTACAATACACTATAATTCTATAAACATATAAAATTATTTTTCTATTATAATTATGATTATGATTATTATTATAATTATTATTATTATTATTGATGCAATTTCTTTTCTGCCTGGTTTAACAATTAAAGTCTGAGTAGTTTGTCACCAAATGACATGGTGATAAAAAGCTGAATCTTCTGATGTTTTTTGTTGTTTTTTTACCCCCCGGATAGATTTTGTATTTTTTTTACCTCCTGATTAAGATCCATGGTCGGCGATTTCAACATGGTCCTCTTGATGGGGATGTTGAGCAGCGTCTCCAGGCCAGAGGCGTAAGATGACAGGTCCGTTTCATAGTCCTGGCGAGGTTAACAAAAAAAAAGAAAAAAAAAAATTGACTCCCAAAATTTACAAGAAATCACTGATGTTATTTCAAAAATAAAACTTGATAGGGATAAAAAAATAAAAAAAAAATTAAATACACATTCTTATATTATAAGACAATAATAATTCTTATATTTTTTGAAATTTATAGAAATATAGTTTCTGTAGATATTTTTTTTCTATGTCACCCAGTTGCCACAGAGCAACACATGACAAGATGATTGGCAGGTGCCATCACATCCCGGCCAGATATACCGAATACTTTACTTTGTAAACTACATCGTACTTAGTATATCTTGGTATAGTGGTCAAAAATGCACTATGATCTTAATCGGGTTTATGGTTTTTTTTTTCTTCAATTCTGGGAACCACAGTAGTGAACACAACAACGTCATCTGCATAGAAACATTTTCTCAGCAGAGAATGACTTTAAAACAGCTTGGAAAGCTTTTATTTATGTCGCGTCAGGAACAGATTAATCCATTTCCCTTTGCTTCTTAGAGGATTTTTTTTTGTTTTTTTTGTTTATTACATTTTGGTTGAAGGAGAAATACAAATAGGAATGAAATCAAGTGTGCACAGCTGTACTTTTAAAAGCAAACAGCAAAACTTCAATAGATCACAATAGTGTGAAGTTCTTCTTGTGCCTTTAGTACTTATAGATATACAGCCATTTGTACAGATGTACAGTTTATTTATGCTATTTCTGACTTTATTTTCGCTTTTATATTTATCTGATTTTTATGTTATTTATCTAATTTTTATGTCATTTACCTATTTTTTATGTTATTTCATATATATATATATATATATATATATTTTTTTTTTTTAATTTATTTTTTATCTTTGTAAAGTTAGAGATGTTGGACCTGCTCTAGGATGGTATGCTATCATACCAAATAAAGTTTCTCTGATTCTGGTCAATCAATATCAAAACTCCATCTTCGGCTTAATTTCCTTCTCACCTTGACGCTGTTCACACACGTCTCGTTGTCCTTTAGCACACTTTCCACCGTCTCCCTTTTCGCCTTGATTTCCGAGTTCAGAGCCTTTACCGGTCAGAAAAGGACAAAACATGAAGACGTCAGGGAGCAGAAGGGGAGCTGTAGCAGAGCCGGACTCAGGAGGAGGAGGAAGGAAGGGACGGCCGACCTTCTGCTGGTTGATGTGCTCCATCACGGCGTCCACGGTGGTTATCTTGGTGGCCTGCAGCGCGTCCTGTTTGGCCCGCGTGGCCTGGATCCAGTCGCCGAGCTCGCCGCCGGTCTCCCTGTAGTGCTGCAGCTGAGGCAAGTAGACGTGCAAGTCCTGGAGCCTGCAGAGCACGGGTGCGTTATCACAACAATCCAGAAGAATCCAGGACTTACCAAGACTATCTTTTCTCGCTAGTTCATTTTTGCCAATTCATGCCAAAAACCAAAAAAATACTGTAAATTCTGGACTATAGAGCGCACCTTTATATAGACTGCGCCTACTCATTTTCCAAAAGACTAGTAAGACTAAACTACTACTAAAAGATTGATAAAGTTTGACTGACTTATCTGACTGTTTTGTTGACATTCCCTTTAGCGCAGCTCCATTTGGTGGATGCATAACGCAACCCCAGCCACTACTGTAGCTTCTATTCTACGCACCTTATAATCCAGTGCGCAATGAACATTTTTTAAAAATAGGCCATTCATTGAAGGTGCGCCTTATAATCCAGTGCGCCTTATAGTGCGGAAAGTACGTTAATTATATGTATATAGTAAGCTAGTATATGTAATAAGCTAGTAAGCTAATATACATATGATATACCTGGTGTCGATCTGCGCCAGGATTCGTCTCCAGCGGTCAGCTATCAGCCCCACCTGGTCGCTGTATTTGGACAGCATCATGTCACAGCGGTAGGAGGAGCCCCCCACCTGGCTGTTCCAGTGGCTGGCCTTGGCGAGCTCCGCCTCCATCGATGCCAAAATGTCCTTCTTCTGCTCCATCTCCGCCTTGATACCCTGCGGAGCATCAAAAAAAAAAAAAAACAACAGTTTTTTTTACCGCCATCCTTTAAGCGTAAGGCTCAGAGACGCTTTTCTGGAGTACCTTCAGGGTCACCACGTAGTCCTCCACCTCACTCGGGGTCAGGGATGTGGTCTCCTTCTCGGTCAGCTTCGCCTCCTGCACTTTCACAATATCTTCTGCACGGGCCAGACTCTCCAGCATGTCCCTGAGAGCCCGGAGCCTAATGGGGTAAAAACCAGGAGGACGTGAAGGCCGACAGAAGACTCGCGGGACGACCACCAGTTGGCGCAACAGTCCAAAGTCCAACCGTACAAGAAGTACTTTACTTTACTTTTAGGGTAACCCTGTGATTGGCTTTGCTTCGGCGTGCGTCACTGACCCAAGAATCGGTTTATGAACAAAAATTTCGAACCGAAAAAATGCCTCGGTACACAAAAGCAAATCTCGGTTGACAAACAAACCGGATGCTAACCTCTAGCTGAGACACACCAGTCACCCTGTTGATTTGATGTTGTTTTTCTGCTTTTTTTTTTTTTTTTTTTGGTTTGTTTCATTCTATCAGCATCTAAAACCGAAAGTAGGTAGGAAAAATCCGAGGCGTTTTATGCGTGGGGTCGTACCTCAGCAGGTAAGCCGAGGAGCTGCTCTCCAAGCTGCTGAGGCGCTGGTTGACCACCCCCAGCTCGCTGCGGAGGAACTGGGCTTTGTCCAAGTCGGTCATTTCCTCCAGCTCCTTCGTGATCCGCTCCCTCAGGGTCAGGTACTCCTGGCGGATCACATCCACGTCCAGCTGCACGGCCTGCGTTGGCGACGCATGATGTATCACAACCGCACGTCAGTTGTTATCCGTTGAATAACAACTGACAACAGCTAACAACAGCTAACACGTAAAACACTTTATAGGTGCTATAAATAGTGAATTTTGCGCATGCAAGTTCGTCCGACTTTGTTCGTTGTTTCTGTCAGCTGTGCTCGTGCACAAGGACTACAGATGCTAGTTAGCTAGTTGCTAACCGTTAGCCAGAACAAGTCAATCCTACTAATGAACTGAAACTGGGGGGAAAAAAAATCCCAGGTAAAATCATTTTTTATTTCTAAATTATTAGGAAATATTATGAAATTATTTAAAATAACTCAATATCAAAATTAAAGCATTTAAAATGTGTTTTCTTGAATTAAGCCTCAATTCAAGCCTAAATATTATTTCTTGATATTTAAATAAAAAACATCCCTTTTTTTTTTTGTTTCTTCTCTCCGTGAGTCGGCTTACCTCCAGCTGAGCCAGCCTGACGCCGCAGTCCTGCACGCCGTCCTCCCCGAAGCAGATGTGCACGTGCTTGGCCAGCCCCGCCTCGGCCTCCTCCAGCCTCAGCCTGAGCGCGTGCAGATCCGACAGACTGCTGGACGACGTCACCACAACCCTCCTTATCACTTTCACTTCCTTCTTCACTTCCTTTTTCTTTTCGGCTTTCTTCTGCTCCGCCTTCCGCCTCTCCTCTTCCTCCAGCCTGCGGGCGTCTTCTTCGGCGGCGAGGCGCTGCTGGTCGACCGCCTGTTCCTGACGTGCAACTTGATCGAAGGAGAAAAAAAAAAAAGACGTCCGTTTAATGCGCGGCATCACGGGTAAAAAGTGTAAACATTAAGCTTACGGATGTTAATGTCCAATGATTTGACCTGAAATCGAAATAATAAACAACTTTCTGCAAGAGTCTTCACAATAAAAGAAATTGAAAAAATAAGACCAAAATAAAAAAATAAAAAAAATAAAAATGTTCACATATAATTACATATCTTAAAAAATAAACATTGTTATTTGTATTTTAATAATTCCTTGCTTCTCTTTTTTTTTTTTGCTTGAAACCTTGTTGGGTCTGCAAATAAACTTTTTATGTATTTTCACAAATAATCTTTTTCAAGACTCTTCTAAGAAGTTTATTCATTTGATTATTCTTATTTTAAATTAATTCATTTTGCACTGGCTGTTTTCATGCCAGCTGATGACTGAAGGAAAAAAAAAAAGACGTCCATTAAGCTTACGGGTGTTAATGTGCAACAATTTGACCTGAAATGGAAATAATAAACAACTTTCCGCAAGAGTTTTCACAATAAAAGAAATTGAAAAAATAAGACAAAAAAACAACAAATTAAAAATGTTCACAGATAATTACATATCTTAAAAAAAAAAAAAAATTGAATTTTAATAATTCCTTCCTTTTATTTTTTTGCTTAAAACCTTGTTGGATCTGCAAATAAAGTGTTTATGTATTTTCATAAATAATCTCCTTCTCAAGACTCTCTTTTTCCCACACAGGAAGGTTATGCGTTTGATTAGTCTTAATTTAAATTCATTCATTTTGCAACGCCTATTTTAATGCCGGCTGTTTACGAGCGGTCTTGTGTTACTGACTGTATGTGGGCAGCTCCACCACCAGCTTGTCGTAGTGGGCCTGCGCGCCGTTGACCTGGGTCTCGATGGTCCTCCGGTCCTCATCTGCGAACAACTGGGAGCCCTTGCTGGTCACCTTGAACTCCTCGTAGCGAGTCTCCAGGCTCTTCAGGAGCTGCCGGTATTCCTCGGGACGCATGCGTGACAGCTGGACACACGCAGAAACATTGTAAGCCGATCATATCATAAGATAATTTTGCAGCCTTCGTATGGATTCAGGCGGTGAAACAGCGCCCCCTTGTGGACACATGGGGGAAAACACCCATCACCTGACTGAATGAAACAGGTGAGATGGTTGCTATGGTGATTGGGGATGTAAATCATGGGTCTTGTGCCATAACATGGATTACTTTTACAAGATTACAAATATGATTTGCTCAAATTAATTTGAATCCATTCCAGGTCAACTAAACTAGCTTAAACATATATTTTACTTCATTTCTGAATTTGAAATTCAGATGAAAAACAGCAAAATAAAGTATAAAAGAGTTTCAAAATAAAACAATGTCTATCCAAATGCCCAAAAAATTTACAAATATGACTTGTATTAAATTAGATTTGCTCAAATTAATTTGGCTCCATTTCAGGACAACTAAACTAATTTAAACATATATTTTATTTTTTCTGAACTTGTTATTTAGATGAAAAACAGCAAAATAAAATCTAAAAGAAATTCAAAATAAAACAATGTCCATCCAAATGCACAAAAAAAATTACAAATATGATAACCATTCAATTAAATTTGCTCAAATTAATTTGACTCCATTTCAGGTCAACTAAACTACTTTAAACATATATTTGACATAATTTCTGAATTTGTAATTCAGGTCAACTAAACTAGCTCAAATATATATTTTACTTCACTGCTGAATTTGAAATTCAGAGGAAAAACAGCAAAATAAACTATCAAAGAATTTCAAAAGGATTTCAAAATGAAACGATATCTATCCGAATGCAAAAAAAAAAGGACAAATATTATTTGCATTAAATTAAATTAGCTCAAATTAATTTAACTCCATTTAGGGTCAACTAAACCGGTTAAAACATATAGTGTTATATTTAATTTCCGAATTTGAAATTCAGATGAAAAACAGCAAAATCTAATTAAAAAAAATTCAATAGGATTTCAAAACAAAACAATGTCTATCCAAATGTAAAAAAAAAAAAAGTCTGTCAGCTGGATAGGATCTGCCTCACCATGGTGATGGTGAGGGAGTTGATGCGGTTGATGTCCTGCAGACAGTACTGCCAGGCGATCAGACTCTTCACGTTGATGAAGAGCTGGTTCCAGATGGACAGGATGGACTCGTAGTATTGATCGTTCCTGCTCGCAACAGAAGCTAAATAAGAGTCCGCAAGACATACAACCTGGTATCTGCGATATAAACATAAAATTCTGTACAAGGTCAAACCATAAACTGGGGCCTCATATACTTTGCTGATAAAGCTATTGATATTTTTCTCTTTTATATAGAGTATACATATAAATATACATTGCATATATATGTGCTAGTGTAAAGTGTTATATATTGTCAATCCTCATTTTATGCACTTGTTAATTTATACAACTTTATACATTTTGGTTTTATAGAATTAAATACTGTAAATACACATATGAATTCAATACAATATATCATAAACAGCGTATGTATTCTTATATCTATCTTATATTTATTTATCCTCATTATTCTATGCATGTGTATATTTTTTCATTTCATTTTCTCACTCACATTTTCAAAGAAAGAAAGAAAGAATGTGGAAATAAATGAACGGTGCACACATTTATGAAATGAAAAATAAAACTGTAAATACAAAATATTACATTACATTACATTTGGCAGACGCTTTTATCCAAAGCGACTTACAATAGAGGACATAGGGACTGCAAATAACACTTGCAAAATGATGATTAAAATGTTGAAAATGTTGCAATATTTTCAATTTTATACACCTTTATATAAATATTTATGCTCTTTACAGCATTTATATTTGTGTGTATAAATACTTCCAATATAAACACTATACAATTAAAGTTAATTTATAGTTTTTATTTCACAATTATTATCGTATTATTGTTAATAATATGTTTATAGTTTTTGGTTTATTTACTATGGATTCCACTTATTTCCCACTGATTTATATACCATTATTTTTATCATTGCCAATATTATATATATATATATATATGTACGTATGTTTATATATATATATATTAATTCCACTCCCTTCGGCCGCAGGGAATCTTAAAATCTTAAACAAAAAAAAAAAAAAAAAAAAAAAAAAAAAAAAAAAGTCATCCACTTACTGTAAATTGTGATAATTTATCTGTATTTATCTTCATAACTGTGCAATATTTCATAACAGCTACATATACAATATTTTTCAAACTCTTGTGCACTCATCTTTCACTTGGTAATCAAGACCTTGAGACACTTAATAGTTTTCACTTGTTCCTTAACACACTTTATTATTTATTTGTATTTCTTACCCTCCCTTTTTTTTAACAGTTTATACAATTTTCTAATATTATTTATTATTGTTATATTTCTCTTGTCACTCTGGCACGACAATTTCCTTCGGGATAAATAAAGTAGTTCTTATTCTTATTCTTATAATATAATCTGATATATATGATATAATATTATATTACATAAAATTTTAAGTAATATAAATAATATATATATATATATATATATAAAATTCTAGATTCTAATATATTAAGGTGGTGGCTCTCACTTGGTGGCGAGGGCGATGCTTAGCGGGTTGGGCGGAGGCACGATCAGGCAGATGGACGGCACCAACATGTCCAATCCGCCTGGGCCGGTCACGTGCCACTTGCTGCGCTGGCTGTTGTCCTTCAGGATGGCTTCGTTGTCCTTGCAGATCACCTTCTGCGGAGGTGGAGGTCGTTATCAAAGGTGGGGAAACACACGGGAAACGGCATGCAGAAAAAAATGTCTGAAAATATTCATCATATTAATCAATAGCTGACTGTCATAATGAACTATTACACTCTTATTATATATGATATGATATAATATAATATAATATAATTTAATATACTATAATATAATAAAAACATAATAATAACATAATAACATAATAACATAATAACATAATAACATAATAACATAATAACATAATATAATATAATATAATATATAATATAATAACATAACATTATATAATAAAATATAATAATAACATAATATTATATAATATAATATATAATATAATAAAAATATAATAATAATATAATATAATATAATATAATATAATAACATGATGCACATATTTAGATTCACCTTCATGAGAAGATTTATGTTTCTTCATGTGGATTAAATTATTATTAAATGCATGTTTTTTATGTATTAATATATTAAATATGTGTATCTACATATGTACACACACACATAAATGGATATATATGTGCACATAACTATATATATTGTGATTATAATTATAATTATTGAAATGATAAATTTCTTAGTGATAATCTGTTAGAATTATAACTGCTCGAGGGTTCCGCTGCTCTCTGCCTGCAGGCGGGGACGGAGGGAAAAGCGAACCCATCTAACACCAGAATTAACCTTTCATTTTTGTTTGGGTCCTTTTCTTTGGCGTGAACCACGTGTACTTGTACTTCATCGAGCAGTATTTATGCCGGGACGAGGAGGAGACGAACCTGGTCCTGCTTGAAATCGCACAGGGCCTTGACGAATACGTTGCCGCTGCTCTTCTCCTCCGGGTTCCTGGGCTTCAACCTCACGATGGTCTTGGACTTGCTGGCCAGGTGCTGGACGTTGCGCTTGTGCTGGAGGATCTTCTCCTTCTCTTTCTGGACGAGGGGAAAAGTAAAAACAAACAAAGGATAAAAATAAACACGAGCGGTCTGAGAAAGTGAAATTTACAATTATTCAAGGGGGGCTGCAGCCAATCACAGGTGACCTTCACGTAAGAGGCGGGGTTTAACCGGGGCCTCTCACCTGTCAATCACAGACGTCCAACCATTCACCCTCTCATTCGCGCCAAAGATTTAGAGGCTGTAAGTGAAGCTACTGACTGTTTTTGGAATGTAGGAGGAAGATGGTGAACCTGGAGAGAACCCAGGCTGGAGAACCTGGAGAGAACCCAGACAGAGGAACCTGGAGAGAACCCAGACAAGAGAGCCTAGAGAGAACCGAAGCAGGAGAAGCTATGGAGAACCCGGGCAGGAGAACTTAGAGAGAACCCAGGTGGGAGAACCTGGAGAGAACCCAGACATGGAGATCGGTCTCTGGAGTTGACGTTCTAAGTAAATACAGTCGACTCGAGCGCCCGAGTTCTCCGGTCCAACCGGACGGACCGAAGGCCGTACCTCCAGAGCTCTGAGAATCTCCTGCAGGTTCTCCAGTGGGGTGTTCTTGTCGCAGGTGAACTTCTTGCGGACCGTCTCGTGCTCCTTCTGCAGGGCGCTGAACGTCTCGTTGGCCTCCTTGAAGAACTAACAAAAAAAAAAAACGGCTAAAGAGAAGGCGCACATTGGATTGGGTGGAGTGGGGGGGTTAGTTGTATCACCATGGTTACCTGGTTGTAAGCGCCGTTTTCCTTCAGGTGCACGTCGATGCACTTGGTGATCTGCAGGAGCCAGCTCCACTGGGTCTGCAGCGTGTCCCTGTAGGCCTGGAGAAGGAGGACATGGATGCTCAAACCGCTGGAACCTTCTGGGGAAAAGGCACACCGGTTCCTCCACCCACCTCGATCTTGTCTGAAGC
Organism: Fistularia commersonii; assembly: GCF_037954325.1. Classification (NCBI taxonomy): domain Eukaryota; kingdom Metazoa; phylum Chordata; class Actinopteri; order Syngnathiformes; family Fistulariidae; genus Fistularia; species Fistularia commersonii. The sequence continues at coordinate 3,594,675 of NC_141284.1, forward strand.
CGGGTGGTTGTTCTTCAGCAGCAAGTCCACGCGGGCCTTCAGCTTGTTCAGGTCCCTCTCCTTGTCCTCCAGGGCGCTCATCAGCTTCTGTGGTGGGCGGAGACGACTGGCGGTTGGCGTGGCGACGAACACCTCGGGTTCCTTCGGTAGATCCCGCTCGACCGCCCGATCGGAACCCGATGCCCTTTCCATGTTGATACCGGTGCTGTTTTACGTTCACGTCTTTGTGACGTCAAAGGGTCGTCCCTCCATGTTTAGACGCCCTCTCACCGCCGGTGACGTCATGGGTACATCGACGCAATCCTTATGACTAAATTCTAAAACAATATCAACAAATGGACCAACACCAAAACCCTGTTACCACCCAAAACCAGCACTTCACCGCTTTGCCCAGAATCCGAGCACTCCACCTAAAAAACCTGATGTTCTGCTACAGAACCCTGATGCTCCCCCTCATAGCTCCACCTTAGAACCCTGGTGTACTGTTCCAGAACCCCTGTGCTCTGCTATCCCTGGATCTCCAATTCAGAACCTCTGTGCCCCACCTCAGAACCCAGGTAATCCACCTCAGAACCGTGATTCTCCACCTCAGAACCGTGGTTCTCCACCTCATTACCCCAGTGCCCAATCTTAGGACCTATGTAAGAATCCCAGAACCACGCCTTGGAAAGCCTCAGACCTCAGAAACTCGTTGTTCTGTTGTAGAACTCTGGTACTCAACCAAAGAGGTCCAACGCCATCCCTTAGAATCCCCAGTGCCCCACCTCAGAACCCTGGTACTCCAACTCATCACCTCAGTGCTCAACCCAAGAACCTACGCAAGAACCCCAGGAACATGCCTCAGAAACCCTGAGACATCAGAAACATGTTGTTCTGCTGCAAAACCCCGGTACTTAACCAAGGAACTCAAGCACAAGGCCTTAGAAACCCCAGTGCCCCACCTCAAGAACCCTGGTTCTCCAACTCAGAACCCTTGTACTCCATCTCATTACCGCAGTGCTCAACCTAAGAACCTACACAAAACACCCCAGAACCACATCTTAGAAACCCTCAGACCTCAGAAACTGGTTGTTCTGTTGTAGAAACCCGGTACTCAACCTGAGAAGTCCAACGCCATCCCTTAGAATCCCCAGTGTCCCACCTCAGAACCCCGATACTCCACCTCAGAACCCCAGTACTCCACCTCAGAACCCTGGTGCTCCACCTCAGAACCCCGGTACTCCACCTCAGTACCCTGGTACTCCACCTCAGAACCCTGCTGCTCCACCTCAGTACCCTGGTACTCCCCCTCATTACCACAGTGCTCAACCTAAGAACCTACGTAAGAACTCCAGAACCAAACCTTCGTAACCCTCAGACCTTAGAAAGTTGCTGTCCTGCTGTAGAACCCTGCTGCTTGACCTCGGAACTCAAGCGCCATGCTTTAGAAACCCTGGTGCTCCACCTTAGAACCCTGTACCTTGTCTCAGAACTCTTGAGCTCCACCTACGAACCCTGATTTTCCACCTCAGAACCCTTGTAGGCCACCTCAGTGCTCCACCTCAGAACCTCAGTCTTCTTGCACTCCACCTCAAAACAACAGTGCTCCATCTCAGAACTGATGTTCTGCTCTCGGACCCTGCTGCTCCACCTCAGAAACCCGATAATCCGCTACTGAACCTCAGTCCTCCCCCTCAGAACCCCGGCGAACCAGCTCACCGAGTAGCTCTCCTGCTTGCGGGGGATGTACTGGTCCAGGTTCTTGTCGCCCCAGTCGAAGACCAGCTCCTCCTCCTCCCTGTCGTTGACCCACATGATCTCCTGGGATATCTCCTCCAGGATCCTCTTCAGCTCCCCCAGCTGCTGCGTGCGGCCGAACGACATTTGCTGCGACGGGAAGGAGGAAGATGAGGATACGTCCCGCTCCGAGAGACTTCCTGTTTCCAAGTCACCGCGGCGACGACAGGACGAGCCGAAACTACCGATCGATACGATTTCTGATCATTTGGTCTCAGTTGCGTTCGGGGATCCGAAAAACAATTTCAAGTAAATCCTAATTAATTTTTTTAGGGAAATTCACTCCACCTTGTCTGGACATTTTGAAGGTCCAATAACTTACCGATAAAATTAAAAATAAAAAGGAAATCAGTAGATTATTGGTTAAAGCATTCAACGCCGTTCTTTGCATTGTTTTACTATTTGGGGGGAAAATTCATTTTCCAGAATGAGACAAGTTTTTTTTTTCCTCCCACAGCTGAAAGGGCCATTTTTGGGAAAAAAAAAAAAAATCACATCTGGAAATTTTCTCATCGTCCTTCCAGGTTTTCCAGAACGTGTCCAAAAGCGAGGATGCTAAAAATCTGCGGGCTCACCTGAAGGCTGTCCCACTCCATCTCCAGGCTGCGGAGACTCCCTTTGTCGCCCTTCTTCATCTGCGAGACCAGAGAAACACAAATATGCGTGAGATTTACAATTTAACACATTTTTATAACACGAGAAACACATGAAAACTGGTGCACGGACTGACCAACATTGTAATAACCTGTGTAATAGCATTATTACTGTGTAATAACATTGTTATTACGCTGAAATAGCCGACAATCACTACGCAAACACAGTATTATTTCACTCCTTTTTCGACCATCCTTTGCACGCGGTGTGAACCCACCGCGTCCTCCCGCGCCTGCTCCATCTCCTGGCTGCTCTGGATGGACTGGTGGAACTTCTGGTGGCTGATGAGGAGCTTGTCGATGGCGGCGGGGTCGTCGCCCCAGGGGGCCGTTTCGATCAAACGCTGGGAGATGAAAAAAAAAACCAATCTATAAGTACATTAATAAATGGATGTAAATAATGGATGCGTTGATCGATATGTTGATTGAGTGACGGAGGCCCTGTTGAGTTAATAATTCTGACCGATAGGGGGCGACGGAAGACAACAAAATGTCAATTCATCGACGTCCCACTTTGCCAAAATATGTAAAATGACAGAATTCAGAAAAGTGAAATTCTTTTTTTTTTCCTGATTCATTATTTAAGGATTTTTTTTAAATTGTTTTTGTGATGAGCGTTTTTCTATTTAAGTTATTTATTTATCTTTGTTGATAGTATTCCTGTCTCATTTATCATCATAATCATCGTTATAATTATAAATATAATGATGACGGATAATAATAACAATAATGATAATGATATCAATTGTCATCTTAATTTTATTATTATTATTATCTTCTATTATCTTCTTGCCGTGCCACCTGGACTTGAATTTCTTCACTTCAAGGTGTTTCAACCCTCATCTGAGGCTTCTTCTTAAATTATTTAAGTTAAATCACTAATTTTTATTATTTTTTACATTATTTTCCAAATTGACAATAATATGTAACTTAATATTTTAGATTATTTTTTTTGTTATTTTGTGTGATTTTATCATTATTTTTACCCTGACTGACATAATTTACTGATATACGTATATACATATATATATGTATGCATACACACATGCATGCATACATACACACACACACACACTAATATCTACATATATAAACACACACATCATCATATATATACATAATCAATATATAATTTATAATCTATAAGATATATAATATATATAAGACATGATCAATATTATTTGTACTTTTTTTTTACTATTTTTACATTCTTTTCCAAATACAAAAACACACATACATATACCATACAAACACACACACACACACACACTCATGATCAAAATTTCCAATGTAGGTGGAAACTATGATAAATATTCCCTTTACTTTATTTCTTTTTATTATTTTTTACAATTTTTACATTCTTTTCCAAATACATAAACACACATACATATACAATACAAACACACACAAACACACACACACACACACACACACTCACTCCCACACTCATGATCAAAATTTCCAATGTAGATAGAAACTATTATAAATATTCCCTTTACTTTATTTCTTTTTATTATTTTTTACAATTTTTACATTCTTTTCCAAACTTAACACTATACATAATTTAATATTTTAGATGAATTTTTATCAGTTTTATCCTGACTTTGACATGATTTATTGATACATACGTATGTATATATATATATATATACATACGTATGTATGTATGTATATATATATATATTCATGATACATTATTTAGGTGGAAAACATGATGCATATTAAAGTATAATAATTATTGAAATTATAAGGGAAAAAATGTCTTAAAAGACGTGAAAAAATCTTTTCTTTGCAGTTTCTACTTCAGTAACTCTTTCCTCTGTCTCCATTTTCCCTGTTCTGAGTTTCACCTCCTGACCTCTGACCTCTGGATGCCTCAGACGCCTGAGTGTCGGCCGGCGTGCAGATTAAAAGCCGCTGTTCTGGTGAGGAATGCGGCCTGTCAGTCCATCACCCCGTTTCTTTCTTTTCTTTGACGACTAAATCGAATTCTTTCATCCGCTGACCCCGAAAACTGTCTTTCTCCGTTGGTGCCGGAGGGCGAACGAGGAGGAGAACGTTCGTTTCAGATCGTTTAGCTTGAGGACATTCCTGCCAGATCAGATGTCTTCAAGTTTCTATATTTGTCCTGGTATTTTTCTGCTTCGTGTCACTTCCTGTTTCATTTCTGTTTACTTCCTGTTTACTTCCTGTCGGATTTGAGGTCAGTCTTGCTCGTTTTGGATCAACTTTTAATTTATTCACCCTTTCCAATTATGGGGTGGAAAAATCTACACCATCTCAAGTGAATGGGAGCTGGGGAGGACAGAGAAGTTCGTTTTGGAAGGTGAGATGTTTTTGGGAGGGTCATAGGTGGTTAGTTTCAGGAGGGTGGGGACATTTTGGGAGAGGAGGGACATTTTAAGGGGTTCGGGACATTTCGGGAAAGCGGTTGGTTTTCAGTAGGATGAGGATGTTCCTCGCGAGTGGGGACATTTTAGGAGGGCGTGGACATTTGTGGGAGTTAATGGATGGAAGAGCAAGGGCAGGGACATTTCAAGTTTTGGGAGTGTGGTCTTCGGAGGGATGGGACATCCCAGAAGGGTGGGGACATTTTGGAAGAGGGGGGACATTTTGGGAGAGTGGTTTGTCTGGGGAGGGCGGGGAAATCCCAAGAAAGTGGGGACCTTTTTGGGTGCGGGTTGACCTTTAGAAGAGCAGGGGCATTTAGAGGTGGATGGGGATGTTAGGAAGAGCGGGGACATTTTCAGGATGGGGAAATTTTTGGCACCGGAGTGTTTGGGAGAGCGGGGACATTTCAGGACGGCAGGACCGTTCAGGCAGGGCAGGGACATTTTGGCATGGGGATGTTTGGAAGAGCAGGAACATTTTGGGGGGTCGGAGACATGGGAGAGTGGTTGGTCACCCCAAGACGGTGGGGACATTTTGGGAAAGTGGTTGTCACCCCAAGACGGTGGGGACATTTTGGGATAGTGGTTGTCACCCCCAGAGGGTGGGGACATTTTGGGATAGTGGTTGTCACCCCAAGAGAGTGGGGACATTTTGGGAAAGTGGTTGTCACCCCAAGACGGTGGGGACATTTTGGGATAGTGGTTGTCACCCCAAGAGAGTGGGGACATTTTGGGAAAGTGGTTGTCACCCCAAGACGGTGGGGACATTTTGGGATAGTGGTTGTCACCCCAAGACGGTGGGGACATTTTGGGATAGTAGTTGTCACCCCAAGACGGTGGGGACATTTTGGGATAGTGGTTGTCACCCCCAGAGAGTGGGGACATTTTGGGAAAGTGGTTGTCACCCCAAGACGGTGGGGACATTTTGGGATAGTGGTTGTCACCCCAAGAGAGTGGGGACATTTTGGGAAAGTGGTTGTCACCCCAAGACGGTGGGGACATTTTGGGATAGTGGTTGTCACCCCAAGACGGTGGGGACATTTTGGGATAGTGGTTGTCACCCCAAGACGGTGGGGACATTTTGGGATAGTGGTTGTCACCCCAAGACGGTGGGGACATTTTGGGATAGTGGTTGTCACCCCAAGACGGTGGGGACATTTTGGGATAGTGGTTGTCACCCCAAGACGGTGGGGACATTTTGGGATAGTGGTTGTCACCCCCAGAGGGTGGGGACATTTTGGGATAGTGGTTGTCACCCCAAGAGAGTGGGGACATTTTGGGAAAGTGGTTGTCACCCCAAGACGGTGGGGACATTTTGGGATAGTGGTTGTCACCCCAAGACGGTGGGGACATTTTGGGATAGTGGTTGTCACCCCAAGACGGTGGGGACATTTTGGGATAGTGGTTGTCACCCCAAGACGGTGGGGACATTTTGGGATAGTGGTTGTCACCCCAAGACGGTGGGGACATTTTGGGATAGTGGTTGTCACCCCCAGAGGGTGGGGACATTTTGGGAGAGGGTGGACATTTTGCGGGGGTTGCTTTTCAGAAGAGCAGGGGCATTTTAAGAGGACAGGGACATATCAGGATAGTGGTTGGTCACCCCAAGACAGCGGGGACAATGTGGGAGAAGGGGGACATTTTAAGAGGGCGGGGACGTTCTGGCACCTTCTGCTGGTTGATCCAGGCCACGGCGTCGCTGAAGCTCCTCCCCGGCTCCTCCCAGCCTCCGGAGCTTCCCCTGGAGCTCCTCTGTCTCTGCAAGGAACCCGACATGACCATGTGGACGCCCTTCAGCTGTTCCCTGCACATCTCCATCCTGCAGGGGGAGACGGAGAGGAGGTCAGGAGGGGAAAGGAGGACGAGAGGCGAGGAGGACGAGAAGAACCTCACGTTCTGACGATGTTGTCGTTGGGTTGTCCCATTTGCCTCAGGTCCACGGCGAGGCCCTTCAGCTGCTCGATCGACTCCTTGGCCATCATCATGTAGCGCTCGGCGTCGCCGGCCGGTCCGCCCTGCCGGGGAAAAACGCGACCGTCAGGAGAAAGGTGGTGACGAAAATGAAAAATATAGGCGAGGGAGGGGAATGTGGCATCACGTCCACTACTTTTTTATTCAACATTTGATTTTCAAAATGTTTGGAAAATACAGGAGCAAAAGGTCACCTTCCCCCCAAAAAATAATAATGAAAAAAAAAAAATGACATAAATAAAACTTAAAATAATAATAACAAAATACAATAATATAATAATTTATAAATAATATTCAAAATAATATTTATTAACATGTAATAAACAAACTTTTCATTTCAGTTTGTTTATTTAGTTTCTGGAAATGTACAGAAATGGATGATCAATGGACAAAAAAAAATCTGACTTTTTTGTTGATTTGTTATATTTTTTATTTTTCTACACAAATGATTGTTGGAAAATATCAGCTTTGTGAGAATTTTAAACTGGAAAGTTTTCAAAAGGTAGTCAATAATGACAATAATAATTAAATTATGTATATGTAATATTTAGGAAATCAAAAAATGAACCCAGCAAAATAACAAAAAAATAGAATAAAGAAATTAGATGAAGAAATGATACAGAAATTACACACCGGTCAAAACATATCAATCAATAGATCAATATGAAGACAGATGTCAACAATCTCAAATTAGGATTAACTGATAGATAGATAGATAGATAGATAGATAGATAGATAGATAGATAGATAGATAGATAGATAGATAGATATGACTATGAATATCTATTAATGTTGACAAAAATAAACAAAAAATAAAATAAAGAAATTATTATTATCATTATGATATATATAATTATATTTATTTAATTAAATATTATAAAAAGTTTTTTTTCATTTTTTGTATTGTTTTTTTTAATTAATATTACCATAATTATTATTAAATTCCCTTTGACTTTAAAAACAATAATAAGAAGTGATTAATAAAAATATCTTGAAATAATCAAAATGATATTCTGTTTTTCTGTTGAAAAAAATAAATCAATCTTCTAAAATGATACAGAAAAACTTAAAGATGTTCAGATGGATGGTTGGATTTTGAAAAAGGAGGAAAAGCAGCCACAGAGTGAATTGTTGGCGACTTCTGAAGAGTCACAGATGTCGCCTGGGGTTTCGGGGTAGTAAAACCGGTAACCTGGCTCGTAATTAACCCCCCCAAGCATCCACACACACACACACACACACACACACACACACACACACACACACGCCTCCTGTCACTAGGGAGTATGTTGACCGATCCTGAACTCAGTTTGAACTCCGTAGAAAAATTAAGAACTCAGGAAAAGGTTAAAGTATTTAGATATCTGAAATACCTAAAAAGTATTTTGAAATTTACTTTGAAAAAATAAAACCAGCAGCAATAGAGTTAAAAGAAATGATAAAGGAGTAAAATGAAATTAGAAGTACAATAACCTGACAAAAAAAAGAATCTGGAAATTTACATAAAACCCTTCAAATGTTACACAAAGAGAGAATAATGAACCGAAGAATAATTAAATTATATGTCTAGGATGAAAGAAATTAACCAAAATTGTAACAGGAAAAAAATGAAATAAAATTCCCCCAAAACTTCTAAGTGTTGGATAATAAAATTAACCTCTATTGTTTTTAAATTCACCCAAAAAGACTTTTTGAATTTGAGCTATATATTTGAGCTATATATATGTATCTCAGTGACATGCAGTCAGGGGAGGCAGGAGAGGCAGGAGAGGCCGTGCCTCACTTGCCAATCTTGGAGAGAAACAAAATATAAAATGAAAAAAAATGGTTATATTTATTTGCACTATAAAGGTATTTTCCATTTAACTTCACCAGTTTTAGATTTTTTTTTTTTATTATTCAAAAATCACTGGATTTTCTCATTTACCGTTCCAATGCTGAGAAGCGACGTGCGGTGAGGCAGCGGACTGTCGAGCCTCAACATAGATCGAACAATGGCGGCTCTGCATTAAACTCAGCATATCACTATTATAATGTTTAAACAATATTCCATATGATCGATATTTACGATGTACATTGTTATTAGTCAACAACTGTTTGCGTGTTACTAGTTTTTTGTTAAGATCTACAAGTGAGGCACGCAGTTGCCCTGCCTCACGGTTCTCCTTGCGGTATGCTCGTAAATCTGATTGTGATGAATTCAGTGCTTCGCCAGCCATGAACCTCACCGCACGTCAGTGATATATATATATATATATATGTTTTACAAACCATGACCTCTTTATTTACTTCCTGCCGAGAGCCCGGCTGTCAATCAGGCGGAAGGGGCGGGACCAACTCACCGATTGGAGGGCGAACTCCGCCTTCTGCAGGAACTCCTGGCAGCGGCTCTGCAGCATCAGGGCCCTCTGGTTGACGGTCCCGAGGCTGCGGGGGGTCGGCAGAGAGTCAATCACACCATCAGCAACTTTTGCCACTTTGAAATAGTCGACATTTTTTTGCATGTATTTTCTAATTAAGGGGAAAAATAATTCTTTGATTTTTTTTTCATTGTCAATTGATTGAGTTCAGTTTCATGACAACAATTTGTTGATTTTTTCTTCTACAAATTTCTCATGAATAATTCAAAATCATTTCAAATATAAATTGATTTTTTGTTCCCTGCTAATTTATGGCAAAAAATTTCCAACGAAACCTCCAGATTCCTTTCTGTTTTCTTCTTATTAAATTTTCATGCCTTTAGAATAAATCCACTTAAACTTGAAACTCTAAACTAAGGCTCATTATTTATTAACACAAACAACTGATAACTAAATAAATAAACTGACCGTTGTACATCATAAAGACAACGGATAAAGCAAATAGTAATTCATAAACAATTGATGATTTTATGTATGAATTATTTTATCCTTTAATAATTGTCGCCCAAATATATGTGAGATGTGATTTATTGAAAAATTTGTGTTTATTATTATCATTATTCAGCAAAATGTGCTTGATGATTTTAAAAATAAGTGGAAAATACCAAGATCTTACTCGCAGTCAACTCAAAATGAATGTAAAAACATAAGATACAGAGGTATATATTTAAAAATACATTTTCCCTGAAAATTCAAAGAACATTTTTAAAAACTGAGAGAAAACAAATTGCTTGAGTTTGTGTTTCAGGCAAGAAAATTAGAAACAAAATTTAAACATGTCTTTCTATTTAAACTTCACATGGCTGGATTATTAAAATTTCATTCAAAAAGCGTGAATCAAAAAATAGAGGTAAATTTGAGAAATAATAAATAAAATAATAAATAATTATAAATAAATTAATTAATGTAAAAAAATAAATAAATAAAATAAAAAAAAAGAAATAGAAAGAATTAAAAAAAATAAAATAATAATAATTATAAAATAGAAAAGAAAATTTAAAAAAATGGAAAAATAAATGAAGGTCGGAGCTTCTGGTTGAAACGAGCGGCCTCTTCCAAAAACTCCCCCCCCCTTCCCAAACGTTCACAATCGTCGGAGATCTACGGGAATAAAACACCCAGTTTGTGTCCGGGGGGAGGGGAGGCTCCCAGAAGCCTTCCCTGCCAGGAGGGCGGCGAGGAGAGGCTCTGATTCACCTCCCCGGAATAAAGAGTGACTGTTCTGCCGTTGTGGCGGCTGGAACTTGGCAACCCGGCGTGAGCCATAAATCCAGCCGAGCGTCTTTGTGCCGCCGTGCACGGACGTGACAAACGCAGCGGGGCCGTTGTGGAGGCCTCGGGCTGGGATTAGTGTACTACAGGGTAATAACGCCTTTCTGATTTCATGGCGGCCTGGTTCTGTCAGGTTCGGAGTTCTTCTTTTAATTTCTGAGATAAGTGCCGGAGACGTTTCACCGACGCTAACATTCATGTGCTTTTACTTCTGCAGTTCAGTTCAGTGCAGGTGTATTTTAAATTTCTTTTGTTGACGATTTCTTAGCGATTTTCAATTATTATTAATTTTTTTTGTTTTTACATATTTTGTTTTTATTGGGTATTTTCACAAAGACATTTATTGGTTTTTTTTTATGTTTCCTGTACCAAAAAATTGCTATTAGACAAAAAAAAAAAAATTATATATATATGGATATATTGCCCAATATAGAAAGTCACTTCTTATGGACTTCTCACATTTCTCATCATTTTGGAACAACTATGATTATTCCGCAAAATCAGAAAAATGCAAGAATTGTAACATATATACAAATGACAATTATAATAATTGAATTAAAAAAAATAAAATCACATACTTCAGTGACTATCACGGGAAAGGGTGGTTATTCTGCAAATCTCAAGCATTTTTCAATCTCATTTCATTTTATTCCATTTTTTATTGGATTTGTTTCTGACCTTATTGAGAAATTCTGGTTCATTTAAAGCTGATTTGAATATAGTTTCCTATTTTATATTGAACATTTATTTTGTCTTTCTAATTTTATTTGGTGATGTCAAAAGATCCAACCAATTGCAAAAAAATACAACTTCTAATCACATGTATCAAACTGAAACAACAAGTTTTAGTTATTTTAATGGTGCTGTCAGGAAAATCCCTCAGGAAAAATAAACTTAAATCAGGATAATCAATACATTTATTTTACAAAATTAAAACGTTTACGTTTGTCTTTGTTTTTTTTAACACAACGTGTCAACCTGAGGTCACACTTGTAGTTCTACTGCTCACAGCTCTATTAATAACAATTAAGAATAACAATTATTATTAGGTAATTGTTAAGTAACTACTCCAATTATCTGCACAACTGCAGCAGAAAAACAAATGGAAAACCTGCTCTGAAGAAATATGTTCAAATTTACTTTAAAACTGGAAAGACACACAGATATAGGTAAGGTAGTAGCAGGAATAATAATCCGTGCATTTCGTAAAAAAAAGGTAGTTTGATTGATGAAATTGTCAACTGTTTGAATTGATTTTAGTTTCATTTTAATTAATTTTTTGGAATTTAATGTAATTTGTTCTTCAAAACCTGGAGCTCACACCAGCTTATTAGAGCTGGTTTAATTGATCAATCTGCTAACTGGTTGAGTTGATTTAAGTTTGATTTTTTATTATTTTAATTATTTTTTAAATCAAAGTTAATCGCATCTAATTTTCAAAAGCTGGAGCTCCTACCGACTTCTTCAAGCTCGTTTGATATGTTAAATTAATAACTGGTTGAATTTGTGTAAGTTTAATTTTAACTATTTGATTTATTTTATATCAAATTTAATCTAATTTAATCGCATTTAATTTTTAAAGGCTGGAGCTCAGACCAGCTTCTTGAACCTCGTTTGATATATTAAATTAATAGCTGGTTTAATTGGTGTAAGTTTAAGTTTAACTATTTGAAATATTTTTTACAACAAATTTAATCGTATTTAATCTTGTTTAATCGCATTTAATTTTCAAAAGCTGGAGCTCACACCAGCTTCTTAAAGCTCGTTTGATATATTAAATTAATAACTGGTTAAATCTGTGTAAGTTAAATTTTAATCTATTTGAATTATTTTTTACATTAAATTTAATCGACATTTATCGCATTTAATTTTTAAAAGCTGGAGCTCACACCAGCTTCTTAAAGCTCATTTGATATATTACATTAATATCTGGTTGAATCTGTGTAAGTTAAATTTTAATCTATTTGAATTATTTTTTACATTAAATTTAATCTACATTAATCGCATTTAATTTTTAAAAGCTGAAACTCACACCAGCTTCTTAAAGCTCGTATGATATATTAAATTAATAACTGGTTGAATCAGTGTAAGTTAAATTTTGATTTATTTGAATTATATTTCACATTGAATTTAATCTACATTAATCGCATTTAATTTTTAAAGCTGGAGCTCACACCGGGCCCCTCAGGGAATGAATATTTCATGGGGCCCAGGTTGGAGGGCAAATGGGGGAGGGGTCCCGGTGCAGGTCGGGGCCACAGGTGTCAGCAGAGACGAGCTTCTGACGGCTATGGAAGGAAAGCGAGGAAAGGCGCCGGAAGTGACGTCATACCTGTTCCCCACGGTCATCCCGCCGCCGCCGCCGCCACCGCCGCCGCCGGAAGTCTTGGTGAAGCTGTAGGTGTTGTATCCGCTCTGCACGAACGGATGCACGACCTCGCTGCGCGCGTACGTGAACATGCCCGCGCCCGCGCCGCTCAGGTCCGGCCGTGAGCTGGAGCGCCGGTTGAGCGCGTTCTGGGAGCCGGTGAAGCTCATCCTGGACGCCGTTGCGCGGTAACGACCGGGGGACGGGGCGGAGGGGGGTCCGGCGTGCACGGCTCGGTGCCCGCGGAGCGCTGACTGCGGACGCGACGCGGGGGAGGGAAGCTTTTTGCAAGACGGTGGAGACCACGCCTCTCCGCCCGCATGACCTGCGGGGCAAAGGCAGGTCTCTCCTCCTCCTCCACCTAGCTGTGTGTGTTTGTGTGTGTGTTTGTGTGTGTGTGTGTCTGTGTGTGTGTGTGTGTGAACGCGTTCCGAGCTTTGCACAAAGTTCGGCCTTTTCATTTTTTTTTTTTTTTTTACTTTTTTTTTTTTAAACTTCTTTATAATCAAACATTTAAGGAGCTTTTGTATCCAAAGGTGAAAAAACAGCAGGAGGGGAAGTGATGCTTTAAAATAATACAAAACGTGAAGGTATTCTTTGGTTATTTATCTTTAATGTTGCATTTCAGTGGGACACTTCCTGGTTGCACCTGATTGGACGATACATGTTCAGAAGAATAAAGAAATAAGAAAAGACAGAAAAGAATACAAAGTCTGGTGTTGCATCTCTGCTAAACGTGCATAAATCTGCCTTTTGTTCCACATCTTCGTGTGTGTGTGGGTTATTTATGTCTTTCCATGTGTGAACATGTTGCAAACTTTGCACAAACCCTTTCCCTTTCATTCTTTTTTTTTTTAAACTTTTTTCAAAAGTTCATTTTTTTTGCAGTCGAACTTTTAAGGAGGATGAGGTTTTGTATCCAAATATGTAAGAAAAACAACAGAAGTTGATGTGATACTTTAAAATAACACCAAACATGAAAATATAAAAGTGTTCCCTAGTTATTCATTTTTAACGCTGCATTTCAGAGGGGCACTTCCTGGTTGCACCTGATTGGACGATACCGTTTTCCAGAACAAACAGATAAGAAAACAAAGTCTTGCATTGCATCTTTGCCAAACCAATGTGTATACCAAGGTGTGTGTTTGTATGTGTGTTGCGAGCTTGGCACAATATATGGCATTTTATTTCTTTTTATAACTTTTATAAAACTTTTTGGAACATTCCTCATTATGATAAAACTTTTAAGGAGGCCACCATTACATGGAGCGAGTGTGATACTTTAAAATACTGAAAAAAAAAGAAAAACAAATACATGATGGTATATCTCCGTCATTTATCTTTAACGCTGTACATTATGAGACACTTCCTGGTTGCACCTGATTGGATGATGAATTTTCAGACCTGTTTACAAAATGTAGTGCGTCTGTGTGTGTGTTTGTGTGTGTGTGTGTGAAAAGCAATTACTCACAGGGCCGTGGGTCTGGAGACGATCACTGTCACTGGTGCAAAAGGTGGGGCCTGACTTGAACTGGTCACCTGTCAATCACAGGGTTGCTAAGAGACATCCAATCATTCGGCCTCTTATTGACAGGCAGGAGAACATGGGGAGAACCTAAGCAGGAACCAGAAGAAAACTCTCAATGTGAGACTTCTAATCTGCTTACTAAAATAATAATAATAATAATACGACTAATAATGAAAGTGGTTCCAGAGTTTAGTAGTAGTAGTAACAGAGAGATGAGCGAAACTGGTTTACAAGTTGATTTAAAGAACACAAATCTGATCCCAAGGAGAACTCGTCGTCCTTGTCTATTATTACAATTTTTAAATGTTTTTCTTGAGTGTTTGAGTAACGCGACGGGCGGGTCCGTTCCCCTCGCCGGGCGTCGCCCGCGACCGATGACAGATCTGATCCCCGAGAATTTCAATTAACCAGTCGGCTTCGGAAAACTTTCACCGACTTCAAATTTTCAGGTCAACTAAAACACTCCTTGTTCATGCGCAACTTGACACAGACACTCAGACACACACACCTCCAGCAAAAGGGTGGGGCGCGCCAGAAAAACGAGTCAAACCCGCAGCTACGGACAGAACTCCTAATTGCTGTTCAGAGAAATAAAAACAAACAAACAGATGAAGCGTCGCAATTCCCGCCATTTTGAGCCCGCCGTTGGTGCTCAGCTCTTGGACCGCGTTTCCAGGATGGCGCGCAGAATCGAGATCGCCGTAGAGACGGAAGGTGCGGCGATCAGGAAACACAAAACACAAGCACCATCAATGGGAGATTTTGACTTGGCTTCTTCGTGTCTCAAACCCAGATGGTTCCAGACTGTCTGGTTTCTCTCCAGGTTCTCCTTCGATAAGTTTAATAAAGACTAAAATGTCAAAACAGGGTGAATGGATGGATGTCTCCATATAGTTTGTGGCCCTGTGATTGACAGGTGACCCTATGATTGACAGGTGGCTGTTATTGACTGGGTTTGGATGCAACCTCCTTTTGACTTTCTGCACAGGATAAGTGGTGAAGAGCATAAATGAATAAGTAAATTAATAATTGAATGAGTCAATAAATAAATGAATGAATAAGTGATTAAATAAATGGATGAATGAGTGAATGCATGCATGTGACGCGCTGGTTTTACCGGGAAGCAGAAGACCTGACTTGGTTTCTTAAAATCTGCAGGCGTCATCAACTTCTCGCCAACTCAGTGGAAAGTTCCAGGCCTGCAGTGTTGGGAAAAATAAACGAGGGCGTGAAACAAACACACACACACACACACACACACACACACAGATACATATTCACACCTTATATTGTTTTTGTTTGAATGGAATTTTACTACCATTAAAAAAAAAAGAGTAAATGCATAAGTCAAAAAAAGAAATAGAAAAATAGGTAAATAAATAAATAAAAATTGTCAACAAAACAAAAAATTAAATCATTTTCAATTCCTTAAAAAAAAAAAAAAAAAAAGATTAGTATATAATTGTCATATTGACAGTCAATTGGGTGAGAGGTTCCCTGGCAGGAAGTTTACATGTAAACTATGACCTGCAGGTCAGAGGTCAACATGGCCAACATCTTGAAAGGATGAGGCGACAACGTGCATGAGTGTGTGTGTGTGTGAGTGTGTGTTTCCAGTGCTTCAAATATAGTGGGCAGGCATTGTTGTGATTCCCTGATCTTTTGTTTGTTGTCGCTCCCCTGCACATCCGAGTCTTTCAGTCCTGCACTTCCAGGCCCGACGCTCGGTCCCGTCACGAGACGCTAAGAATTCGGAGTCATTCATTGATCATCCAAACCTCCTGTCCCGCACTCGGGGTCACGGGGGCGGAGCCAGTCTCGGCTCTCATTGGCCGAGAAGCGGGGTTACGCCATCGTTCTATTACAGGCTCACAAATACAAACACACAAATATTCACCCTCGTCTTCTCATATCTGAGTTTCCACTGAACTTCCCGCATGGAAATCTGAGAGGAACCCGAAGAACCCGGAGGAACCTTCCCGCCCCCCCGAACCACCACGTCACCCGCCACGATGGGCATCTGGTGAGGAATGTGGCGTCCGGCTGCGAGCGCGGCGTGAAGGTTCGGGAATAACGCATGGGAGCAGAGTGTGGGGCTATAAGTAGAACTCAACCGAGGTGAAGGACGGGGGGGGGATTTTGTAATCTATTACCTCGGGTACCACAGCCGTAGCAGCGTAACAGTGATGCCAGTGGCGCCACTAAGAGACGCATCACGGGCAGAGGATCGGGTCGGTCCATTGTGGGTGGAAGCGGGGGGGGATTTTTGCGTTCTCGAGTCTGGCGAACGGTGGATACTCCAAGAAGAAGAACACGCCCTCGGGTGGAACTGAGCTACGGGAGCCTCCTTGCCAGAACCGCATTCCTTTCTCCGATAAAAAAAAAAACAAAAAAAAAAACGAGAGGGTCCAGGTGAGATTCACGCTTCAACTCCTCAGGGGTTTCTTCGCTTCACCGATCCAGTCGGTGGGAGGAGAAACGGGAGAAACATTTTGGACCTCCTGCAGGCGACCTCAAACCGACATATTTGAGCTGTTCTCATCGTTGTGAAACATCTTTTTCGGGGATTTGGGCGTGAACCCAAAGCATAGTCCCGGCGCTCCCGCCCTGCTCCATCAGCAGGACACGACTTGCCCGGTTTTTAATGGATTTATGGTTTTCATTCTGGAGAGTGCAAGCGTGGAAGAAGTTCGCCCCAGCATCCGATGTTTTCTGCCGTCCTGTTAGCATAGCGAGCATACCTCATGCGTGTAGCTCGCATTTCTGCCTTCGTTCTGAGTACAAGCACACACATGTACGTCCCGGTCAGGCACGAAGGTCGCAGACGATGCTTCAACCCTCGAAATCAACCAACCGGGTCGTCCTGATAAAAGAAAACCAAAAATAAACAGAAGGCCGCTAACCAGTCGGCTTAGCCGCCCTTCAAACTAATCCATGAAACTATTTCTCATTGGCGAGCATCCAGATTGAACACCAGACGGGCCAAGACTTCCCACGCTTGATCAGAGACTCCGAGACACTTCCTGGTCCAGGAGCTTCTCCTTGAGGTTGCAATGAACCGGCAACTCACGCTGGGAAGCACCTGTCGCGTCTTTGAGAATTGAGCACATCCTCACCTGGTGTGAACACAACTTTCATTCATTCATTCAGGCGAGAGGCGAGTTTGGGTCTGGACCGCTCGTCCGTCAAACGCATGAGCCTTAAGCCGCTCATCCACACGATGCGTGGATGTTTAATTCAAGGATTCAAGACTTTTATCGTCATTATAGGGAGTGTAATGAAATTTAGAGATATGGGTTCAGCGGAATCAAAACAGACAAAAAACAACCTTGTAAAGTAGGACACAGCACAACAGTACAAAAATAGCAGCGTCTCTGGGTTAGAGATATAAAACAGACAAAATATAAGACCAAAAATATGAAAAATAATTAAAAAAAAACCAAAACAAATAAAAATATAATAATAACTAGAAGAATAAATATACAAATATATAAATATGTAGAAAGAAAAAAGCAACAGCTGCATCTCTGGGTTAGAGATGTAAGACAGACAAAATATTAGACCAAAAATATTAAAATATATATATATATGTATATATGATATGAATAACAACTAGAAGAACAAAAATATAAATGTGTTGAAAGAAAAAAAATTAAAAAGTGAAAAGTGGGAGTTTTATTGCACTATACTATATATATGAGGTTCAAGTGCTCAGGATTTTGCAGAATTTAGTGCAACAGGACAAAAACTGGGGTAAAAACATTTTCAATCTATTTGTTTTTGCCTTGATTATCCTAAACCGCCTGCTTGATGGCAACAGTTGGAGACTCACTTTTTCACGTCATAAAGACACGAAACCATTCATCCCTTCATTCATGTCAAATAGACACGTTAAACCATTCACTCCCTCATTAATAGTTAATATAGAGACATAAAACTATTCACCCATTCATTCACTTGTCATACAGAGACAAAAACGACTCATACACTCCACTACAGGTAGTGTGGGGAGATTGCATGTCATTAAAAATAGCTGTTAGCAAATCATCCATCCCCACTGCTACTTCGACACGCTTGATTGACATACAGTACAGCCAATCAGAGATCTCGATCCAGATATCATTCCACCATCACTGACGGAAGTCTGTTTGAGCCCATTCAAGGCAATGACCAAAAATGTACACAATTCTATTGTGAATTACATATTCATGCTATTATGCAAGGGAAATTATACATATTTTGAAAATTAAGTATACTTTGTCAGCCTATAGTGTGTTTTTCCATTTTAATTTTGAATGTGACTCCAAAACCAGACCTGCAAGGGTTAATAAATGTAATATTCATTGATCACTTTTGTGTGATTTGGTTGCATATTCAACTATGTAAAGAACAGAGTATTTATTCAGATCTAGGATGTGTCATTTTAGTGTTCCCTTTATTTTTTTGAGCCATGTACATACACATATATGTATATGTATATATATATGTGTGTGTGTGTGTGTGTGTGTGTGTGTGTGTGTATATATATATACACATACATATATATACACATACATATATATACACACACACACACACATATATATATACGTATATATATATATACACACACACATATATATACGTATATATATATATATATATATATATATATATATACACACACGTATATATATATATATATATATATGTATATATAAATCATATTCAGTGCTGGTAGATCATTTTGACTTGGTCATTTTACAAGTAGCTTGCAAGCCAAAAAAGTGTGTGCACCCATGCATTAAACCATCCACTCACTCAGTCATGCATCATCATCGTCATGCACAAATTAGACTTTCCAATGAACCTCCTGCATGTTCTCAGGCCGTTGGAGGAAACACCTTTCTGTGTTGAATCTGTGTTCATCCGCCACCATTAGGGATAATCTAAGCCCACGCCCTGCTCTGACGGTTTGCTAACAGTGCTACTAGTGGAAAACCCCCTCCAAACACACACACCCTCCCACACACACACACACACACTAACACTCAGCATGTGCTGACAGCTCTCGTCTTTTCACTCAGTAGCTTTAAGAGGCCGAGTTCCTTAATTGTTTTGTTTTTTGCACGCCTGTCAAGGTGCTCTGGCATCTTTGATATGCAATACCCCCCAGCAACACTATGCATGCACGTATTGTGTGTGTGTTAGTGTGTGTGTTTTTTTGTGGGTGCGTGCATGATGCATCAGAAGACAGTTTTTTGTCATTATACAAGCAGAAGAGAGTCAGCGAAGGTAGTTGCTCGCTCGGGGTGTGGTCACCTGCGGTTTCACGCTTATCAGGGATTAAAAGAGATTTCAGCCGTGTGTTTTAATAGGATAAATAATCAACTTCTTTTACTTTGACGGAGACGTAACATCTGTTTATTTGTGATTCATCACGTCCGCCTGCGTAGACGGGCGGCTCCTGCCGTGAGTGAAACAGGTGGCAAGGCTTGTTTTGGTTCTCATACTTTCGCTTGACAGATGTCTGAATGATAGAGAGGAGCCGGTTCTGCGCAGGGGAACGGGGCGCCGCCCCGGCGTTGACGCCGCCCCGTCGCCCCGGGGGCCGATGTTACGCCCGTGTCTGCACCTGCACAGGTAGACGGGGAGGTAGTCAGGTTTGCTTACCGCCTCGCTGATCCCTGTGAGAAAATCTACACTGGGGAAATAAAAAAGGGTTGGGATTTATCGTCCGCACCGGGCTAGCTTAATTCAAATGGATATGCTAGGTTAGCACGGCGGCCTAGATAAAGCGCGTATGCCTTCCGTGCAGTAAACAAATGAGGAGGTGCGGGTTGACTCATGTGTACCTCTGAAAGAAAACAAAAAAAAATTGGTTGTTTGAATTGCCGTCGTTGCCGTGATGCCCCCATATGATCCGCAGCAAAGAGGTTAAGGTCGATTAGCCGCCTGTGCTAAAACAAACAAGCACGCCGTGACTTCTGCCAAACTGGAATTCCTCCTTCTGGCTGTTCCTCGGCCAAAAGAAGAACCGAAATCCAGGATTGAAAAAACCCAAATACGACATGGATTTGTCCCGAAGACACAATTTCTGCGGAACCAGAACCGGGGCCTCGAGGCCAAGGGGACTTGAATTCAGGCATACGCAAACAGGAATGCGGGGAAATAGCTGCAAAAATAATGCAAAGCGGGGCTTAACATGAGAGATCTCCGTGATGGCGCCCCCTGCTGGGGGGAGTTGAGGCGGTTAAATCCGACATCTACACAAATCCTGTCATTCCCACTCTGGATAATATCCCCTGGGTTAATGCTAACGTTAGCGGTGGCTAACAACAACAACAACAACTTGAAAACCCCGTGAGCCGGAACGACAAAATCGAACCAGACTTCAAATTTGGCGAGAATTCTGCAACAACGAGGCCGCTTCTGAAAACCTGGGCGTTCAGACTTTAGCAGCAAGTGGATCGCAGTGTGAACAGTTTTGAGGAACGGAAGCTCTGGTTTCTGCACCAAATGACGTTTCAGGAGGGGTTTGTTAAAACAACTCACAGAAAAACTCAATAAAGAAGCGTCCGGGAAGCACCTCAGAGAGCTTATCGGGGGGCTCAAGAAGCCGGAGGGCTAAAGCCGGTCACGTGACTGCGAGACGCTTTCATAAAACTCGACTTCACCCCCCCAGATTGAATTACAAGGCCGCCGTGTGCATTGGTTCGCCTGAAGAAAGGCTCGCCGCCAACAGATCTACCACTCCTCCTCCTCCTCCTCCTCTTCTTCCGCCACCTGGCAAACAACGTTTTTAATTTCACTCAGAGAACATCCAGGTTCCTGAACGGTACACAGGGTTCTTTTAAATCCCTCAATAAAACAACCTTTTTTTTTTTTTTTGCTTCTTCTGCACTCCTTCAAATCACTTCCCCCTATCTGTTGTTTGTTGTTTTTTTTTAATCCTATTTTTCTACTTCCATTCCTCTTATTTATTCTTGTCTTTTTTTTTTCAGGAGAGAGTATTTGGCGATTTTAATGTCAGCAGGGATTGATAGCTGAAGACGACAATCGTTCGATCTTTGCGGTGAGGGTTTGGACGTCGCTCGCTTGAACTGCCGGATTACAATGACTCACGGGATGGTGTTTCACACACTGGGTTACGTAGCAACCACCGAACATGAGAGACACACACACACACACACAGACACACACACACACACACAATGATAAGAAGGGAGGAGGTGTATGCTAATGCTTCAATATTTGCTAAGGCTATCAAAAGATAATAAATGAAAAGAAAGTTTGGAGTATGCGGGAAACAAAGATAAATGCACTGAGTGTGTGTGTGTGTGTGTGTGTGTGTGTGTGTGTGTGTGTGTGTGTGTTTGTGTTTTTGTGTGTGTGTGTTTTTTGTGTGCAAGAGAGAGGGAGAAATGAAAGAGAGAGACGATAAACGCATTAGCTTGACACTTCCTCACCAACTTTCTTTCTCATTTTTTTTTATTTAACCAGTTTCTTTAATCCCGGGTTTAATCCCAAATTTGTTCTCGGCTATTTGCTTCGCTGCGAGATGAAATGCAAATCGGTAGGAGTCTACCTGTGCAGCCGTGACATGGATACGCCTCACAGGGCAGAAGGCCGCTGTGCTGGTGTGTGTGTGTGTGTGTGTGTGTGTGTGTGTGTGTTGTGGGGGGGATTGGCGAGTAGTCACATGACACCCGAACCAATCTGGGTCAACAGCCAGGCGGAGACAAAGAAAGAGGCTCCACCTGGATGAACACAGGAGTCTTTCACTCGTGTCTGAGGGACGCTGCAGATTAATTTTGGTAAAACAGGATGGCTGCGGATCGATCCATTCTATGAGATGGGGGGGGGGGGGGGGGGGCATGAGATAATTTCCAGGAAGTAAATAAAGTTTTTTAACAAGTGGCATGTTCATGTCTGAAGTGTTTAAAAAAACTGGAGATATGTAAACAATTTTAGGGGTAATTTTCTTTATTATTAAATTACAATTTATTTCATTTTGCAGATTAATTTTGGTAAAACGGGATGGTTGCGGATCGATCCATTCCACTGGGTGGGGGGGGGCATGAGATGATATCCAGAGTGTAATTAAAGTTTTTAAAGAAGAGACGTGTTCATGTCTGAATTGTTAAAAAAAAAAAAAGGGAGAGAATTTTAAGGGTAATTTTCTGATATTATTGTTAAAGTTTATTTCATTTTGCAAATTCCCATGCTTTTTGTTGTGACTAGATTTGCAATTTAATTCACTTGAGCATTTGCAAAAAATTAGATGAGATAAAGTAAAGGACGAAATAATTTTTTTTTTTAATTCCTATGAATGACAGCAAGAAGACTAAATAAATTAGCCAAATAATCAGACAGTGGTGAGCAAAAATACAACAACAACAAAAAAAATTATCCAAAGTCACAAAATATTTAAGTCGGGAGCCAGAAAGAACCTGGGATTTCTCTGCTAGACAGTGTGTAAGAAATTGGCCAAACACCAGCATCCGGGAGGAAAATCACGTGAGATACCAACAAGAAATGTGTAAATAATAAAGACAAAAATGATCAGAATTTAGATTTTAAAAATAGGAAACGCATCAAATGGCACAGGTAGGTGCATGTGTCTGTCACTTTGCCTCGGTGCGAGAAATTAATCCCTCATTTTGGCGGCCAAACAACAAAAACAGTTGGATTCCCATTCAGCACACGCCTACCAGGTGTGTCCTTTTTACCTGTGTGTGTGTGTGGGTGTGTGGGTGTGTGTGTGCATGTGCATCCTTTTGCAAATGTACCTGCGTGTGTTTGTGTATGGTTGTGCGTGCATGCATGTGTATTTTTGTCCATGTGTGCATATTATGAGTGTGTGTGAGGTGCAAGTGTATGTACAGTATGTGCATATTTGTTCAAGTGTGTGCACATGCATCCGTGCGTTAGGGTGTGTATGCATGCATACGTGCATGTATGTTCGTGCACGTATCCATTCCACGCATGTGTGTACAGGCCTCCGTTTGTGCGTGCATTGGAACATGCACGCACGTGTTTGCTTCGTCATATATGTGCGCGTGCATGCAAACGTGCACACTTTCATGTGCAAGTTTGTGCATGTGTGCGTTAATTTGTATGTGTGTGTTCTGGGGTCTGAGGTTCATTTGCCTGAGTCAGCTCTGGTATGTGCTAAAATATGGGTGTGGCTGGCAGACGAACAGATGACCGCCTCGCTCCTCCTGCTTCCCCCTCCATTTTAAAGCTTAGTCGAGCTCTCAGGAGCCGCAGGGGGTGGGAGGGGACGGGTGGAGCAGGCGGTTGGCGCTGGGCGGCGTGGGCCGGGGTGGGGTGACTGAGGAGGTGAGAGATGAGCGAGGGCTGAGCGCACATTGTCACTTCTGTGTTGCACTGTCAGCCATCAGTCACTGCACTGTTTGCTTATCAGGTTAATGGGGGAACACACACTCACTCACTCACTCACTCAGTCACGCACGCACACACACATACGGGCCACAAAGATGCCATGAATCAAAAACTGAAAAGGTTAACTGAAGTTTCTTGTTAACTGAGAAAAAACATTTTTTAAAGTCATATTTTTTGGCCTTGGGATTTTATATATTTTTTGCATTTTTTTATACCATTATTGTTATCATTATTATTATTATACTACGATAAAACTGAAAAATGTAAATAATTTAAATATGTTTTTGATATTATTATTATTATTATTGTCATCATTGTCACTATAATTTGTGTTACTGTTATATTATAACTATTAATATAATCATTATTGTTATAACCATTATCAACATTTTAATACTCAGGATAACCAGGGGTTTGAATGACTCTAAATGACAGATACAAAAAAACATAGGTGTGCATTCACGCACACACACACACACACACACACACACACACACACACACACACACACACACACACACACACACACACACACCACACACACACACGGGCCACAAAGATGTTGTGAATCAAAAACTAAAAAGGTTAACTGACGTTTCTTGTCTACTGAGAAAAAAAACATTTTTTTAAAGTCATATTTTGGCCATATGGCCTCAGAATTGAATACATTTTTTTCATATTTTTATATCATTATTGTTATCATTATCATACTTAGATAAAACTATAAAAAATAAATAATTTAAATGTGAATTTGATTTTATTATCATTAATTTCACTATAATTTGTGTCTCTATTATATTATAATAATAAAACTTTTTTTAAGTCATATTTTTTGGCCTCAGGATTTTATATGTTTTTTTAACAATTTTTAAATCATTATTTTTATCATTATTATTATTAATATTATACTAAGAAAAAAAATTAAAAAGGAAATAATTTACATATGTTTTTGATTTTATTACTTTTATCTTTATTATTATTGTCACTATGTTTTGTCGCTATTATGTTATAGTTATTAATATAATATTAATATTATTAACGGGCCAAAAAGAATCAAAAAGTTAAGGTTAGCTGAAGTTTCTTGTCTACATCAAAACAAATCCTCATTTTTTCCCCTCAAGATTTTATAGATTTTAATTTTTTGATTGTATTATTAATTAATATTATTATTATATATTATCATTATTATGATGATCAACTATATTATCAACAACTATTTATATCGACTAATTACTTTAAAAAAATACAGGGAATCCAGGCCCCTGAATGTAAATGAGGATCATACACACGCACACGCACACACACACACACACACACACACACACACACACACACACACACACACACACACACACACACACACACACACACACAAAGTAACTCTTTGCTGTTTTGTGTTGCAGTACCGTCTGCTACCACTAGAGGTAGAGGTCGCCTCTCCTCCTCTGCCCGTCAGGATTTGAAAAGTAAATTTATCTGATTTTCAGGACTTATTTCTGTTATTCTAAAAAAAAAAAAAAAAAAGAATACTTGAAAGAAATGCGTCTCTCTTTTTTCCTATTTATGGATTTCTCATTCATTTACCTTGTTAGATCATAATAATTGTTAGTATAATGATTATTATTATTATCTGGGACTCTTTTTCTCTACATTTTCCCACTGGTTACTTCTCAGCAATGATGCATCTTTTCCCCCCAATATCTATTATTTTTTGATTGGTTTTGGAGACACACTTTTCAATGTAACACAGTTGATTGTGATAATTATTATTATCATTATAATTATTATTGACACCCCTAGCTCTCCTCTTATCAAGCTAAAATTAAATACATATTTTAGCCCCATTTATTTCTCATTTTTAAATGGACTCATTTTGTTTCATCTTACGGTTTATAATAATAACTAACATATCATGATAATATTATTATTGTTATTTTAAAGCTAAAAAGGTGAAGAAGACAGATGGGATGTTTGGTGTGTGTGACCTTTAAAAGGTTACACGGACTTTAATCGGATTTAAAGTCCCACTGTGCAAGTTACTCGTTACAATTGGATTCTTCCACGTCCCCCTTATGAATGTCAAGGTCACACACACACACACACACACACACACACACACACACACACACACACACACACACACACACACACACACACACACACACATTGCTCTAAGACCAGCTGCATCCACGCCCACCGCATTCATATCCGCCCCAACGCACGCACGCACACACACACACACACACACACACACACACACACACACACACACACACACTACAGCACCTGTCACAGCCCGAAGGAGCCGCTCCATGCGTGGATTCTCCTTCTGTTTAACGCAAGGAAAGGACGCGTGGGTTGTGGCGCCCCCTAGTGGCCAAAAGCCTCCACCACCCACCCACCCACCCACCCACACACACACACACACACACACCCGAACATCCCTCTTTTGTCTCCAACTGACTCCGAACTCTCGCCGTGACGCGCGAAAAGGAGGGTGGGGGCGAGAATCTCGCGGCGCACGACGCAAAGCTCGCGAGATGCAACCGATAATGCGATCGATAAGCGATCGATTATATATAATTCGTATTTCTCTCTCCGGGGATGGTGCACAAAGGGGGTCACAGTGGGCTGCAGATGCTGCTGCATCGCCCTTTCCACGCGGCTCCAATCGCGGCGCATAGCGCGACCGTGGAGGAGGCGTGGTTTTGCGCTCCCTCTTCTTCACGCCTCTCCCCGCACTCCCCCCACGCAACCCCTCCACGCCACCTCGTTCTCATTGAGGAGACGGCGAAGCAACCGAGCGGCGCGTTCCGGTGCGTGTCCGTGATCTCACCCCACGCCCTCCCCCCTCCCCTCCTGCCCGCCCACCCCCACGCCTCCCTCACTCCCCCCCTCCTCCATGCGGGAGGTGCGGTGAGCGAGGAGTCCCGCACGCACCTCCCCGCCGGGAGGTCACCGCGTGGGCAGGTGTGAGACCTGTGGATGTGCGGAGCGGCATCCGGTGACCCCGCTCCCATCCCCCCACGCACACACACACACACCCACGGGTCGGATTCTATCCCCACCCCGCCACCCCGCATGGACGGATCCCGCAGCGTGGGGCTCATGGAAGACAAAGCCGGCGACCGGGGGCCACGGGAGCCTCTCCACGGACACCCCACGACCGGCATGACGGCTCCGTGACTGTGACTCCTCTTTTTTTTCCCACGACTTTTGCTGGATCTACCGGAGCCTCCTTTGTGTGTGTGTGTGTGTGTGTGTGTGTGTGTGTGTGTGAGTGTGTGAGTTTGTGTGGGGGTGATCCACGTCGCGCAGCCTGCTCACATTCGTGGCCCCGGCCGTGATGGCGGCCGGCCGGCCGGACGCCCGGGACCCCACGCCGGAGAACGGCTTCGCGCCGCTGGAGCCGCCGCCGCCGCCGCGGCTTCTACCGCGCATCGACGGCTCGGTGCTGCCGTCGCTCGGCGGCTTCGGGCGGCACCAGCGGCAGCTGGTGGTCCTGACGTGGATCCCCGCCCTGCTCATCGGCTTCAGCCAGTTCTCGGATTACTTTCTCCTGGCGCAGCCCGTCGGTACTTGCGTGCAACCCGCGGGGAACGGAAGCAACTGGACGGCGGCGGCGGTACCGGGACCCCAGCCGCCGCCGCCGCCGCCGCCGCCGCCGCTGATGTCGGGCACCGCCGGAGGGGACGGCGGCAACGGCAGCGCGCTGTGCGCCTGCAGGGAGTGGAGGCTGGAGCTGCAGACGGGACTTAGTCAGAATGTGGTTACCAAGGTAACGGGAACCGTACTGGCGGTTTTTATTTCGGGGAACGGAGGGATGGAGGGGGGGGGGGGGGGGGTGCTGCGTTCACCATCATCATCTTCATCTTCATCCCTGTCAGTCACACAGCTGACTGACAGCTCACCCACTGACCTCAATACATGTGTGTGTGTGTGTGTGTGTGTGTGTGTGTGTGAATATGTCATCAACTGTTGTTTTCGTCATCGCACACAACCTCTCGGGCACAGGAGGCCGCTCCTCATCGGCGCCCTTCAAAATAAAAGATTTTATTTTGAAGGTTTGATTCGAGTTCCCGGCCGGACGCCCTCGGTGACCCCGAAGGGGCCGATCAGATATATTGATCGTCGGTCGATCTGTGAGAATGTGCGATTCGCTGTCGCGATACCGGCGCGGCCGTCCGGCGGCGGTATATCGACCAATCAATAATTTGAATCAGGTTTCCACAAAAGGTTTCCAAAAAGACGTTCCTCAGAGGCTCCGTTCTGTTTTTGAAGCGCCGGGTCAGACCGGGGTCGACGGGCAAAGCTTGGAGGAAGTATTTCATTTAAAAACATTTGACCAAAGTGGAAATGTTGACCAAAAGAGGGCTGATATGAAAAAAAAAATGATCAGAAGTTGTTGACACTATGGATTGATATTGGGGTTAAATTATATTTAAAAGACTGAAAATTAGTGACAAAAACTAAAAATAGAATAGACTAATAGTAGCATAATGGCGGGGGAATTCTCTCTAAATCAACAAAATCAACATAAATCACAAAAACAAAAGGAAACAAAAAAAAAGCAAAAATCTAAATCAACAAAATGACAGATTACTGGTCTTACTGAAAAAATTCCCTTAAAATAAATCTTGCATTCACCCGAATGCCAAGGAGATAAAAACTATCTACCATGAAATTACCGGCAAAAAAATCTAAAATGCGAAAAAAAGAAAAAAAAAAGAAAAATTTATGCTGATTTTAAAAAGTGAGAGCAAGTTTAATTACAGCAGTGCCGTAGTTTGGGAATTTAATTTCCCAATTATCTTTCCTGTTACAAAATGTTCATGAACCAAAACAAGTTCCCTGTTAGAAGTAGTGGAAAACAAAAAAAAAAAATAAAAGTTTTGATATTGTTTTAAAGTCAGGGAAGCCTATAAAAGTTCGTTTCTATGCTGACGACTGCTTTGTATTCAAATAAGAACGCCTCCTTCACGCCTTTACAAACAAACTCAAAAACAGAACCCATGAGGAGTTTCGACGGCGCGTTTATTCAAAAGACGCTTCGACAAGACTCGCGTACCTCACGGTTCGAAGTTTGGTTCGCGTCCTAAGGCGTTTCTCGTCCGTGGATTTTGCTCGTAAAGCAATTTGTTCGGGGAAGCAGTCCGTTCCCCAT
The DNA here is from genome assembly GCF_037954325.1 of Fistularia commersonii. Taxonomy (NCBI): domain Eukaryota; kingdom Metazoa; phylum Chordata; class Actinopteri; order Syngnathiformes; family Fistulariidae; genus Fistularia; species Fistularia commersonii. The sequence continues at coordinate 3,623,604 of NC_141284.1, forward strand.
TACGTAATCATTTTTGTTTTTTTGCCCCCCACAAAATCCTATTAATGTCGATTTCAGACAGAATTGCTGATAAAGCAGCGTCTCAGTCGGACATATCCGATCGGGAGGATTATTTGACCTCAAAAAAAAAAAAAAAAAAAAAAAAAAGATTTGGATGAGTTCTTGAAATAGCTTTTTAGAAAAAAAAAAGTCTTCTGGTGCTGCTTCGTGAATGATTCTGTCTGTTATTGAATGTAATTAGATTTTTTCCCCCCCAGCTGTCTTTCACTGGCTAATCTTTGTTTTATCAGCGCGTAAGAAGGCGAGGAGAATAAATAAATAAAGCGCAAAAAGACATAACAGGGCTGCTGGTTTTGTCATCGGGGGATCCAGAGCTGATCAATAATGCAGTATATAAATATATACATATATACTTAAATGTATATTTAACTTAATTCTTTAATCCGTTGTATTTCGGTTAAGTTATAATTCAGTCTCAGTGACTTTCTTTATCAATTTTACCGAATCCATAATCAAAATAATTCAACGTCCTGTTACTTTTCAAGCAATATGACGCCCATTATCTTTTAATTTCTTGCTTAATTTTTTTTTTCTCATTTCTAAGCCAGCTCTCGGGCAACTTTCCGGTTATTTCTCGGAAAAGTAATTACAGACGAGATTTGATTTATAACAATATATGAACATGTTTTTTCTTTTTTTTTTTTTTTTTAATGCCTTGAGACAACGGGGGGAGTCAACCAGAAATCACAAATGTTTTCCTCCTTTTTTTTTTTTTCCTCACGAAACAAAGAAAGAAAGACTACATCAGCAGGATGTCGGCCCCTGTCTGGATGCTAACCGCTAAACGCGTTGGCGATAAACGTCTGTCACGGGAGGATTTAGCGAAAACATCACTCAAACCCGGACCGAACCTTTCTCCTTCAGCCATTTCATAACCGATAATCCCCCTCTCGCTCTCTCTCTCTCCTCGGCACAGTAAGAAGGGGAAAGGGGGGGCTAGCAGAGGGTGGGGGTGGCGTCATCGGGCAAATCATTGTTAAGCGGCGATGGTGTTTTCAAATGCCGCGAAAGGGCCGCGGCGGTGCGTTCGCTGTCCCGAGCGGAAGCCCGTCCACATGTTAGCCGTTTCGGAGGCGGCTCCCGCTCTTTTGTTTGTCTGCTCGTCGTCTCAAACCTCCCCCTTCCCTTCCCTCCCCTTCCCCTGGATGCACGTCTGAATATTTCAGCAGCGTTCGGAGGCTCGTCGAGGCCTCATGAATTATCAAACTCGCAGGACGCGTTCAAAAAAAAAAAAAAAAACACAACCAAAAAAAAAACATCGGACTTCTTTTCTTTTTGTCTCCGATGCTGATGTTTAATTCCCTTTCATCTCGCAGCGGGTGTGTGTTCTCTTCTTTTTTTCTTTGTCCTTCTGAGACGCTGACTAATGTTGTTCCCTCTGTCTTTTGTCGCAGTGGAACCTGGTGTGCGAATCGGCCTGGAAGGTGCATATCGCCAAATTCTCCCTGCTGGTGGGCTCCATATTTGGCTACCTGGTGATGGGCGTCATGGCCGACTGGTACGCAGCCATCGCCGTTTCGGCTTTATTACGACAACAACAACGAAAAAAGACGACGACTTGTGTCGACTCTTTGACTCCGCCGTGAGCCGGATGTTCAAATCTGTGCTTGAGATTTTTTAGGCATACAAGTTAAGGTACCAAAGTCAGACTTTGGCACCAAAAACAGCTGGTTGAAAGTAGTCAGTCAGCTTTGTATCCGGGACAAACAAGTCTACTAGGTTAGTGATACGAATGGGTTTATGTTCTGGGTTAAACCGGGACATTTCCTGGCAGTAATGAACAGGGGACCCCCCGCACCACCCCCCACCCCCGGTCATTTCAGTGGAACGGTCCACAGAGCCGGCCTTTCCAGGAAAAGCAGTGGGATCCATAAAAATGCGTCACTGTCGGTCCATCAGCCCCCATCCTATGTAACGTTCCACATTCCGGCGCCAGCTGGCCCTCCTCGCCGGCTTTTCACGGTCGGCTGAACCAGACTGTGTTCGGTCGAGTGGAACGACGCTCACGCAACGTTCTTCTCGTTGCATAGCATCACCTCACCTGACCGTCACGAGAAAAAAAAAAAGAAGGTGTCCACCGGCGATGCCTCACTTTCCGACCGCTCTGGGCTTTCAGAAGGCGTTGGTTTATGAGAAACCTGCTGGGCTTTAAAATCCGCCGCCGTGATTATTCAGCGAGGAGCCGAGGGGCGAGAGGGACCTTCTTAAGTTCAAAATTTGGACCTGGCAGTAAAACGATCCTCCCCTCCTCTGAGTTTTTTGAGTGTCAGACGTCCATGGGGAGTCGGATAAGCCAGACGAGGCTTATCTTTCTCAGCTTATCCCGCAGGATATCGCCACTCATGCAGAGCGTGCCAAACGTACCGCCTCTAATATGCACTTAAGGACCCGTATGCAAACACATAAGCCTCTTTATGAAATACTGCAGTATCCGGTCACGGAAGACCCCCGACGTGCACTCGCTGAGAGCAAAATGAATGTCGTCGTTTAGCGTCGTCCGCGCTAGCTAGATTGCTAATGAGAGCGGTGACAGCTATGCGGATCTAGTTTGTCAGGTTTATTCTGCAAGCCGGTCAGGTTAGCCTCGCAAAACAAACGCTGTCCAACAAGGAGCGGATGTTCGAAACCCCAAACTGTCAAGATGACAGTTTGAGATGCGAAAAAGCTACTTTGCGCTAAGAATAAATCAAACTCCTCAGCTTAGTTCATCAGAGGTGGGTATTGGCGCCGCTGGCTAACGGTTGACGTCAGCTGATGGCAGACGCCGCCCACCGCGGTGCTGGGTGTCCTAAACATCTGAGGCTAACGGCGCCACACGCCGGGATGTTCACCTGTACGCCGACGACCTTGCGTTATCCACTATGGAAAGAGCAACTCATTATCGGAACTCCTGCTCTGGGTGTTTTTATCGAACCAAAAAAAGCTAGAAGTCCCGAAGAGCAAGGACTGAACTGCCGGTTTAGCCACTTAAGGTCCTTCGTGGGAAAACACTTACACAAGTCCTTGCACATTGGGTTTTGGACCTGTCGCCATGGGAACAATGTAAAGAAATGCAGGGTATCGTCTCTGACCTGACCTACTAACCCACTGACCTACTGACCTTTCCCCCCCTCCGTGGAACCAGGAAGCAACAATGACCGTATGCTCTTTTGTTTTTTTGTTGTTTTTCTTTTAAACCCGGCTGCTGCGTTGGCCTTACCTTCTTCTCTCCGCCTCCCAGGTTTGGCCGGCACCCGGTGCTGATCCTGTCCGTGCTCCTGATGCTGGCGTTCGGTTTGAGCGTGGCCTTCTCCGTCGACGTCACCATGTTCAGCACCCTGCGCTTCTTCGAGGGTTTCTGCTTGGCGGGCCTCGCGCTGTCCCTCTACGTGCTCAGTGAGTGCTTCACGTCTGCGATGCGGTTCACAAACACCTGCAGTTAGAGAGTGAAAGAATCATCCTCGGGGCGACGCCGCGATGCTTATTTCTTTGCCTCTGCTCACATTTAAGCGCAGTTAGACTCCCCGGCCACTAGTTGGCGACGTGGTCCTGGTTTTCGTGCGGAACTTGCGAAGTTCTCATCGGTTGCAACCCTTATCTGGCGTCACAGCGGCTTCATCTCCGGGCAGAACCTCCCTCCCCTGTTCCTCGCTGCCTGTGGTGGAGATTAGTCATAAATTATGCGAATGGAGGGGGTTGGGATGGTGGGATGTTTTTTTTTTTTTTTTTAAACCCCCTAACCCGTTCCTCCACTCTTCTGTAAATCCTCCCCCCCTCCCTGCTTTGAGCCTCTTTCTGAAAACAAACAAACAGAACGGGGCGCCCCGAACCCCCTCCCCGGATTCTCGGCCGCGGGGGGAAACAATGACGAAGAGGCAGAACGCCAGGCGGTCAAGCCTGGAGGGCACTTGTGTCAAACTCAAGGCCCGCGGGCCAAATGTGGCCCGCCACGTTGCTCAATTGTGGCCCGTGAGAACGTCTTAAAGGGTCCGATTGATGAAATAAATAAGTCAAACGCGTGGAGGGCGGGGGTTTATCCTAACGGGAGGGAGGCGGGTGATGGACCTGGGGGGTCAAAGATGTCAGGCGAGATAGATAGCCTCCTGTGGACGCAGCCCCCTTAAATTCTCAATTTCAAAATAAAAGTATCAATTGGATTAAAGTCTCAACCTGGATTTAAATTGAAATGTCTACATTTTGGCCCGTTTTCAGCTGTATTTTTTTCCCAAATAAAAAATTTCAATTAAAAATACTGGTAATTACTACACTTAATACTGGCTTAAAAATTGTCATATGCAGAATCGGCAGCGGTAAATCTGAACGTGAAGAAATGAATCCTTCCCAATGTATTTTTCCGTGAGATGAAAATGATATAAAAATGAAAAAGAAATAACTTTATGAATAAAATAAGAATTGAGAAATTAGCTTGAAATTTGTGAGAATTCAGGCTATGAAAAAAAAAAAAAAAAAAAAAAGATGATAAATTCAAAGCGTTTTATATATTGTTAATATATAAGCAATTTCCTTCGGGATTAATAAAGTTGTTCTTATTCTCTTAATGTTATATATTGTTATATTGTTATAGAGTTAATTTCAATTTGAATTTATTATCATTGATTGAATTAATTCAATCTTATTTTTCAGCATCAAATGGTTCAGTTGATCAAAACATGTCTTCAATTTTATTAAATTTCATGCAAATTGATGCAATGTAAATCTTTTATGTTACAGACTAAAAAGCAATGCGAATAAAATTACATCTATAATTCTTTCTTTTTCTTTAGTACTAATAAGGACACAATGTTGGGCAACGTTTTATAGACATATGATACTATTTACTTTTGCAGCATGAAATGTTTTCTTCTTCCTATTTGGGGGGGGCCAAACAGAAAATAATTGAGAAGCACGGGTTCAGAGAGAAATACAAGTGTTGATGTAGACACGTAGAAAAAATACTTATTAATTTTTAATTAATAGTATTAATAGTGCTTGTAACAGATGAGCGGGCCAGTTAAAATAGTAATTAAATATTATCCTGCGGGCCAAAGATAATCCCACCACGGGCCGGATTTGGGCCGCAGGCCTTGAGTTTGACACGGCCTTGAGCATTACATGCTATTACTTCACAGTACTGAATCGCAGTACAGTATTTGAGTTTGGTAGAACTCCGCCGTGCTACGTTACGATTCCGCTTTGCAAACCGACGCTGCAGAAACGACGTCACGGGTATCGCAGTACTTGCACGACACCCGAGGGCACGGCGGGGAAGCGTTACAGGACGCCGTCCCGGTCCTTTTGATGGTAGAACCCGGGCAGGGTGACAGGATGACGTCCTCCTTCCTCCCTTTGTCCTGCAGATAACGGCAGAGGTGTGTGTGTGTGTGTGTGTGTGTGTGTGTGTGTGTGTTCTGCTGACTCAGAGGGCAGGAAGCAAGCTCGCTGACCGACCTTGCCCCCCCCCCACATACCTTCCTGTCCAGGGATTATTTCCACCTTCGATTTAAGTTTAGAACGGAATTAAAATGAAAATGAGGCCCTTAATTATTATTATTATTATTATTATTTTCAAAATACACACTCTTTCGGTGAGAAAGAATTAGCATGATAATCCGTTAAGATCCCGCCCCCTCCTTTTCCATCATTGAATATCCTGGAGGAAAATATAGAAATAACCCTTCCGACTAATAGTCGTCTATTTATTTACAATGATTCCAGTCTGCGGAATTAAAGGTTATTTATATTTATATCTCTATAGAGATATAAATACATATAAATCTGTCTGGAACTTATTTATGCCGGTTTTGGGTCACAAGTCATCCTTTCCACAGGGGAAGCAGCACCTTTCTGATCTCTTATATTCTATGAGTACAACGATGAGTACTACCACTACTACTACTATTACTACTACTAATACTACAAATAATAATAATGATAATAATATATTCCTTAATTCATTCATATTAACTGGCGTGGCATTTCAATCGCTGATTTACGGTCAGGTTAACAGCACGCTATAATGAAGGGAAAGATTATTACACCTTTGTTACATTAATTAGGCAGCGTCACTGATTTGACCTTTAAATCACTTAATTCCAACGATAGCAGTAATGGGGAAAAAAAAGTCAAGTCCTCAAATTGTCATTATCTTGTGAAGGCAAGATGATATTATTAAGAGTTATTTTCACGCGGTCGCCTTCTGTCTTGTTATAATCACTTAATAACATCTACAAGGCGTGTTATTGTTATTATCCATTTGTGTATTCATTTATTATTATTTCTGCTTCTCTGCAGTCTCACTGAAAGCAAAAACTGGCGCGCACGTCACTCGCGGTGTGTGGGGGGGTGGGGGTGGGAAGGTGAACATGGAAAGACATTTGGGGAAGTTTGGGGTCGCCATGGCAACTAACACAAATGATTTTTCTTTTTTAACGGGTTGTAAAAAAATCAAGATAAATAAATGAAAGGGGGAAGAGGCAAAGGGTTTCTCTTGACTTTCTGAAAGTGTTGCGGTGCATGCGAGTGTGTATGTGTGTGTGTGTGTGTGTGTGTGTGTGTCGGGGTGGGGGTCCGTCACCCGGAGCCGCTTTGTGCTGCATCGTCTTTTGTTTCCTTTTGTTTGTTGTAGTTTTGAGGCGACTGTTGGCTTTCACACACGGAGACTATGATGGTGAAAACGACGGATGGGGGGGCGAGAGAGAGAGAAAAAGAGAGAGAGAAAAAGAGAGAGAGAAAGAGAGAGAGAGAGAGAGAATCTCTGATAAACAAGACGAAAGAGTGGGCATGATGGGGGGAGGCGAAGAGGGGAGGGGGTGAGATAATCAGCACAAGAAGAACCATTCTCCTACTCAGCTGGAACAAAAGGTCCCTGCCAGTGTGTGTGTGTGTGTGTGTGTGTGTGTGTGTGTGTGTGTGTGTGTGTGTGTGTGTGTGTGTGGTATGCCTCCCCCCCTCCATTTGTTTTGAGGCTGCTCTCTGCTTATGCAGGTCTTTTGCCAAGGTACAGTTGATTTTTTTGCAATCCGTGCGCACGTGCACGCTCCCCGCCCACTAGATCTATGAGTATTGACGGCGGCGGACGGGTTCCCGTGGCGACGCGGCCCTGCGTTTGCTGTGGGCTGGAAAGAGCGGCCTGCTGGAAGCGGCTTTTAGCCCGCGGCTCAAAAAACTTCACGCTGCATTTGGAATGGAACCGGATACAGAGTCGGGGGAGCGGGAGGCTGCTCGGTTTCCCCGGTAACAAATGGCATCGGTGACAGTTTCCAGGGCAACGACTAAAACTACAGGAGAATCTAAAAGTCACCAGAGGAAGACAAAACTCACAGGAAGTGCCTCTGAAAGTATTTACATAGCATTAAAAACACCTCGATATCTAAAAAATAACAAAGAAAAAAAAATAAGGGTGAAGTAAGAATCTGCCCCGAACATAATCAACGATCGATAAATCAGGAAATCGGGACAGAATTTTCAAGAAATATAGAATAATCCATAAATATGGAGTAATCGATAAATATAGAATAATCCATAAATATGGAGTAATCCATAACAATAAAAAAATCCATAAATATAGAAAAATCCATTTATACAGAATAGACCTGAAGCCAGGATTTACCAACATATATAATAATCAAATTAGCAAAACAAAATATATATTTCATGTGTATGTAAATACCAATTTTATATATATATATATATATATATATATATGTATATACATATACACATGTATTATTATGTAAAATGTAATATATATTCATTCATTCTTAATGTATTCATGATTCAACAATTATAAACACATAATCATAATATGTATATATATAATACTATGATTATATATTTTAGACAAACGATCCAAAGACTTAGCAAGCAATTACCCAAAAATGTAGAATCAATAACCCTGATATAACGATTATGATTTATAATTTTTAATCTGAAATTCTAATGCTCTTATTTTGTTGATTCATCCTATTTCCTGAAAAACCACGTGTTCTCGCTCTCTCTCTCCATCTCCCCTTTTCCTCCTTCTCAGTCTCATAACCTTCACTCTCTTTTCCCTTTGTCCTCCTCCACCCCTCCTTCCCCTCCTCCTCCTTCTCTCCCTTTCAATGAATGGAGGGACTTTCTCTTGTCCTTCAGCGGGAAGAAGTCATTTGCATTCCACCCGTTTCTCCACCTCCTCCTCCTCCTCCCTCCATCTCACAATAAGACGTGAGGAGTCCGACCCCTCCTCCTCCTCCTCCTCCTCCTCCTCCTGCTCACACACCCACAATAGTCACCTTCAAAAAAAAAAAATTAAAGAAAATTGCCATATGGACCGGGCCATCTGGACTGTACCACGTCGGAGGGAGGCGGGGGTGAGGGGGGGGGGGGTTCGGACCGAGCCAACTGGTAAAAGTGGAAATATAAATCGATATTTACTCTGAACACTGTGGGTTTTTGGCACTCTGGATATATCGAATTCCCAGAAAATGAATTTTACTTAGAACGGCAGGTGGAGAATTATTTATCAGCAACATTTGTTTATAGCAATTAATTAAGGGGATTTAAATTGGGAAAAAAAAACATCTGATGAATATACGTGATGTTAATAAATGAACAGCGACAAGCTGGTTCAGCAAAATGTGCTCCAGAATAATAACTAAAAAATAGCGAGAAATTACTTCTAAAGAAAAACTTCTAAGTAAATAACTAAAATACACATGCGAATTTGCAAAAATATATCAAATGGTTTGAAGGTACTGAACAACAATCTGCTAAAAAAAAAAAAAAAAAGTGGAGATTTAACAGAAATAATTTAGCAAAAAAGGAAATGAAATTCTGTGAAAAATTAGCAAAAAGGAAAAAAAAAATCCAGAAGAAATCTAAAATCTACAAATCACACTGTAGAATAAATAAGAAAAATAAACGATCAGCAGGAAAAAAAAATATATTTTAAAGAAGTTACTCTGAAAATACGGCAGTCACCAGTTTGAGAGGCCCGATGATGCATTATAAGGCCTCCCGCGAAAAACCCGACCCCGAGTCCATGCACCCCCACGTGCACGCTCCAGCCCCGGCTAACCCCCTCCGCTCTCCCCAGGGGTCGAGCTGTGTCTACCCGGCTGGCGGTTCTCCATGACGATGGTGGCCAGCCTCCTGACGGTGGGCGGGCAGCTGCTGATGCCCGGGGTGGCGGCGCTGTGCCGCCATTGGCCGGGTCGAGATGACTGGCAGGTCCTGCAGATTGTAATAATAAGCCCTTTCGTCCTGATGCTGCCCTACGCCTGGTGAGTCCACCACCCCCTCCTTGAGGGAAAACCCACTTGCACGATGTGTGTGTGTGTGTGTGTGCACTGGTCTTGTGCTGAGCCAGGCGACGACTTGTACAACCCACACACACACACACACACACAGGGCACTGAGCACATTCTTCTGACAAACAATACTCTTTTCTCCCATTGTGTCCTCCTCACCACCCCCTCCATTCCCTCTCTCCGCCGCTCCCCTCTTTTCTCTCGTCCCCCCTCCTCTGCAGGTTCTTCCCCGAGTCCCTGCGGTGGCTGCTGGCCACGCAGCACTACAGACGCTCCAAAGCCATGATGCTACGCATCGCCAGGAAGAACCGTGTCGACACCAGATCCGAGCCCTGCGGTGTTCTGTCAGGTGGGGGTTGGGGTTTACGGGTCGGGGGGTTCAGGCTTAGACAGACGCTGACAGAGACCTCAAAGAGGCTGATCCAGCGGGATTATATTTTGCTCCATCTGCCTCGAAAATCGCCCCCGAAAAATGAGTCCCCCGCCCCTCGAGACTTTGTTTACTTATATTTCAGTCAATTCCCCAGCAGGGGGCTCACAGGGGAGAGGATTTCCAGGAATGAGATGCAATCTGCAATAAAATTAGATCTTAAAAAAAAGGGGGGGGGATTAGATGAACACTCGCCTATTGTAGGGAAACTGTTTTTTTTTCCAGTGCCATGAAAAGGGTGAAACAGCGCCCCCTAGTGGCAGAAAAACCATGACAATCTACATCATGATGAGGAAAAATAGAAAATCAATTCATTATCTATCTGCTTATCCTGCATACAAGGTGGGCGGGGGGAGGGGTTAATCCCAGCTGGTATTTGGCGGAGGGGCGGGGCTTAATCTGGACATCAGCTATCAATCACGGAGCCGCATACGGAAACATCCAAGCGTTCACCCTCTCAATCACGCCTAAAGTCTTGGGTGAAGCAGTTGTTTTCGGACTGTGAGAGGGAGTTGCAGAACCCGGCGAGAATCCCCAGGCAGGAGAACATGGAGAACGGAGGGGTTGTAATCCCAGAACAAGCCCCAGGAGATCACGATCAGTTAATGGGACTGAAACTTCCAGAAGACAAGCAGTACGGTAGACTTTAAGGACTTAAAATAATGAGGGAGTTGAGAAAAGAAAGCTAAATGATAGCTAAAATGATCACAAAATATCTTGAAAATATTTCATGAATTTTTATGAATTACATGGAAATAGGGTTGAACTACTGGGGAAGACAGAGAGATCTTCTAAATTAGAAAGAAATGACCGAATGCTTTTTTTTAAACCCTCCATGGACAGCAGAACAATTCCAAGCAGAGAGGCTTTCTCCTGTAGTAGTTTCAGGTGGGCTTTGCGCCTCTTTTCGAAACATAAATTAGAGAAATATATGATTTAATTCCTCTTTCAGAGTTAGAAGAAAAATAAAAAAAATCTCTTCAAAGAACAAAAATCCAAATTAGGAGTTATTTAGCGTCGTACGTCAAGAGCAGCTCAGGAAAAAAGAAGTGGAAGAAAGTCCCGTAAGGTTATTGAAATCAAACCCTCACACAGAGACTTTCTCAGACGTGATCCCTCGAATTCATCTCTAATCGGAAATATCCAGAGGAAATTAAAAATGCATTCCAAACCAAAGCTGGGGGTCTCAGGAGGCTCCGGTTGGAATTCACGCTCCCTCGATTGGAAGGGGTTCTCGAGATGTGATTTATTCTTTTTTTGCTGTCCAGAGCTGGAGCAGGAGCTGCACAAGAAGCCTCAGCGGAGCTGCATCGTGAAGATGATGAGCACTAGGAATCTGTGGAAGAACATCGTGGTGCTGTGTGTCAACTCGTGAGTCGACGTTGCGGTGTAAAAAAAACAAAAAAAAAAAACAGAGCACGACCTCAAGCGATTTTTTTTTTCTGAGAAAATAGTCCACTGACGTTGGCGATTACCATTGCAACTTTCCAGCTAATTTTATACAGTTTTCAGAGCGCGTCTTGCAAAGTCCAGAGGATTATAAGACACTTTTATCTATCTTTCGTGCAGATTCATTAATTCATTCCTTGTCTTCAGACTTAGAAGCATCCAGAGGTTAGGCCGGATTCTTATTTAATCTAATCTTTGGAAAAAGCGGCGATGCATGATTGGTGCTTTAGCGCCCCCTAGTGGTGGCAGGTGGTTACAGCAAGTATTTTACTTTGCAAATTTGGCTACAAATCGCTTCCCTGTAAGAGTAACTAAGTATAAAGGAACGCAAGTAATAGTAACGGTCTCACCTCCTCTTGTGTCTCCATGTAGGCTGACAGGATACGGGATTCACCACTGCTTCGCCCGTAGCATGATGGACCCCGAGGCCCAGCCCACCGCCCTCTGCCACGCCGACTACTACACCATGGCTGGCATCGCCGTGGCAACATGCCTGGCGCTCTGCCCCATGGTGGGTCTGATGGGCCGGCGTGGAGGGCTGCTCACCTTCATGATCATCACGGCGCTGGCGTCCCTGCTGCAGCTGGGTTTACTCAACCGTGAGTGAGAGCGCGGGAGACTAGATGACCTTTGACCCCGCCGCCCTGGGGGGAGGGGATTAAGAGAGAAATCACAAAATTCCCATTTTAAGACCAATCTCTGGTATATGAGACAACTTAAAAAAAAAGAACTCAGCACCAATCACAATTTTAAAAATATAATAAATATTTATGAATTAAAAAGTAGAAGGCAGGTGTGCTAACATGCTAGTTGAGATGCTAACCGTTGTCAGTAACTCCACAAGACTGACTTACATATCGTACTTCTTTACACTTTTGAAGTGTAGGTGAATTAAAAGTACACCAAAGTAAAGCGTCTTAGGATCGGACACTTGGTTGTCTCGCCAGTTGCACCTCAAACGCAGACGTAAATTTGACTTTTCTAAATTTGACTTAAATAAAGCTAAAGCTAACGAGCTAGGCGAGGCGGGAGAGAAGGCGTCGGACGGGAGCGTCCAACGAGCGCCGATCTTCATCCTTTCCATCGTCTTCACGCACCCATTGCTCCGTCCGCACGGCCTGTTAGCGTCTGAAATTCCACCAATCACTTACGCCGTGTTTTCTTTTTTTCCCGCGCTCCGCCGACGGACCCCAGTCATCGGCAAGTACAGCCTGCGCCATGACACAGGTACGTAGGTCCGTCGGCGTCTTCCTCCTGAGGCTTCGCATCAGATCACATGTCTAACGGCGCTCTGCTCCTCCAGTCCTGCGGGACACGCTGAACAGGAAGTTCTCCGTTGCGTTCTCCATCATCGGCATGTTCTCCTCCCACGCCGTCAGCATCCTAAGCATCTTCTTCTGCGCCGAAATCACCCCGACTGTCATCAGGTGAGGCTGCGGCCGACGTAGCGTACCTTCTTGTTTTGGGGCAAAGAGAGAAACCTGGTTAGCTTTGAAGAGAAAATGCTAGTTGGTAAAATCTTTCTTGGCTAGTCGGCTTTCCGACGAAGGGAAGCAGGAACACACCATTCTAATCGGACGAGTCTTTCTATAAATAAATGACTTTGTTAGATGTTAAGTAAGAGTCAAGTGTTTCCGAAAATAAATGTCACCTTTTTTGATGTTTTCCCATCTCCCAGGATCCAAGAACTTGGGGAAAGGTGACATTATTTTCTGGAACTGATTAAAAAATTTGGAGAAATCTTTCATTTAGTTTCACACAAAATCTGTGTTTTCTGTGTTCAATTTGTGATAAATATCTGTCAACACCCTCTGGGCACAAAAGACTCCCAACTTTTTTCCGACTCCTCAGTCAGAGGTTGCCGACAGCTATTGGTAAATTTACGACCTCAAAGGGTCGATGCGAGAAGCATTTAGCAGCTTTAAGAAATCTGAACCAAAAAAAGGAACCTGTCAGACGGCATCCTGGGCAAACTTCTCCCTTTTCACGATTCCCACTTTGGTTCCTGTCGGACATTTCCAGTCAACTCCAACCTCTTCCCAAATGACTTGGTTATCTAGAAACACGAGTCAAAAGCAAGACTTTACCTCCGATTGACACGTCTTGGCTTCGCCCTCTTCCCAGGGGCGGAGGCCTGGGCCTGGTCCTGGCCAGCGCCGGCTTCGGGATGCTCACGGCGCCCATCATGGAGCTGCACAACCAGAAGGGCTACTTCCTGCACCACGTCATCTTCGCCTGCTGCACCCTGCTGTGCATCATCTGCCTGCTGCTGTTGCCCGAGCCGCGGGGGCAACCCCTGCCCGAGAGCCTTGCCGACGGCGAGACCTTCACCCGCCAGACCCTGCTCCACCCGGGCGAGCAGCACCTCCTCCTGGCCAAGAGCGACAGGGACTACTCCCGCGTCCACGACACGCCGCTGCACCTCTCCGCCACCGGGGGAGCCACGGTGGCGGCGGCCACCGCTCTGGCAGCGGTGCCGGCCTCGTACTCCCTGGCGACCGGCGGGGAGGTGATCAGCAACCGCACCGTCGCTAACGGCGTATGAGCGTCGCCGCGGTTTCCCTTCTCGCTCTCAAGAATTGACGTGGCCGACGGGCCATTGAACTTGTGATGGGAAAAAAAAAAAAATGAACATTTTTAAAAGGAAAAGCTACTTTGTCGGGATGAACCTGCTGAACCGTGAGGCGGCGACCGCAGCAAAGTTGTGTCATTTGTAGTGAATATGATTCATTCAGGAGTTGCCAAAAAGAAATGTGGTACGACAGACGGGGCTATTTGAAGAACCGGACCGTCACGCCGCCACCACTGCCGGTGACGTGCGGCACTCCGCCGGCTTCCCGCCCGTCGCCTCGAACTCACTGGGAGAGGATTTCACTGCATCTCGCGACTCTTTCCGAGTCCTTTTTGCACTAAATGTCAAGAGACACAATCAAGTGTTTGTGATTTCTTTGTTTTCGGCCGACACGTTTGGAGACGCAGGGATTGGCTAAACCACTACTGACTCTTTGCATGAAAGGGCACAACGTTTTTTATGTTCGGGTTCTTTTTTTAAAAGACATATTATTTCTACAGTTATTTTTCCTGTGGTCCCCCGGAGGTAGAAGTCTGAAAGTGGCACTTTATTTTACGAGAGATGAGGTCGGAGGAGACCCGGGCCTGCCTGCCGCCGGCGTGGGTGTATGATGGTTGTCTGGATGTGGGAGGCCTGCGTGCATCAAGACGGGGTGAATCCGTGTGACCGGCAAACAGACACACAAATACAAATGGCTATTTCAACAGGGATTTCTTAAAGGATCCCTTCGGGTCCCCCAGGGAGCCTCGTTAAAACGGGGCCTGGAAAATTTTCAGTTTAGTCTGATGCAGTATCACTGATCCAGATTTAATACCCACCCATATCTTTTTAAAGTTCATCCTATTTTCCATTAACTGATAAACCATTTTTTTTGGAACTTTCTAGTCCAATTATATATAAATATTTTTTAAAATTGTAATTTGCTTTGCCAAACAGACGAATTGGTATTGATCGATTAAAATTCAAACCATTGAGCCGACAGATTTTCAGGTCGGATTTGAGGTTAAACACCCGAAGAATCCAAACGCCATCAGGAAAGGGGAGCCAATGAGGGGTCAGCTCCACCCTCCAGAACCACTTCCCCTTTTGCCCCCCCTTGATGCCGCGGCCCGCTAACATTGCTAACAACCGGAGGGCTTTGTGGAACTGAGCGTCGCGCGAAAGAGACAGCGGGTCATCACCGAGGGAACCCGGGAGTTGAACGGACGTCGGAGCCACGATGTCCAATGATGCACCTTGGCGTTTTTTGTTTTTTCACGGCTTGATCACCTCTGGATCTGTTTTCATTTTTTACCCAAACGGAGAAATCACAATGTCGCCTGAGGAAAGGCGGAGCCCGACCCCTAAACATCAGCGAGCAGATTTTAGTTTCTGATATCGGGATATCGAAATCCAGGGGCGTGTTGAAAAACGCGCCGAAACATCTCGGATCTGGACGCCAATCGCGGTCGGCGGACGTTTCGGGCGCGATTCGAATGACGGTTTGATGTCGTCGGCGGCCGACGTTGACGTCGCGTCGTTGCCATTATCTTGAACCTGCTTCGCTAACGAACCAAAATCCAACGTCTTCCAAACGCGGAATTCCTGTCTCTTGCTGTTAAAACTTTGTCGCTTTTTTCAATCCGATCGTCGGAATTTTAACGTGAACTCAATTTGAGTTTGACGGAAACAAAACATCCGTCCTACTCTCGTCCGATAGCCAACGAGATGGCATCTGACATTAAACTGGCGTCTTCTAAAGCAATAACCCCGCCCCCTTTCGACGTTACATCGACCTGATTCTGAAAACGGACGTCGGTCGGACTTTGCGTTTTTTTTGTTTGTTTTAGTTTTTAATATTCTCAGATGAAATTGACCTTTTAGACATTAAACATAGTCTGTCAATTACAGACTAAATAACAAGTGAGAACTAAAGCAGTAATCAATCTTAGGCGAGTTTTTTCTTTTTTTTTTGGACTATTCGGAAGACTTTTTCCTCTAAAACACCGGCTTCGCCTCTGGTATCGGTCGGGCTCAAACAAAAACCTTTGTCACATTTCCGGTATCCTGCCCCCCCGAACCAACCAACCCACCATGCTTATATTTATTCATCTTTTTCAAACGTTGCTGTTGTTGCTTGAAATACCTCCTCGACTAGCGAATAATCCACTCCGGCTCTCAGCCCTCGTTCTCTGTAACCGTGGTAACGTCGTAACACTAGCCAGAAAAAAAAAAGCACAATGTTTTAGACTTCACCACCCCCCCCCAAACGTTTGTGGCGATTAGACTAGGACGGCGCCGTCCGTTTAGACTCCGTGTGATTCGTGCATATTTATACGAGTTAAGAAACCTTTAGGGCCGCGTACGGGCCGCCCCCTCCCCCATGGTATATAAGCACATAATAAACACCGTAAAAACTGTTTTCATCCAAATATTCCACACCCCGACATCTTCCCTTTTCTTTCGTTTTCTTACTTCTTACTGACCACACGGCATGCACTGTGTTTCACCCCCGAACCACCCCGTATCCGTTTGCTAGTTTGTACATTTTTTCGACAGTTAGGGGTTAAAAAAATACAAAAAAAAAAAAAAAAAAAAAAAACAACCAAAAAGCAAACACACAAAAAAAAACAATAAAATAAAACTAATGCTGTTTTCTTTTCTAAGTGTTATTTTTTTAATATGATGCATTTGTACAAAAAAAAAGAAAGGAAAAAGCGAGAATAAAAAAAAAAGGGAGCCGTAGGCCTACTACGTGTTTTTTGATAATAAACCACTTAATTTATTGTGTCAATAAAAGAAACACTGGACGTGAGCAGTTGTGCTGTGTGTGTATGTATGTATGTGTGTGGGTGTGTGTGTGTGTGTGTGAGGGTTCTGGGAGGCCAGAAGGGAGGAGAGGATGGAGGAACAGAGTTGTGTTTTGTTTTGATCCTTGAATTTTGTAACCTCTCTTTGCAGGGCATCAAAAGTGGTGTGGGTGAAGCTCCAGCTCCTGTTTGATTCTGTTCTCCACCAGCAAGGGGAGGGAAGAGTCCGTCGCCGGGAGGCCGTAACTCACAAACACCTGCTTTTTGGTCTTCTTAGCTGCAGTAAAGAAGCAGACGAGGAGGGGAAGCTGGTTATTTTTTGTCTCCTGTGGGCCACCTCGAATTTTATGATAAATCCTCAATCGTTTGTTTTCAACGCGTTTGTTTCTCTCTTTTCTCAATTGCGGACTTTCAGAGGTGCCTTGTGTTTGAGCCTTTCTGGTCCTGGTTTTTGTCAGGATTTCACAAAATGTAAGAAAAGGTTCAGAATCACGTCATTGAATTGTGACGATGGGGAAACGAAAAAGGTGCAGAAATGATTATAACATCCTAGATGTAGAGACAGATGTCCGTTGACTCATTCACACGCTATGTAGTCATAAAACCATTTACTCATTCATTCATTCATTTGTAGACAGATACAACCATCCACATAAACATTCATAAATCATATAGACATGTAAACATTCACCCTCTCATTCAAGCATCAGAGAAGCACACGACCACTCACTCACACACAATCAACGAGACAAATAATACATTTTTTGGTTATTTTTTCCCCCGACGAAAAACAACAGCATGGCTGACTTTCGATGTTTCTTGATTTTTACCTTATTGAGTTGCTTAGGGAAACTTAATGAAGATCAACAGATCAAAATTTGTATTACTAGGTTTTCATACGACCTCATTTCAGCCGCCATGGCTTCGGTTTACACTTTAACTGTTTGTTTGCAACCTTTTAATTCAGGGGTATCAAACTCATTTTGGTCCTGGGGCCCCATACGGCCTAATTTGATATCAAGGGCGCCGGACCAGTAAAATAATTTCCTAGAAGTAACACTAAGTCCAACTTTTTCCTTTGTTTTAGTGCAAAGGAGGTCAACAGGTAAATTTGGAAAATCTTTATATGTCATGAACTATTCCTCTAAAAAGTACATGACGAATTAATATTAAAAATTAATATTAAAAACAAATTGATGAAATTACACCCTAAAAATATTGTTGAGTTAAAAGATAAAAACCTTGTCACTGTTGGAAAATTTGCCACTTGAATTTATTAGAAAATGGATTGGTGGCATGTTTAAGAGGAGGTACAAGGTTTACAAGGCTAAGGGTAGCTATTCTGGTTACTAATTCAATCTTTTCAATTTTGCCAATCTTTTTTTTGCTATTGTTTTTCTGGTTCTTGTAGAAATCAGAAAAGATCGTCTTAACAATGTCACTAGATGTTCTTTCATTGAAAGATACATTTGTTTTCAAATTTTGAAGCAAAAAATACATTACAAAGTTACTTTTTCATTTTTTCCATGCCTGCTTTTTTTTTTTGAACTCACTGTATAAAACCCATAGATGCATGTGAGAAAGAACGCGTGGGCCGCACTAACACAAAAATTTGATTTCAGACAGGGGGGCCACAAAATATTGTTCCGAGGGCCACAATCGACCCACGGACTGCGAGTCTGAGACCCCTGTTTTAATTCAATGCACTCAGGAAATACGGCTGGTAATGTAAGTTCATTAAAGTTATTAATGAATTCCCCATGATTGTAATAATGTTTGAACTTTTCCAGACCAAAAAACAAAAGATTTGTAAACATGTTTAAGTGAATAGAAACAAGAAATATATTGTAAACAATGGACTGACGTGTAGTGGGACGGCATTACCTAATCTCTGCGCCAGAGAGTTGGGGCTGGTGTCCGACGGGTCGCCCATCAGCAACGTCGACAGCGGCATCGAGTCCTGCAGGAAAACAAAACACGTGATCGTGTTTTTCGGAATATTTTCCAGGAAACGTTCAGCCGCTGCCAGAAGTGTTCTTCTGTACAGTTGTACTCTACATTTTGGACATTAACCCAGGCTTAGATCTATGGCTGGAACTTGATCATTACGCCAAACAGCATAATCTTCCTGCCTTTTTTTTTGTTTTTAATTTTATTTTATATCAAAATGAGTGAATGGATGAATAATACTTATTAAAATCTTGTGGGATATTGTTTGAATTTAACAGCCCTTGAAATCATTTTCCAGGACATGAGGGAAAAATAATAATATATTTAAAAATCAGTATGAAGACAGTTTACTGCACCCATAGGAAAGGCAATCCATTCTTCCATTCAGCTCAATTTATATCACAACAAAACACAACAAAAGTTTTATAAGGGCACTTTTCATAGGGAGTCTATAGTGCCTACTCTACAATATTATTATTAACACTCATTGTGTCAATTTCAAACAGAAGACATAAAAAACTCAAGTAGATAACAATAATAAAAAATGATAACAGGAGTTATAATAATAAATGACAATAATTAAAATAATAATAATAAAAGCAACACCAAATTCAGCTAGTATTCCTTTTGGTTCAAGAAACTATTAAAAATAATATTCTTGTTAATTTATCGTTTTTGTTTCTAAATGCCTCAGAGGAGCCGTCAGGGAAAGCTAATCAGATAATTCTGAACGACACCTGGTCTTGACTCACGTATTTGCTGCTCATCGACACCGCCAGATTGGCGAGAACCGGGCTGGAACCGACCCACAGGAAGAAGCCGCCGCTCAGCTTCATGACGTGGAAGTGGACCGTCTGCTCCAGGATCTTCTCCGAGAAGTTATGCAGGGATATAGCACCGAGCGCCGGCGTATCGGCCATGGCGTTCGTGTAGCAGTGGAAGTAGCAGCTAGCTTAGCTCCCCGCCGCGAGCAGTAAACAGAAACAGAGGCTACTTCCGGGTTGGCTAGCTAGGTAGCAGACCAGAGCAACCGATAGCTGCTAGCTCGATCATCCGGCGTGCATAAATAATAATAATAATGATAATACATACGATTTGTATAGCACTTTTCAAGGTACGCAAAGACGCTTAACGTGTATTTTTGTGTATTTTACACCCAATTGTGCATTTATGTAAAAAAAAAAAAACAACTCTTAAAATGCATACATGAAATGAATCCCTCCTCCGATTAAAGACTGTACTCCCCTGCACTCATCCCACAATTATACACTAGTTTAGTAACCCTAGGCAGCTACGGTTTATTTATATTTGTGTACTATTTAACATCCATTTCAACTGTTATTTTGTACAGCATAGCCTGCACATATCTACTTGTAAATTATGTCAATAGTCTACGACAGGGGTCGGTAACCTTTACCACTCAACCACTCAAAAAGCCATTTGGACCCGTTTCCCCACAGTAAACACCGGGAGCCTCACAACCCTTTGGAAATTTAAAATGAATTAACATGGAAGATTTTTTTTTTTTTGCCTTATGCTATGTGTAAACAAAATGTGTTACATTTTTAAATCAATGAACAACTGCAGAGAAAATGAAATTTCATTTCTGCATGCAACAAAACATTTTGAACTCCAAAAAAAAGACATTGGGTTGAAGGTTACTTTTAAGCGAAACATAAAATGTGTTCTTGTATTTAAGTAAAAAAAAAAACGAATTTAAATTACCCACTGGCAGCAAACCAAAAATGCCCTCCTCTCTCTGTGTGCTGTCATCTTTTTACTGCCGCGTGCAGTCGCTTATTAAAAACGACAAAAATATTTTAGACGTTACAAGATCGCCATAATCTTCAAATTTAAAATTACACTTTAAAATTGAAGAAACTAAAATAAAATACATTTTAATCAAATACTTATTTTCAAAGGCCTCAGGAAGCTGCATACGCATGAAGACCCCTGGTCTACTACATTTAATGTGCATATCCACCTGGATATAATATACCATGTACAAATTGTACATCTAGTCATTAAATATCTGCACTTGCTGCTCTTTTGCAATTCTGGTTAGATGCCAAATTGCATTTTGTTGCCATGTACTTGTATATGTGTAATGACAATAAAGTCATCAGGTGAAGATTGAACTTATGGGCAAAGAAATTATGACTTAAATCTTCCATGATGCTTCCATGATTTTGTTTTCTGGGTTAAATCAAGTACACCTGAGGGAATGATGCGGTTAATTCATGAATACAGCGCGACCATCTGATAAATACACACCGTTGTGTGAAAAAAAAAAAAAGTTTGATTTAATACAAAATGCACTGGTAAAATGTGAAGAATCAAAAATACAACATCTCTGTGGGTTATTGATGATCATTTCTCACCGCCGCTCCATTTGTTTGTCCAAGCATTGCCAGGGCAGAACTTCGTCCAAAGCATAAACAAGCTTGTCGTGCTGCATTCAGGCGTCAGAATCCAGCTTTGGAATTCTCAGTCTTGAAAAGCACATCACGGGTGACAGGCGGGCAACATTCACCGAGAAAGAGACGAAATCAATGTAGAGATTGATTTTTCAGTTACGAAACTCATGGAGTTAAATTAAAGTGATTGACACCTGGTGATTAATCACTGTGATTCTTCTTCTGAGAAATTCATGAGCCGATCGATCAATCGATCAATCGTCCAGGAACTCTTCCACCAGCTTGTTGAATTCGTCGGCGAACCTCAGATGGAGATTGTGTTTTCCCTCCGGCATCAGATGCAACCTGAACCAGGGAGGGTGGCTTTTTATTTTGCGTTTAAATACCGCGTGACGACAGCTTGGAGATTATCGAGACGCGAATCCTCACCGTGACCCCCGGATGCGTCGGAGGAGGAACTCGGGATGGAACGCCGGCACCATGGGGTCTTTCTCGCCGTGCACGATTAGGGTCGGGCAGCTGATGAGCGGCAGCAGCTCCACGCAGATGCTGCCTAGACGTTAAGATCTTGCAATTACACCTCATGTTGCCTGTGCAGAAATTTTTTTCTGGTTCAGTTACCTTGGGCTTTTCAAACCAACCTTCTGGTCGCTGGATGAACCGGCCGATCGCATCAACCCAGGCCTCCCAGGTCTCGGCGAAGACCTGCGCTCCGTACACCTCCTCCATTGGCTGCCTCATTCTGGGGCTCCACTTGGACACGTCGCGGACGGCTGAGCGTTACCATGGAGACGCACGGGTATGAAAGATCCAAATAAACCAGGCGGGCGACCTGATCTTTCGAAAACGGCGAGCTACCATCGTAAAGCTGGAGGTCCTCCTGTGAGACCGAGGCGTTGGCTCCCCAGACGACCATCTTGCGGATGGCGTCGGGGTTCCGGGCGGCGGCGATCAGCGCGGTGATTCCTCCGTCGCTCCAGCCGAGCAGGGAGAACCTGCTGAATCCCAATACCTGGGGAGCGGGACATCAATAGGTTGAGTCCAGCAGAGTTATCATAAGGAGCCATGACACCGTCATGGGCGTGGATATACCTTCATCAGATCCACGGCGTCCTTGGCGTCCCTTTCAAAGAAGTCAGGGGGGAAGTCTCTGTCTGGTGGGCGTGACCGTCCGTAGCCTCGGGGGTCCCAGCCCACCACGGTGAACCGCGTCTTGTCCAGAGACTTGAGCTGAGGCCCGAAGTCCGTCCGAGAGCTTCCTGTGGAGCATATCACAGCGCTGTGTCAGACAGTTACCATGGCAATGGGGCAGTGGAGTGAAGCGGCGTTTACCAAGAGCGCCGGGAAGCAGCAGCAGGGCGTGTTTCCCCGTCCCCGTCTGCTCGTAGTACAGGTCCACGCCATTGACGTGCTTCCTTCCCGATGACATCGAGGAGCTGCGAACCGACACCCGAACAGGTGGGAGAGAGAAAAATTCAAAACATCCAGTGTTAAGCTTTAAATGAATATTAAAATCTGAATATTTGAGAGAAATATCATTTATGTTGTCAGATTAAAATGTCAATTTAATCAAAAAAGCAGGTAAAATAAATGAAACAAGAAAAAATAAAAATAATTATTATAAGAACAAAGTCAATGATCAAAACTATGATAAATAAAGTGATAAAATTAATTGAAAATATTACAACAGATCGAGACTTAAAAAGAATGATAATATCCATATGTTGAGAATATCTAAATATCTCAAAAAAACAATCCATACTTCCATGACAATAAAGTTGTAGTTTAATGGCACTAAAATCGAAACGTTAAATTTTTTCCTCTTTGTGTGATTTAAGTCCTGAAAAATAACATATATATAAAAAAACATTTATTGCTATATTTCCTGGTATCAAGCCCCTTACTTCCTGGCTTATCTAAAAAAAAAAAATCAGAAAAAAGTATCGCAGCTCTGGCATTTCAATCTCAGATTATTTTAGCAGCAGTTTAAAATATTGAAAAACTATATTTGAATATTTCATCATGAATAAAACACTGGAGCCTTGACGTTAAAGAACATGTCTTACATCTTTCACTAAAGAAAACAAATAAGTAAAATAATAAAGAAAAAACTGGAACAACAATAAAGCTCCAATAATAACTAATAGCACATTTACTATTACCACTTTTCCACTAATATCACAAGTATTACAATTCTTATGGGGAAAATGTCATTGTTGGATGACTGATTACACTTGATAATCGATTACTGAAAATAGATTTTAATGGTATTTATGTTTAAATAATCCTACACATTTAAAAATCTTTATTTTAAACTCTTCATGATGAACTATCATTTGGGGGTGTCGGAGATATGCTGCCACCTAGTGGTCGTCGGAGGAACTGCCCGGGTTCCCCCGGCCGCGGACCGCTCCGCGCAGCCGCACGTCTTCTGGGCAAAGGCGCCCCAGAACTTACGACCGCCGTGTTGCTAAAAACATTTCTCAACCGATACCTGGGCTGCAGGGCGGCCGCAATCGACCTCTTCGCCCACTTTGACAGGAAATTTCTTCGCAGGAGGAGCGCCATTCCAGCCAGTCTTACGACAGTGGTCATCGACGTCTGTGACTTCCGGGAAAGCAGGAAGTTGGAATCGCTCTGGCACTTTCCTGAAATTTACGAGGAAAATCAAATAAATAAGTAGAAACAGAAATAAAAGAAGATAGCGAAAAAAAGAATCGGAGAAAGTTTATAAGCCGTTTGGTGTTAAAAATAAATTTAAAACACATTGAAATTTACGCTTTATCTTCTGCCAGTTTCGATTGGCTGACGTCATTTATGACGTAATATATCAACATGCCACAGGTGACGAGTGACACGTCTGGTAATCATCATTTTTAACGCCAAGAACAGTTTATTTTTCCTTTCGAAGTCGATGTGCGGTCAAACTTTGATGTTTGAAACTTTGTTAAAATAAACTTTGTTATTTTCTAAATTTGTTAAACTTATCAATGTTCTCTGTATCTTCACAATATATTAATACATTTATCCTGTATATTATATATCGTTATATTCCAATGATAATATTGTATTGTATTGTATTGTATTTTAATTATCATACATTATATATATTGTATTGTATATCATATATAATAATGTATGTATCATATATCTAGAATTTTAGTTTTATCAGCTGTCTAAAACTGTTTAAAAGCTGGTACTGCATATTCATCTGTGAGCAGAAGTTGTATCTAAATTTTGAAAAAAAAAAGTGAAAATACTTTCACTTTATTTGAATTATTGTCAAATATTTTCATCTTTTTTTTCTGTTCAACATTTTTCATCAAATATCCTTTTTAAAAGGTCAAATTTCAATCACTCTAACTCATATGCTTCTTCATATAAGCATGTTTGAGAATTGCCACTTTGATGATTGTGGATACCACCCCCCTTAACCCCAAAGATCATGATTTTTCTTTTTTGAAAAAAAATCCTTTGAAACCAGTGTCAATTATCTACTTAATGTAACAAAAACGTGGTACCTGTACCAGTGGAAAGCCACATTTACCAGAGCCCTAACCCGAATCTTAACCCCAAAATCAGACAACTTAGGAAGTGATGTGTTGGAAAGCCCACCCAAGACAATGTGGGGGTTGGTCTAATTTCCATCGCTCTGTCTTGTACAGTGTTTCTAACAGTGGTGGGCCGTGCATTTCACACCCAGGCCTTCAGTCGAGCTCCATTCATCCCCTCAATAACTGTTTTATGGCTATAAAACTGTCAGTCTTTTCAAGATTTTCCTATTTTTCTTCACCTTTTCATTGTGGAGCTGTGTTTCCCTGCGCACTTGCACACTAAGTTCTAGATCCACTCTGGTTTCCCCCCAAGAAAGTTTTGCACAAACTATTATTGTGTTCATGCGGCTCGTTACAGATGCAGCCGGCTCGCTCTGGCTAGTATGCTCTCTGGCGATCCAGTCAAAAGGTGTGTGACACTGACATTAGCATAGCCTGCAAGATGGCCTTGGTGTCAAAACTCAAAATCAGATTGGTCGAAGCAACAGTTTCATCGCCATTTATTTTTCGCCAGAGCACCTGTGAATTGGATTCTGCAGGCCTCCGGGCAGATTTCTTTTACTTTGACCCTGCCTGGCAACAAATAACAGCTGAAATTTGATTAATTAAATGCTCTTTTTTCAATGAAAATACATGTCTGGAAGCAGCACAGTCAGGGAAAAACCTATGAAAGGAAGCGGACAGACCATTTGGAATTATTTAATCCGATTCGAGATTCAAAACAGAATTAAGATTCAATTGTAATTAAAATCAGTCTGTGATTCTGATGTTTTTTAGGCCAGCAGAGAAGGCCTTGCAGGCCCTGACAGCCCACCACTGGTTTCTGATAAACGATTCTGAGGATAGACCCGTTGGTGAAGGGGGTTTACCTCGTCGAACTCCCATAGTTAACCTTTACCCTCATGATTTCATGGTCATAAAGGTGTAGACTACATCTATATCCACTCGGATGAATCTCGGCCAAATCGGAAGTCGTGTGGACCGTCTCGAACACACCAGCGAATTGATCATCGCCCACACATGCGCGCACAAAATAATGAGTCACTAAAAATGTTGCAGTATTGTTTGAACAACCTTCGTCACGAAAAAGGTGCTTTCTTATTTTTTGCCCGACGATGAAATCGCCCTCTTTCTTCGCAAACGCCCCCAGTTGCTACTGCTCTCAAACACACACACACAGGAACACAACGCGTGGCAGCAAAAAGCAGAGCTAAAAATAGCTCCACCGGCCTCGTAGCGGTAGCAGGAAGATGCAGCAGAATTTACTGGAAATACAGTGACTAACGTGCAGCGGATTCCAGCGGCAAGAAGCGAATGAAGGGGCAAGGAAGGCAAACAAAAACAAAGACTGGAAAGTGTTCCGCTGCAGAAACAGCCTAGATCGGTGTTTATCCGTCACTTAATTTACGTCATGCAGCCAAATCAGGTCGGAATTATCGACTTCGGTGTCACTTACTTCATTATTTACCTTGTCTTGAATTTCCCTGCAGGCATTCGAGGGTTTCCAGGAAATAAACCCCCTCTGGTTCTTTTCCTGACGAATCCTCTAAGAATTCGGAAGCTTTGTTTTGTATCTCCAAGGTTAATTTTGACTTCTATTAACTGAGGTCGCTCAAGTTACGCCAACACACGCTTGAGAATTGCGGTTGTGATGATGATAATAATAACAACAACAACAACAACAACAACAATAATAATAATAATAATAATAATAATAATAATAATAATAATAATGATGATGATGATGATGATGATGATGATGATGATGATGATGATGATGATGATGATAATAATAATAGTAATAATAATAATTATTATTACTATTATTATTATTATTTATAATATTATAATTCTATCATAAATAATATATAATATATAATTATATTATATTATTATTATAATATATTTATAATTATTTATTATAATATTATTAATAATAATAATAATTATTATTATTTTTGTTGTTGTTATTGTTATTATTATTATTAGCAGTAGATGATGTATATGTTGTGGAACCAGCAATTATATTCAGCGTTTTTTTTACACAGTGGTAAAAAAAAAAAAAAGAGCACTATTTATTTGGAATCACTTAAACAAATTCTTTAACTCCTTTTGAAAATTAAATTCGAAAAAAAAAAAAGATTATTATTAAGATATACAGTTTATGTTAAAAATATGTTTACATTTTTTTAGTGTTAAAAGCATGGTATGATTCATTATAATACACGCTTCAAAATACATCATTTAATCACATTTTAAAATTTATTGTTAACATAATGCAAAGAAAATACGCGGCATGGTAGCACGATGGTTAGCGCCTCCGACTCACCGCGAGAAGGTCCGCGGTTGGATTCCTGCAGGAGGGCCACTACACCAGACACTCACAGCCTTTGTGTTGTGAGCTTGGAGAGTAATTAAGTAAAATAGTAATCAAGTAATACACCCCTCAAAAATGAAATCCCACGGGCTGCAACAGATATTGATTCATTTTTGAAATTAAGCCCATCAGACTAATGCTAGTCCGCGGCTAATGTTAGCATTCGTGGGTGTTCTTCGGGTAAAAGTGAAGGCCCCCCTGAGACACACACACATACACACACACACACACACACACACACACACACACACACACAAACACACACATGCACGTACACGAACAAAATGGCAAAAGCGTCATCTACTAGAAACTGTGACACATCTGCAGGAGTGGAACCCCAGAATTTCTCACGATGCCTTCAAAGTGAGCGGCAGAAACTGCTGAGGGTGAAGTCGGATTTTCTTCTTTGTTTTTCAGAATTATGTGATTGATCGTCACTTCGAGCCTCATAAGAGAAACTCCCTCTGAGACCACAGAGGAGACCCGACCTGATGATGCCATCCTAATGTCCTACTGACCCTGAAATGAACCTAATAGTGAAATTTAAAAGCAGTGAAAGAAAATCACTGGCTTGATGAAATAGAGATAACAGAATAAATACCGCTTGTATTTGACACTTAGGAGGTATAAAACATAAAAATTCGCAGTGCAACCACAACAATGGGCCGAGTATTTGGAACTGAAACTACGGACTGGAACTTCTCCTTTTCCGTTGGGCTGAAAGCCAAACATCTGTCTCCATCGAACCCTCCCCTCTGCGTCTTTTTGTCTCACACCAACTAGTTCCCTGTCCTTGTCCTCCAAACCTCCTGCCTGGCAGTTCCAAACTTAGCATCCTTCTACCCAGATCTTCACTACCTTTCCTCTGTGAAGGTCCAAACCATCTCCGCCTGATTTTACCTCCAGAACATCTAACATGTGCAGTCCCTCCAATAGACTCATCATGATCTTCTCCATCCTCCTCACTCCTAAAGAGAACCTCCTTGTCTTCACTTCTGCTCCCATTCTGGCAGATACCTTTTATCACCCCTGACATTTTTGTTGACCCTAAGTACTTAAAGTCCCTCTTGATATGCACTCCCTGTAGCTTCACTGTTCCACTTGGGTCCCTCCCATCACCCTTCACCTGCTCCCACTACAGATCACGAAGTCACTTGCAAACATCATGGTTCATTGAGATTCCTTTCCAATCTCATCTGTAGGCCTGTTGATCCACACTGCAAACAAGAGGGGCTCAGAGCTGACCCCTGATGTAGTCCCACCTCCACCTAGAAGTTCTCTGTAACACCTACGACACAAGTCACCACTGTCTAACAGCGGGCATACATGTCCTGCACCAGTCTGACATACGTTGTTGCTACTCCAGACTTCCTTATACAGTACCAGAGTTCCTTTCCTGGCACCCTGTCGTACTGTATGCTTTTTCTACATTTACAAGGGGATAATGCCGCTCCCTCTGACCTTATACGTACTTCTCTACCAGGATTCTTAAAGCAAATACTGCATTTGTAGTACTCTTTCTTGGCATGAAACCATAATGCTCCTCACAAAAGCTCACCTGTGCCCGTCCAGCTTCCACTACTGTTTCCCATAACTTCATCTTATGGCTCAGGGAACTACAAAAGGCTCGGTGCTGAGTAGGCAGAATACTTCACTGTACAGTTATATTGAAAAAGCATTTGGAATAAACTTGGTAGTACAACAAAAATGATGGACGTAGTACACAGAGTACTTTATTGTCCACTTGTCCAAATATGGATGGATTATTCGGTGCTAGTCTTAGTACAACAAGGGGACAGACTCCGGCACCCCTACTACCCTGAGTACAGGATAAGCATTATAGATAACGAATAAATGAATGAATGAATGAAGAACAACATGTGATATACAAAACGTGTGTGTGTGTGTGTGTGTGTGTATGTCAGTTGTTGTGGTATCTCAGGGTGTGAACAGTTATCTGATGACTCACGCGCTGCAGGCATGACCCCGAGACTCTGTACCAAATTATAATCACATTTAATGTTGCTTATTGGGTTGTCAGTCATTTTCCCAATTGATTAATTGATTACTATTATTATTTCTAAGCAGTCTTTAAAAGCTGGGAAGATGTACAAATTAATTGAGCACGAAATCACTCAAAAACACAAAAGTACCAGAGGGAAAACACACAGCTGGAAATCACCTAGACAATTAGGGAAGAGAAAGAAGTCAGAGATTATTAGTAGTATTTTCCTCGAAAGGTAATAAATAAGTACATTTGTCTGAAAATAAAAGAAGAATGGCTTCGATTTATCAAAAAAAAAAAACATCAATGATGAATCCTTTCAAAGTTAGTTAATTTTGGAGGAAAAAAAAGCAATAAATTAGCTATAGAATGTGAAAAACTGAAATCCGTGTTTTGTTTTTCGTGAAATTTAAGGCAACTATTCACTCATTGCACTGTTAATACAAGAAGTAACCATGGGAATAGCTTTCAAATATGGACCTATGGGCCCATATGTGTTCAACATTTGCATCGTTCGAGGACTCCAGGGACCGGGGCGGGCGGGGGGGGGTATTTAAGTGATTGTGCACGTGTGTGTGTGTGTGTGTGTGTGTGTGTCAGGGTGTGAGCATTTATACCATCATATATGTACTGTTTGAGTTACTCATGCATATGTGAGCCACACAAACCCCGTCCCCTGCACACACACGTATGCACATGCACACACACGTATGCACGCACACACACACACTCACAGTTTCCATGCAGTGCGAGGGTCATGGGGTCGTCGCAGCCTCCCCTGAAAATAGTGATATAAAACCAAACCTGCAGAGAGCTTGTGAGGGTGGTGGGGGAGGGGATGCCCCGCAATCGGGTGGGGGGACGTCCCAACGCCATCGCCTTACTCACATTTTCCTAGAGAAAAAGAAGAGGAGAAAAGGAAGAAGGGTGGACGGGAAGACGACCCCGTCAACATTTATCTTTCAGTTTATTTATACCTTCCCTTATTTGTAATTAATTTATTTATTTAATGTCATTTTAATATAATTTATCTTTTATTTCTTTGATTTTTTTTTTTTTTTAAATACTTTTTCAATTTCAACTTCTTAATTTATAGTATAGATTATTTGCGATTTTTTAATTTTTTTCATGGTTTTTAGGTCATTTCTTTTTATAAATTATTATTATCCAACAAATGTCTCAACTATTTCCTGTACACCTTATACATTTTCTTCAGGTCATGCATGTTTTTTTTTTTTTTACTATATGCAAATTTTCACTTTTCCTCAGGTATCTTCTGCTAGATTCTTTTTATGTGCCATGTTATATTCATGATTATCATTATTTTAATGATTATCATTCACATTTTCAGATATTGAGATTTTTCAAATTTTTTTCTAATCATATCTCATTTCTAATCAGTCTCACAAACTCTTCAGACATTCCCTTTTTTGTAAAGTTCTCTTTGTTAATGTTGTATACTCAATGTAAAAATATATATGTATTTATATATATATATATATATATGATACAATATATATGATACATATATATGATACAATAGCAAATTTGCTGTTGTATAATTAAAGAATTAATTCCCAATCGTCTAAAATGAATATTCATTTCATTTTCAAGTATTTACAGTGACAAACCATCACCTCACCTCTTCGAGATTGTTTTGAAATTATCTTTACTCTTGCTTATGTGTTACATCTTAAGTAAAGAGCAGTTGATAAAAGTGATAAGCTATTAACTGAAGAAGTTTATCAAAGGTTATGAATTATAAGGGCGGCGTGAGACGACGGCATCGAGGACATCGGCAAACCTTTCCCCACGCGCTATATGAGAAAAGGCGGAGAACGCCCGTCTGATATTCAGTGTTTCGACAACATTTAGGGCAGAAATGTGATGAATGTGCACGCGATGCGTTCAGGGACCGTCTGAAATGTGAAAATCCCCCCCCGTCCGCATTATAACATCAGTTCATATTCCTCCTTTTTGTTTTTTATGGACTGATATTTTAGCAGGCCTGACTTTATTTTGCATTCATTTTTATTGAATTATATAAATTCATCTGTGGCTCGGGGGGTTGGGGGGCTTGCAAAAAAAAAAAAAAGCGTGAAGACGGGAGGGAAAGAAAAAAAAAGAAAAAAAAAAAAGAAAGAAAGCTGAGTGCACATCTGTCCGATGTAGAAGACGTTCGGTTTCCTTTTGAAGAACAAAATTTGATTAGAACATTTACTGTTTCTTGCTTCTGGGCCAGGCTGGCGGCCCGTTTTAGAAACACTGGTTTTCCGGTGTTTTCTTTCAGTTCAAAACAAGACCAAGAGCCCAAGGAGACGCACCTGAGGGAAGGGAAGAAGAAGAAGAAGAGGGGGAAGAGGAGGAGGGTCGTGGGGTTGCCGTCGCCGGGCAGAAAAGGCGATGGCGGCGATGGATTTATGGTGCGACACGAAATCACCCACACACCCATGACCTCTGACCCCCTGGGTAACAATATGAGTTTGTTTTTTTTTTGTTTGTTTTTCTGCCTCAAAGTCCCAGCGGCGTGGTAGTCATTCTGAAAGTGCCGGAGGTTGACGGCAGGGCGGCGACTCTTCAATAAATTAAAAAAAAAAAAAAAATTGCAAGTCATTTAAAGATACATAGACGCCATAAATATTCAAACTTTGATTGTTACACTGTGTTGATGCTGCGAACAGGCGTCACAAAAAAAATGTTATTTTTTTGCACCACCTCCATCTCGCAATATTTATATTACATTCATACATTCTCTGGGACATATTACATGTTTAGCATTTTCATTTTTACTTTTTTTTTTTGTATTTTTATATTTTCTATTCAATTGTATATATTGTACACAGTTTTGGTTCGTTTGTATCGATATCTCTTATTTAAATTTCCTTGCTGTTGTTACTATTTACACAATTACCTCATCGTGGGATCAATAAAATCTATTTTATTGGAAATACAGGAAAAGTCTATATGAAAGGAAAAACAGGCGATTACTGTTGTTAATAATTGCTAATTATTACTATTGCAATCTGCAACATTGGCAGACACGAATCAGCTGTTATTATACAACTATTACACAGTTATTACACAACTACTTTATGCAGAATTAAAATACTGCAAACCGTGCGACTGATTCAGGAAAACAACCTGAGAGGCCAGAAGATAAAATGGCCAAAGATTGATGGAAACAGGAAGTCACTCGTCAATCTAGTCATTTTGACGAAATTGACATTGAGTGGAGGAGATTTTGAATTTCACTCCTGTTTTGCCGACAGTGAGGATGAGAGGTTTTTATTTTCCGGAGAGGAAGTTTAGAACATTGTCATCTGCTGATCCGCGGGTCTGAAAAAAAACAAATTTTCTGAAAAAATGACTGAAAAACTGGCGAGGTTATGAGGACGGAGCCCGGCGGAACATAGGGGGAATTTCCTAGGTGGTCATTCTGATTAAAAAAGATGAATAAAGTCAAATTAAATGATATGAAATCAAAAATAAAATAAAAATAAGGGGGGGGGTATATCCTCAACATTGGAGGGTAAACTAAGAAGTTAAAAAAAAAAGCAACTTATATTACAATGATTTCAATCGTTATTTTGATAATACACAATTTTGCCACTTATTCCAGTAAATCATCAGTATATCTCCACCTGTAACCATGACAACCATCAAAAAAATGTAAAAAAAAAAATACATTTTTGAAAATAACATTTTTTTAAATTTTATTCAAACATCTATTCAAACTTGCCTGGATTTTCGCGCGTGCAATTTTAATAGCGTCTCTTCATCGAGATAACGAGGCAATTCAGACGAGCGGATTAAAAATTAATCCGCCTTTTTTTTTGTCGGTTGTCGTGCTCCCTAACACGACGCCCCCCCGTACGTTACCCCCCGTCGGATCCCAGAGAAATATTTGTATATGGTTTTCAGTTGATGTGGCGGCGATGCAGCTGCGAGCCGACCTGATGGAGATATATTTTTTTCTCACGCAAGGTGTTTTCAGCTCAGCGGCTCGGCGTCCGTCTGCTCCTGAAAGTGGAACCGTATGAAAAAATAAAAAGAAGGTTTCTAGCATTTTTTTTCTTTTTTTTTTCCACCGCCTTATTTAGACCTGGTATTTGTGTATGAAAGAAGCTGACGGAGCAAAGAAGAAAAAAAATCCAAGCGGGTTTTGGATGATCGGGCGCTGGAAGACGGGCGGCGGCGAGCCGGCCTCGCTCGACGGCGGGGGGCCTGCGTCGGCGGCGTCCGCTTTCACAACTTTCAGCTTCTCTCGCTGAAAGCCGCCGTAAAGAAAAGAAAAGAAAACAAAAAAGAAAAACTTTCTCTCCGTCCGGCCGGCGGAGCCTTTCGGAGAAACAGCAACTCGTACTGCAGTATCACTACTCGAACTGGTCAACCACCAAAACTCCCAAAAAGTCGTGGGTCGATCTTCGTTCATTCATTCGTTTTCCATCCCGTCATTGGCCGAGAGGCGGCGGCGTGGACCCTTAGACCGTGCAACCGTTCACCCCCTCATCATTATAATATCAAACCTATCGTTACACAAAGCAGGAATTCGTCCTCCCGTTCTGATGTCGTGTAGGAACGTGCAAACCGTTCACCCTCTCACAATCATGTTATATAGATCAGGGACGCTCGATACGTCGATCGCAAGGGTAACACCGGTAGATCGCATGATATTAAAAGTGAAAAATAGACGTCAGCCTATCGTCCATCCCGTCACTTGATTGATACAGATGACATCTGATTTTTTTTCTGACGCTGAGGTTACAGTGTCACAAACAACGGCGCCAAGTGTAGCAAAAAAAAACCTCCCATTTTTAGCCCTTGTTTTTTTTTCTCCTAAACTTAAGAAAGGGTATAAAATGAGCGGGGGAGTCGGACCAAGCAAGAAGGCAAAAACTTTGATACGGAATGGGAGGACTTTTTTTTTTCCCCGATGACATTTTCGAAGTGCGTTGGCTTCATCTGCCGGTCTAACATGGCGATACCAAAGAAGGGAAATGCAGAGCGGCATTTTCGGACAGTTGGTGGAAAATACACGGACGTCCCGGACGAAAAGCGAGCTGAGGTGAAGGAAATAAAATCCCAGCTCACACGACATACTTCAAAAGCGTTATGGCTAATAAGGCTAATAATGATTCAATTCAAGTCATCAGAGTGAACTTGGGTCATGACAAAAAAATCTACATGATTGCTTCTTGTTGTGCGATATTGGCTCATGCGGTTATTTAAGGTACATCAACATACATTGTACGGATAAAGAATTTTTTGCATTTTTGTTGTGGGGTAGATCATTCGCAAAGAGCCGGGATCAGATCCGGTTCTGTACCGAACCGGATCGTCTCAGTTGTTTTCCTGTTTTCGCAAGAACTTGACCGACAACGTTGGTGCTGAGACCGAAGCGAAAAAAAAAGCAGCCGGGATCGTTTTCAGTTCTTTTGGGGTAAAACTTCGGATGCTCATCCGCTGCCCCACCGCCGTTTTCCACCGCTTTCCGACATTTTCCGCCGTTTTCTGACATTGTTTGTCATCGTCCCGAACCGCGTTGCTGTCCAACCTCACAGTTCCAAGAAGTCTGGACTTTTACGCTGAACAACGAACAAGATTTACTTATTTGCACTAATTTGCTGCTTTTATTATTCATTCCAGGGGGGTGGGGGTCGTGAAAAATACATTTTTAAGATTAATTTTTTTTAAAAACCTATCAGAGGTAGATGGTAGGACTGCGGGTTGGTAAACAGTGACAATTTTAACCCGTAATACTGCAGTAATACAACATTTGAATACAGACTCTCGGTGCCCCTCCGCCTCTACGCTGATGATACAGCGCTTTTTTTTTTTTTTTTTGTGGTGAAATGATGAGTCAGGTCCAAATGGCCAGATGGGACATTCATTTGCATCTTTGCAACAGTCAAATCTGCCAGCAATTTGATTTCTTGGAAGAGGACACCGCGGCACCGGAAAGAGACCAAGAGAGGGGTTAAATTTGAAATTAAAGCAAGAGGAAAAAAAAAAAAAAAAAAAAAAGGGGGGGGAGACATCCGAGGTCGGACGTGTCGCTAAATTAGCGGCTTCGCCAGAAACACGACATTTATTCATTTAGTTATTTAGTTAGTGAATTCATTTATTCATTTATTTATTTATGTATTCATTTGTATATTCTTAACAAACTAACTAAATGACTAAATAAATTTAAATAAATAAAAAATGAAAAATATTAAATTAGAAATAAATTAAATATTAATTAATCAATAAATGAATTGCTTAATTAATAAATGAATTGCTTAATTAATGACTAACTAACTAAATTACTAAATAGAAATTGAATAAAGTCAATAAATAAAAAATTAAAATAAATATTAATAAATTTATTATTTTATTTATTCAGTCATTCACACAACTAACTAAATTACTCAATAAAAATTAAATAAATTGAAAAATATATTAAAATTTGTAAACTAAATTTAAAGTAAATATTGATGAATTCATTCATTTATTTCTTTATTAATTTATATATCAATCACTAACTAAAATAACTAAATAAAAATTAAATGAATTAAAAAATAAATTAATTAATTAAAATAATCATGAATTAATGTATTCATTTATTTATTTCTTCATTTATTAATTAATATTTATTTTATACATCAATGTAATTAATTCATTAATTTATAATTGATCAACTGTTTTTTTTTTATTATTCATTAATTCATTTATGTATTTATTTTGAAGGGAAAAAAAAGTACTTTTCTGTGCATTCGGAGTGAAAATCCTCGGTTCCTCCATGTTTGACAGAAACAATATGCCGACCGAAGCAGGAGGTTTGAGCAGCTGTGGTCTGAAGTACTCCTGAAGTTCACTGCGGTAAAAGTACCCAACACTACAGCAAAACGCAGCTAAAAGTACTGCTAGTACTCGGTTAATGCTGTATTCCACCGCTGTTTGCTTTGAGAGGCCGAAGTATTCTGAGTACCTGAAATGCACGGGTTAAATAACAAAAAAAAAACACAGCAAACGCATTTGTAGTATTTTGACAGAGTACTTTTCCAGGCTGAGGCAAAGTATCAGAGGGAAATAATCAAGTATAAATACCGTAATTTCCAGACTATAAGCCACGTCGTTTGCCACTAACAATGCGGCTAATTTATGGATTATATTGGGGTTCTAACGAGCTTCACACCGCCAAAACATTTCGCCTCGTCACACCGGACCGAATAAATTAGCGCAAAATTTTGAGGACATTCAATTCCGATACTGAAGACAACTTTTAAGATAGAGATCGCCTGGAGCAGGACAAAGCGGGAATAGAGACAGCATGTATTTGTGGATGTTACCTGTAAGCGTTTAATTAAAAGTAAAAAAAAATGTTTCTGTGTAAATATAGCAGCTCATAGACAAGTGTGGCCAATATATGTACACATACATATATTTTATCATTTTTGCCAGTGCAGCTTATATTCAGGTACGGAAATTACAGTACTGCAAATTTGTTATCATATCATTAAAGGCAATTAGATACTGTCCGCCACTGGATTTATGCGTGTGTGCGTGTGTGTGTGTGTGTGTGTGTGTGTGTGTGACTGCTAACTGCCTGACGTTTTGCTTGTGTCATAGTAATTCTGAATTTATTCATATCTGTATTGAGTGTGTCCATGCATGATTCCATACTGCTATATAGCTGGGTTTTGAGTGAGTGCATGGGTGTGTGTGTGTGTGTGTGTGTGTGTGCGCATGCGCATCCAAGTGCACGTGAATGTGTGTGTGTGTGTGTGTGTGTGTGTGTGTATGTATGTGTGTGGGTGTAACTACATACTGCAATATGTTTAGTTTTATATAATTGTACACTCAAGTGTACTGTTTTGGGTATGTGTGTGTACTACATTCTACACTGCTGCATGTCTAGGTTGTGTGTATGTGTGTGTGTGTGTGTGTGTGTGTGTGTGTGTGTGCGTGTGTGGGTGCAACTGCATATTGCTACATGTTTAACTTCTGGTTCTGGGGTTTTAGTTTTATATAATTGTCTCGTTAAGAATACGGTTTGGGTATGTGTTTGTACTCCATTCTACACTGCTGCAGGTCTCAGTAGTGTGTGTGTGCGTGTGTGTGCGTGTGTGTGTATGTGTGTGTGCAACCTGCCTGGAGCTTCCAGAGTCAGTTGTGCCGTGTCCCAGGGGCTCTGGGGCTTTTTTTCTTTTGCAGACGTGCAGTCATTATGGGACATGGTAGTTTCTGGGGCGACGTATACACCGTCAGCTGCCAGGTGCACAACAAGTAGACACACACACACACACGCACGTACGCACACACACACACACAGTGGCGTCTGTCATTGTGTCACGAGTTGGAGCAGCGGGGTCAGATGGGCAAGGTTTCAGGGGACGGCCCCGAACACCACAAAACAGGAAGTGAGCCAAAGCTAATGACCCGACAGGACAAGGACCCGTTAGCCGCCGCTAAAGATGTTCTTTGCTAAACTCGACCTCCTCCTCCTCCTCCTTCTTCTTCTACTCTTCCCCGACAGGGTGGGATCCATCACTGCATTCTTGCAACCAACCATCCAATACAAAGTCTCAGTCAAACAAAATGAGTTAAAAAAAAAAAAAAAAAAAGGTAGTAATCCGAAAATGAATAAATTCAACTAAATGTAAAATAAAAATCAAAATAAAAATCAAAATAAAATTGAAAAACAATTAGTCCCGTTTTATAAAATTGTGTTTAAATGAACAATTGATCTGGAAAAGGATTTCAGTTATGAGGTGTTCGAGTCACAAAATGCTATTTATAATAAAAACAAAAAAGAAGAAATCAGTGTGATAATTATACAGAAATTAAATTGAAAAAAAGAAAAGAAAGTTGAAAAATAAATATCTCTGATTTAGAAAATTGCGGATGAATTAATGAAGAAATAAATAATCTCTAAGACAAGGTCACAAGACGGTACTTATAAGAAAAACAAATAAATCAGGGCGAGCTAAAACAAACAAAAGGAAGTATTTTTTGTTTTTAATTTCAAGGTTTTATGAAATTCCACCCAAGCTGATTTGGTTAAAATAAAAAAAAGAGACAACATGCTGTAGAGTGTACTCTCATATGTAGTAGTGACTTGTACGAACCTGAAGCGTCACCCTGGTGGTCGGCTACATCATAATGGGTCGGTGGGTCGCCGGTGGCGGATCGCCACTTCCTGGTCAGCTCTGATTGGCCGCAGGGTCGCTCGTTCCGGCAAATGCATCTAAAAGAACAAACAGATGGAATAAACCTTTAAATCAACAAGTTGGCGGACGGCGTCGCCTTTACTGCAGTACTCGTCCAAGCCACTAGATGGCGCTGTTTGGAGCACGCTGTGATTCCTTGACCTTCTGACCAAAGCAGATCCGTCGTTAGTTGCTGGACCAGAACTGAAATTCGCACCCTGACTTTCGTTCTGTCTCATCTTCCTTTTTTTTTTGGGCCGGCTCACCTTCCCCCCTCCTGGTGGAGGAGCCGGCGACCAAGAGGAAGTCGGAGGGTGAGCGGCGGCGGCGGCGGCGAGGCTAAAGCCGTGACGCTAAACCAACTAGCAAGAACACGTAGGTTCTAGTGAAGGAACTGTGACATTGAAGACCATCAGATGTCCATTGCAAGGCCACTTGTGGAGGCGTCCGATACAAAACCACAGACATTTCACTCCTCAGGAGCTCTTCTCCCCTGTAATCTGCCACCAGATTAACCATGACGGAACACAGTGTGTGTGTGTGTGTTTGTGTGCGTCCAAAGACAAGCATTATATTGTGAAGCGAAGGGTGACCCGCTATCTTTAACGGTTTGGTGACAGCGATGAAGAGAACGGTCTGCAGGGGAAAAGCTGCAGCGGTAATAATCCCACCGCCTGGAAGTGAGGAGGTGGAGGGGGTTAAATCCCCCCCCCTTCGCTAAAGTGTAAAGAAAATATCACGCCCGGCCAGTCAAGCGTGACGGAAACAAGAAATAAGTCCGGAGTGTGAACAAGTTGGCAGCGAACCCCCCCCACAAACACACACACGCACACACACACCCCATTCACCACTAACCCTGCGGATGAGAAAATAGTGTCACTTTGGAAAAAAAAAACAAAAAAAATTCTTTCTTTCATTCATGTTTCTATGGCGACAGATTTTTATTTCAAATTTGTTTTTAATTGTCTTTTCTCTTTTTTTAAGCTCTCCTTTTGTTTTTTTTAAATATATTATTACGGTGCTCTTGTTTCCGTGCACTCGATCACATTTCCGTGACACACACTTATATCACAACTATGACAATTAGTGCTCCAACTGCTATATTACATGAACTTAAGATATTATTACAACATTTGTTGTTCGCAGAAAAGTGAGATTACTGCACCGGAACGGAGTACGATCCTGATGGGGGAGCGGCGTCTCAGGTCTTTCCAGGTCCGACATGAAATTATGATAGAAAATAAGAAAGTGATATCACCATCTGTGTCAAATAATCCCTGATAAAAAATGTGATGTTAATCAAGTTCTAGAATCCGATGAGTTTGTCTGGGATTAAACCGGGCTGAACGGGTCCCCAGCCACGACCCCTGACCTCCAGGAGCCTCCAAACCCCACTTCAATGAATGGGCAGCAGGGCTGTTGTGGCGCCCCCTAGTGGCCAAGACAGGAACTGCCCATTGATGCTGACTAACGTCAGTAACTATAAACAAAATAAAATGATTAATTCCGCAATTAAAAAAAAAAAAAGTTGTCAATGAAATGAAATTAAAGTTATCTGGGAATGGACCAAAGGAGGATGATGAGCAGAGAAGCAGTTGATTCGGATATCATTTATTTTAATTCATTCAATTTATTTTAGTTTATGAATGGGAGAAAATTTGTTGAAACGGTTCAGCGGGATCTCAGAGAGCGAGGGAACGCCTGTGGAGCGGCAGAGGGGAAGAAGCTATGTCTCTAAGAGCGCTGATGGAGAAATGCGGAGAAGGTTGGAAGAAGCTTGGTGGAAAAGGCATAGGACAGACGGTCGTGGAAGTCTGGATCACTTCTGGAGCTTGACGGTACGGTGACAACAGGTGAAGTGTGTGGGAGTACATTTAAAAGAAAATTAAAACAAAATCTCCAACAAGAATAAGAAAAAAAATCGGCAACATAAATAAATAAAAACTTTATATAACACACACACATAGAAAAATCCCTGAGTGTAATCTAATCCAACAGAATGTTATAATCCACACCAATCAAATTTACTCGAATATAATTCACTATAAATGTAATCTATGTAATCAAATGTAATACACTAAAAACGTAACTGAATCTCATACGTGCCAATGTAATATAATTAAATCCATTTTATAGCTAATCTAACATAATCTAATGTAATCTACTGTTATCTAATCCAATATAATACAAATCACTATAAATCTCATCTAATGTAATACACTGAAAATGTCATTTATGCTGATGCAATATAATATAATGCACAAAAAATATAATGTGACCCACTGTTTCTGATCTAATTTCCTCTAATCCAATCCAATCGAATCCATGATAAACCTAATCTGATGAAATCCAGCATTGAAAACTTCTTTCAAACTACTTTACATAAATGCTTTATCGTTTCACAGAAATGCCCACACACACACAAACGCACACACACTGACACCCACTCGACTTCCAAGGAGGCAGCAGGTGGTCCTTCCTCCATCCTCCTCCTCAGCATCCTCCCGCCTCCTCTCCACTTAGCCACACCCCTCACCGGGTATCCCCGCTCCCTTTTCCCATGACCCCGCCCCTGCGCAGACTGACCCCGCCCCCTCATGTTCTAGCCCCGCCCCCATAGGCTGACCCCGCCCCCACACTGCATTTAAGCTCCTCAGACACTTAAGTGTTTTCAAAAGTTGCTCAGGGTTTCGGGTTTCATAGGTAAGGAGTCGCTCTCCCACGGTGCGTTCACTGACCCCCTCCTTCCCCACCAACCCCCGCTTCTCCTCACTCACACACACACACACACACACACTCACACACACGCTGATACTCTCACACGTGTATCCGCGCAGAGATGAACCCCGAGCCGGATTACGGGGCGTCCGGTAGCGGCGGGAACGGGAAGCTGCGACAGTGGCTGATCGAGCAGGTGGACTGCGGGAAATACCCCGGCCTGGTGTGGGAGAACGACGACAGGACCATCTTCAGGATCCCGTGGAAACACGCCGGAAAGCAGGACTACAACCGAGACGAGGACGCGGCGCTCTTCAAGGTGAGGGATCCGGATTGGAAAAAAAAAAAAATCGCAATCTGGGATTAGGATGCGTTTTTTTAATTTATTTTTTTGTTTTTGTTTTTTTGTTCTTTTTTTTTTTTTGCGTGGAAGGGTGCGATTTTGGACCCACTCTTGATGAAGCGGATGAACGGATTGAAATGAAAATTAAAAAAAATAAAAATGGCATAATAAATTGGATGAATCACCAGAAACTTGAAAAAAAATCAGATTAGAAATCTCTATTATGGTATTATAGATCATGTAATTGGACTTTTTTTTAAATGTAATTTTTAAAGCTAAATGAATAAATTAATAATCCTTAATCTCTCATGCTTGCTCTTTTTCACTTTTCCATCCGTGTTTGCCGTCGCCTTCACATGTCAGATTATCTTCACCTCCTAATTCCAAATTAACACAAAAAAATCCCCTCTTTCCTCCTTCCATGTCGACGTGTCATCGAATTATTTTGAAAAAGTACATTTCACCCCCGCACACCACCTGACTTACAGGTGTCAAGTTCTACTTTGACACAAAAACACTTGTTCCTCTTTGTCATTCAATATACCCAGAAAATACTTAAGATATATCTATTTATATGATATACTTGTAGCACGGTGTGATATTGGCTTCTCTGTCAGGAGCCGGTTCCACCTTCCACGTTCTCGCTGCCTGAGGGAACCGGAAAGGTGACGACAGTCGCTGGATGGAAATTAACTTCACATGCAATATTTGACAGAAAGCAATGTCACCATAACTCACAGGGGCTGCTGGTTCGACGTGTGTGTGTGTGCGTGTGTGTGAGAGAGAAGATTATTGCATATGTATGTATTATGTCATGTATGTATTGTGTATATAGTATTTTTGTGATATGTCAAATGTGTGTGTGGGTTTGTGTGTGTCATGTGTTGCATGTTTAGTATGCATGTACTGTGTGTGTCATATGTGTGCTCTGTATATGGTGTGTGTGTGTGTGCGCGTGAGTGAGTGTGTGTGAAATGTGTTGCATGCATAGTATGCATGTATTGTGTGTGTTATATATGTGTACTGTGTATATGGTGTGTGTGTGTGTGTGTGTGTGTGTGTGTTCTGCATGTGTGATGTCAATGTCACTTGTGTGGTGTGTGTGTATCTTATTTGTTACATGTGGGATTTGGATAGTGATTGGTGTGTGTGTGTGTTATGTAGCTGTGTGTTTATTGTGTGTACTCCATATGCAGTGTGTGTTTTGTGTGCAATTAATGTATGAGTGATGTGTTTTTATCATGCGTTTAATATTGTGTGTGTCATGTGTTTGTGTCTTATATTTATCCCATGAGATGTGTGTGTTGTGTATAATGAATGTGTGTGTGTTAATCATATGAGAATTGTGTCTTATGTATATATGTGTGTGACACATGCGTGTGT
The DNA here is from genome assembly GCF_037954325.1 of Fistularia commersonii. Lineage (NCBI taxonomy): Eukaryota > Metazoa > Chordata > Actinopteri > Syngnathiformes > Fistulariidae > Fistularia > Fistularia commersonii. The sequence continues at coordinate 3,666,111 of NC_141284.1, forward strand.
ATTGTGTACATAGTGTGTATAGTATATGTAATGTGTTTGTTATGCATGTAAGATTTGTGTGTGTGTGAGATATATATGTGTTATTGGTGGGTCTAACATGTATTTGGTGTGAGTGTGTGTG